>NC_080619.1:1200000-1523750 GCF_027887145.1 Ammospiza caudacuta
AGTAAATCAGCCTAGGGTCCATGATGGTCCCAAGGAAAAAGCGCTGGAGGCAGCCATGTTGTGGCACTTCTGCGCTCCTCTTGGGTAGTCCTTCGCAGCTGCTGTGTTCTTGGAACTCAGGGCTTTCTGGTTAAAAAAACACTAACCCTAGGCGTAACTCTAACCCTAACCCTAGGAAGGAAAATCAGCCTATGGTTCGGGATGGACTCATGAGACGACGAGCAGAGGCAGCCAAGTTGTGTCACTTTTGCGGCCCTCTTGGGATGCCTTGAACAGCTGCAGTGTGCCTGGAGCTAAGGGCTTCCTAGTTTTAAAAATCCTAGCCCTAGGCCTAAGCCTAACAGTAACCCTGGGAAGGTAAATCAGCCTGATGTTAGGCTTCTTGCCAAGGAAAAAGCCGTGAAAGCAGCCATGTTGTGGCACTTCTGCACTCCCTTTGGGATGACTTTCACAGCTCCAGTGTGCCTGGAACTCAGGGCTTCCTGAATTTAAAAATCCTAGCCCTAGGCTGAACCCCAACCCTAAGACGAGAAAGGCAAATCAGCCAGGAATTAGGCATGTCCCCAAGGAAAAAGCTGTGGAGGCAGGCATGTTGTGGTACTTTTGCGCTCTTCTTGGGTAGTCCTTCGCAGCTGCTGTGTTCTTGGAACTCAGGGCTTTCTGGTAAATAGACCCCTTACCCTAGGCGTAACTCAAACCTTAAGCCTAGGAAGGAAAATCAGCCTATGGTTCGGGATGGTCTCATGGAAATATCAGTGGTGGCAGCCAAGTTGCGTCACTTTTGCGCTCCCCTTGGGATGCCTTTCGCAGCTGCAGTGTGCCTGGAGCCCAGGGCTTCCTGGTTTTAAAAGTCCTAGGCCTAAGCCTAACAGTAACCCTGGGAAGGTAAATCAGCCGGGTATTAGGGTTCTTCCTAAGGGAAAAGCCGTGAAAGCAGCCATGTTGTGGCACTTTTACACTCCTCTTGGGATGCCTTTCACAGCTGCAGTGTGCTTGGAGCACAGGGCTTCCTGGTTAAAAAAATCCACTACTTTAGCCCTAACTGGAGGCTTCTAAATCAGCCTTCGTTTCGGGATGGTCCGAAGGAAAAAGCTCTGGACACAGCCAAGTTGTGGCACATTTGCTTTCCCCTTGGGATGCCTTTGGCAGCTGCAGTGCCCCTGCAACTCAGGGATTCCTGTTTGAAAACATCCTATCCCTAGGCTGAACCCTAACCCTAACCCTAGGCAGATAAATCAGCCTAGGTATAGGGATGTTCCCAAGGAAAAAAGCGCTGGAGGGAGCATGTTGAGGCAATTTTTGGCTGCCCTTGGGAAGCCTTTCGCAGCTGCACTGGGTCTGGAGCTCAGGGTTTACTGATTTAAAATCCCTATCCCTTGGCGTGACCATAGCTGCAACTGGAGGCAAGTAAATCAGCCTAGGGTCCATGATGGTCCCAAGGAAAAAGCGCTGGAGGCAGTCATGTTGTGGCACTTTTGCGCTCCTCTTGGGTAGTCCTTCGCAGCTGCTGTGTTCTTGGAACTCAGGGCTTTCTGGCTAAAAAAACACTAACCCTAGGCGTAACTCTAACCCTAACCCTAGGAAGGAAAATCAGCCTATGGTTCGGGATGGACTCATGAGACGACGAGCAGAGGCAGCCAAGTTGTGTCACTTTTGCGGCCCTCTTGGGATGCCTTGAACAGCTGCAGTGTGCCTGGAGCTAAGGGCTTCCTAGTTTTAAAAATCCTAGCCCTAGGCCTAAGCCTAACAGTAACCCTGGGAAGGGAAATCAGCCTGGTGTTAGGCTTCTTGCCAAGGAAAAAGCCGTGAAAGCAGCCATGTTGTGGCACTTTTGCACTCCCTTTTGGATGCCTTTCACAGCTCCAGTGTGCCTGGAACTCACGGCTTCCTGATTTTAAAAATCCTAGCCTTAGGCTGAACCCCAACCCTAAGACGAGAAAGGCAAATCAGCCAGGAATTAGGCATGTCCCCAAGGAAAAAGCTGTGGAGGCAGGCATGTTGTGGTACTTTTGCGCTCTTCTTGGCTAGTCCTTCGCAGCTGCTGTGTTCTTGGAACTCAGGGCTTTCTGGTAAATAGACCCCTTACCCTAGGCGTAACTCAAACCTTAACCCTAGGAAGGAAAATCAGCCTATGGTTCGGGATGGTCTCATGGAAATATCAGTGGTGGCAGCCAAGTTGCGTCACTTTTGCGCTCCCCTTGGGATGCCTTTCGCAGCTGCAGTGTGCCTGGAGCCCAGGGCTTCCTGGTTTTAAAAGTCCTAGGCCTAAGCCTAACAGTAACCCTGGGAAGGTAAATCAGCCGGGTATTAGGGTTCTTCCTAAGGGAAAAGCCGTGAAAGCAGCCATGTTGTGGCACTTTTACACTCCTCTTGGGATGCCTTTCACAGCTGCAGTGTGCTTGGAGCACAGGGCTTCCTGGTTTAAAATCCACTACTTAAGCCCTAACTGGAGGCTTCTAAATCAGCCTTCGTTTCGGGATGGTCCGAAGGAAAAAGCTCTGGACACAGCCAAGTTGTGGCACATTTGCTTTCCCCTTGGGATGCCTTTGGCAGCTGCAGTGCCCCTGCAACTCAGGGCTTCCTGTTTGAAAACATCCTATCCCTAGGCTGAACCCTAACCCTAACCCTAGGCAGATAAATCAGCCTAGGTATAGGGATGTTCCCAAGGAAAAAAGCGCTGGAGGGAGCATGTTGAGGCAATTTTTGGCTGCCCTTGGAAAGCCTTTCGCAGCTGCACTGGGTCTGGAGCTCAGGGTTTACTGATTTAAAATCCCTATCCCTTGGCGTGACCATAGCTGCAACTGGAGGCAAGTAAATCAGCCTAGGGTCCATGATGGTCCCAAGGAAAAAGCGCTGGAGGCAGCCATGTTGTGGCACTTCTGCGCTCCTCTTGGGTAGTCCTTCGCAGCTGCTGTGTTCTTGGAACTCAGGGCTTTCTGGCTAAAAAAACACTAACCCTAGGCGTAACTCTAACCCTAACCCTAGGAAGGAAAATCAGCCTATGGTTCGGGATGGACTCATGAGACGACGAGCAGAGGCAGCCAAGTTGTGTCACTTTTGCGGCCCTCTTGAAATGCCTTGAACAGCTGCAGTGTGCCTGGAGCTAAGGGCTTCCTAGTTTTAAAAATCCTAGCCCTAGGCCTAAGCCTAACAGTAACCCTGGGAAGGGAAATCAGCCTGGTGTTAGGCTTCTTGCCAAGGAAAAAGCCGTGAAAGCAGCCATGTTGTGGCACTTTTGCACTCCCTTTTGGATGCCTTTCACAGCTCCAGTGTGCCTGGAACTCAGGGCTTCCTGATTTTAAAAATCCTAGCCTTAGGCTGAACCCCAACCCTAAGACGAGAAAGGCAAATCAGCCAGGAATTAGGCATGTCCCCAAGGAAAAAGCTGTGGAGGCAGGCATGTTGTGGTACTTTTGCGCTCTTCTTGGCTAGTCCTTCGCAGCTGCTGTGTTCTTGGAACTCAGGGCTTTCTGGTTAATAGACCCCTTACCCTAGGCGTAACTCAAACCTTAACCCTAGGAAGGAAAATCAGCCTATGGTTCGGGATGGTCTCATGGAAATATCAGTGGTGGCAGCCAAGTTGCGTCACTTTTGCGCTCCCCTTGGGATGCCTTTCGCAGCTGCAGTGTGCCTGGAGCCCAGGGCTTCCTGGTTTTAAAAGTCCTAGGCCTAAGCCTAACAGTAACCCTGGGAAGGTAAATCAGCCGGGTATTAGGGTTCTTCCTAAGGGAAAAGCCGTGAAAGCAGCCATGTTGTGGCACTTCTGCACTCCTCTTGGGATGCCTTTCACAGCTGCAGTGTGCTTGGAGCACAGGGCTTCCAGGTTAAAAAAATCCAAGCCCTAGGCTGAACCCTAACCCTAACCCAAGGCAGATAAATCAGCCTAGGTATAGGGATGGTGCCAAGGAAAAAGCTGTGAAAGCAGCCATGTTGTGGCACTTCTGCACTCCCTTTGGGATGCCTTTCACAGCTCCAGTGTGCCTGGAACTCAGGGCTTCCTGAATTTAAAAATCCTAGCCCTAGGCTGAACCCCAACCCTAAGACGAGAAAGGCAAATCAGCCAGGAATTAGGCATGTCCCCAGGGAAAAAGCTGTGGAGGCAGGCATGTTGTGGTACTTTTGCGCTCTTCTTGGGTAGTCCTTCGCAGCTGCTGTGTTCTTGGAACTCAGGGCTTTCTGGCTAAAAAAACACTAACCCTAGGCGTAACTCTAACCCTAACCCTAGGAAGGAAAATCAGCCTATGGTTCGGGATGGACTCATGAGACGACGAGCAGAGGCAGCCAAGTTGTGTCACTTTTGCGGCCCTCTTGGGATGCCTTGAACAGCTGCAGTGTGCCTGGAGCTAAGGGCTTCCTAGTTTTAAAAATCCTAGCCCTAGGCCTAAGCCTAACAGTAACCCTGGGAAGGTCAATCAGCCGGGCGTTAGGCTTCTTGCCAAGGAAAAAGCCGTGAAAGCAGCCATGTTGTGGCACTTCTGCACTCCCTTTTGGATGCCTTTCACAGCTCCAGTGTGCCTGGAACTCAGGGCTTCCTGAATTTAAAAATCCTAGCCCTAGGCTGAACCCCAACCCTAAGACGAGAAAGGCAAATCAGCCAGGAATTAGGCATGTCCCCAAGGAAAAAGCTGTGGAGGCAGGCATGTTGTGCTACTTTTGCGCTCTTCTTGGGTAGTCCTTCGCAGCTGCTGTGTTCTTGGAACTCAGGGCTTTCTGGTAAATAGACCCCTTACCCTAGGCGTAACTCAAACCTTAACCCTAGGAAGGAAAATCAGCCTATGGTTCGGCATGGTCTCATGGAAATATCAGTGGTGGCAGCCAAGTTGCGTCACTTTTGCGGCCCTCTTGGGATGCCTTTCGCAGCTGCAGTGTGCCTGGAGCCCAGGGCTTCCTGGTTTTAAAAGTCCTAGGCCTAAGCCTAACAGTAACCCTGGGAAGGTAAATCAGCCTGGTGTTAGGCTTCTTGCCAAGGAAAAAGCCGTGAAAGCAGCCATGTTGTGGCACATTTGCACTCCCTTTGGGATGCCTTTCACAGCTCCAGTGTGCCTGGAACTCAGGGCTTCCTGATTTTAAAAATCCTAGCCCTAGACCGAACCCCAGCCCTAAGGCGAGAAAGGCAAATCAGCCAGGAATTAGGCATGTCCCCAAGGAAAAGCTGTGGAGGCAGGCATGTTCTGGTACTTTTGCGCTCTTCTTGGGTAGTCCTTTGCAGCTGCTGTGTTCTTGGAACTCAGGGCTTTCTGGTTAATAGAACCCTTACCCTAGGCGTAACTCAAACCTTAAGCCTAGGAAGGAAAATCAGCCTATGGTTCGGGATGGTCTCATGGAAATATCAGTGGTGGCAGCCAAGTTGCGTCACTTTTGCGCTCCCCTTGGGATGCCTTTCGCAGCTGCAGTGTGCATGGAGCCCAGGGCTTCCTGGTTTTAAAAGTCCTAGGCCTAAGCCTAACAGTAACCCTGGGAAGGTAAATCAGCCGGGTATTAGGGTTCTTCCTAAGGGAAAAGCCGTGAAAGCAGCCATGTTGTGGCACTTTTATACTCCTCTTGGGATGCCTTTCACAGCTGCAGTGTGCTTGGAGCACAGGGCTTCCTGGTTAAAAAAATCCAAGCCCTAGGCTGAACCCTAACCCTAACCCTAGGCAGATAAATCAGCCTAGGTATAGGGATGGTGCCAAGGAAAAAGCTGTGAAAGCTGCCATGTTGTTGCACTTTTGTACTCCCCTTGGGGATGCCTTGAACAGCTGCAGTGTGCCTGGAACTCAGGGCTTCCTGATTTTAAAAATCCTAGCCTTAGGCTGAACCCCAACCCTAAGACGAGAAAGGCAAATCAGCCAGGAATTAGTCATGTCCCCAAGGAAAAAGCTGTGGAGGCAGGCATGTTGTGGTACTTTTGCGCTCTTCTTGGGTAGTCCTTCGCAGCTGCTGTGTTCTTGGAACTCAGGGCTTTCAGGTAAATAGACCCCTTACCCTAGGCGTAACTCAAACCTTAACCCTAGGAAGGAAAATCAGCCTATGGTTCGGGATGGTCTCATGGAAATATCAGTGGTGGCAGCCATGTTGTGGCACTTCTGCACTCCCTTTGGGATGCCTTTGGCAGTTGCAGTAATCCTGGAACTCAGGGCTTCCTTGTTAAAAATCCTAGCCCTAGGCTGAACCCTAACCCTATCCCCAGGAAGGAAAATCATCTTAAGTATAGGGATGGTGCAAGGTCTAGATCATGATTGGAGTTGTTTTCTGTGCTGGCAAAGTTTTTCCTAGCCAGACATAGTAGAAAAGTTTTTTGCTAAGATATAGACGAGAAGAGACGCTAAAGACGAAGGTACGAGGCTCTCCGGAGCTAAGAGCCGCTCCCGGGCGTCTTTTGGCAGAAGCCGCGCTAAGGACTGCACAGTGAGCGGCACAATCGTCTTTGCGCGAAGAAGCCGCTTCTTCGCCTCCGGGAGCCGGAGAGAGCGGCACCTTCGGAAAGGTGAAGAAGGAAGCTGTACAACACTGGGATTGTGTGCGCAGCTTGCCAACTGCTAGAAAACAGTACCTTTGCACTCTCCTGACTTTTCCAATCACATGAACATTCGATTGGAAGCTGTTTTGGACAACTTTTCTTTTCTTCATGCCAAACACTTGGAAGACCTCTGTGCAAAATCTAGAACACGATGGGAGATGTTTTCTGTGCTGGCAAAGTTTTTCCTAGGCAAACATAGTGGAAAAGCTTTTTGCTAAGATGTAGACGAGAAGAGACACTAAAGACGAAGGTACGATGCTCTCCGGAGCTAAGAGCCGCTCCCGGGCGTCTTTCGGCAGAAGCCGCGCTAAGGAGAGCACAGTGAGCGGCACAATCATCCTTGCGTGAAGAAGCCGCTTCTTCGCCTCCGGGAGCCGGAGAGAGCGGCACCTTCGGAAAGGTGAAGAAGGAAGCTGTACAACACTGGGATTGTGTGCGCAGCTTGCCAACTGCTAGAAAACAGTACCTTTGCACTCTCCTGACTTTTCCAATCACATGAACATTCGATTGGAAGCTGTTTTGGAAAACTTTTCTTTTCCTCATGCCAAACACTCGGCACACCTCCGTGCAACGTCTAGAACACGATAGGAGATGTTTTCTGTGCTGGCACAATTTCTCCTTGCCAGACATAGTGGAAAAGCTTTTTGCTAAGATGCAGACGACAAGAGAGGCTTAGGACTGGATGTAAGCAAATGACACTCATCTTCAAAAAAGGCAATTAGGAGGACTTGCAATAGTACAAACCAGCCAGCCTCTTTTTTATCCCCAGGAAGTTGATGAAGCAGCTCTTCCTGGAAAACCTTGCCAGGCACATGAAAGATGACAATATAATGTAGTTAGCATGATTTTTCAGGGGCATTTAATGCTGAACATCACTTTAAACTCCTCTGATGAATCAACTTGACTGGTAGATGAAGGGAATATTATCTGCCTGGGCTTCAGAGAGGTTTTTGACATATCTCTACATGGCAGCACACATCCATATGGAAGCAATAGTGCAAAGGGGAGGGAATCAGTGTCTTTTCAGTGATGCTGAGTGAAAAGACAAGAGGCAGTGGGCACACACTGAAATACAGGAGATTGCCTTTGAACATCAGTAAATGATTCTTTACTGTGAGGGTGACTGAACCACGGCACAGACTGCCCAGAAAGATTGTGGAGCCTGGATCTTGGAAGACATTAAAAGTACACCCAGATAGAATCCTGGGCAAGAGGCTCTAGGTATCCTGGTTTAGGCAGGGGGGTTGGGCCTGGTTAGCCCCACCAACCCCTTCCACTCTCATTCATTCTGTGCTAGTGAATTCTCTTCAAGATGCATTTCAAGTACTGGCATGACAAAGTTCTGTGCAGACACAGATCCAAATGGACATGGCATCTAAGTTCCTTCAGCAGTCTTCAAGAAGAATGTAAACCTCTGGGGCAAGTGTCTCTTCCCTAACTGAATCCCTTTCATGGGAAAATCCCCAGCTCTAGAAAGATCTTCTGATACGCATGCTTAAGACTGACACTGGCTGAGAAAATTTCTCCCTATGTGTATCTAAGACCAGTTAGGATCTTCACCCAAAGTGCTGTCAACATAGTCACAGAATGCCTATTGTTAAGAAGTGACAACTTCCATCAGAATGGCAACTATTGGTCCACCAAATGGATGAATGGATGGGAATTATCTACTTGGGTTAAAAACAAAAAGAAAGAGTTGGTCTTTACTTATCAATTTCATTGCAATATTGATAAGGGAAGAAAAAGACCTAAGTCCTTGACTTTAACTCGAGGAAAGATTTTAAAAATTCCTTGTAAAAATGTATGATCACAATCAGACTATTGAAACCATTTGAGTTGGGAAAAAAGTTCCAAAATTGTCCAGAGAGTGGCAAAGAAGCCAAGAAAATAGGAAAGAAACAAAAAGAGGGCAAAAGAGTAAGCTTCAGTGTACAAGCTCGTTCTAGAAGTAGTCTGCTGGGGAAAGGAAGCCCCAGTTGAACTTCCAATGGATTCCTGCGCTTGATTCAGTAACTGGTCAATGTAAAAACCAATCCTTTTGTACAACTTCTTCCAGCAACAAAAACTCCAACAGGTTGACACTACCATCATGCCTGTTCCAGACATATTTCAAAGAGAAATTATGATTTTCTTGAAAACCTACTTGCATAAAAGTTGCAAGATGGTGGAGGGATTCCCACATCCTCCTTCCTCCATCTGGCTTGAAAGTAGATTTGATAAAATATGCAACAAAGCACATGATTTATAAGGTAGAGTCAAATGGATGATTTGGGAATTGATCTCTTGTTGATAGTAAACTTCACATCCACTCTGTGTGACCTTTCTAAAACAAAATGTGGAGCTGAGGCATGAATCTGCCACAACAATTGTAAAGCAAACATACACACTCCCCTTCACGTGCCCCCCCTTCCACACACACCTAGGCACACACAGAGATCAGCACAGCAGATCATGAACACCTTGGAAAAGACTGAAATGCTAAACGCCTCTCTTGATGGGCAAAAGAGCTGGTGCAGTAATTCAAATGCCTGGTACAAAAATTCTGTTTCATATTTAGCTCCTATTTAAAACACAGCTTTTCATTTCATTCTATTTACAGAATATTTTCTTTTCATTTGTTTCTTTAAAATTACTTAGTTCTCACCTGTTGTATGTCTAGGAACATTTTCTTCCAAAAATAGAAAAAAATAGATGATATCTTTTCAGCAGAAAACATTGGTTGATACAATTTTAAACCATCATGATATGGAAGTATTGTTCTGTCCCTCTCGAAGGTGGAAGAAGCATTTGGATCACAGATCATCTACAATGAAATACTTGACATGTTTAAGATGCTTTCAATCAATTTTGATCGTCAATTGCTTCTTCGTTGTAAACAGTCATTTTTCAGTGAAGGGAAAGTGTGTGTGGTATATCTACATGATGTGGTCAAACCCAGTTCCTACTAATGGCCAGGCTGAATTCCAGGAAATAACGTCCCGAATGATATTTTGCCGCCTTCTTTGGCACTTCATGAAATCTTACCATGATGAAGTGCTGAAACACAGAGGTTTTCTCTTAGAGAGTGTCTCATGTTGTAACCCATCCCATGGATTTTATGCTGTAATTCTTATCTCTTTTAAAATTTGCTATCTTCTGTACAGTTTTCATGAACCTTTCTGTTACAGTAGTGAATAGCACAGATAAATATCATTTTGTACAACTTTGAATTTACCCCAAGAGCTGAGAGAAAACTTGCTCCTATACTTCAATCCCAGTTTCTTCTATAGTCCAACTTTGTTTCTCTACCATCAAGCTTCTCCTTTGTTGCTGCTCCAAGCCCCGTCCAAGCTGACCTTGAATACTTTCAGGGATGGGACACCCACAACTTCCCTGGGCAACCTGTTCCAGTGTTCCAGCACTCCCACAGTAAAAAAGGCCTTCCTTTCATCTAATATGTGTAGGAAATCATAAATCTAGGCATAGAAATTTGGAGTGCAAATTTGAAATTCTTTTGATTTGAAGCACATTTTATATGAATACTGACTTACAGATAACTAAAAGATGTTGATGGGCATTTGAGCTGACAAGTTTTGAAAAAGTGTACGGAAATTAAAATTGAAACCACTAAAATTAAAAACTTCTTGCCATTTTCTTTCTCCTCTCCTATTCAAAATTGCAAATGTCAGATATCAGTGCTTCATGCAAACCTCTCAGATGCTCTCAGGGAAAAAGCATTTATTTCAGACTAAGTTGCGGTTGACGTAGAACACTGCCTTTAACAGCTGCAGTGTGCCTGGAATTCAGGGCTTCCTGTTTGAAAAAATCCTATTCCTAGGCTGAACCCTAACCCTAACCCTAGGCAGATAAATCAGCCTAGGTATAGGGATGTTCCCAAGGAAAAAAGCGCTGGAGGGAGCATGTTGAGGCAATTTTTGGCTGCCCTTGGGAAGCCTTTCGCAGCTGCACTGGGTCTGGAGCTCAGGGTTTACTGATTTAAAATCCCTATCCCTTGGCGTGACCATAGCTGCAACTGGAGGCAAGTAAATCAGCCTAGGGTCCATGATGGTCCCAAGGAAAAAGCGCTGGAGGCAGCCATGTTGTGGCACTTTTGCGCTCCTCTTGGGTAGTCCTTCGCAGCTGCTGTGTTCTTGGAACTCAGGGCTTTCTGGTTAAAAAAACACTAACCCTAGGCGTAACTCTAACACTAACCCTAGGAAGGAAAATCAGCCTGTGGTTCGGGATGGTCTCATGAGAAAAGCAGCAGAGGGAGCCAAGTTGTGTCACTTTTGCGGCCCTCTTGGGATGCCTTGAACAGCTGCAGTGTGCCTGGAGCTAAGGGCTTCCTAGTTTTAAAAATCCTAGCCCTAGGCCTAAGCCTAACTGTAACCCTGGGAAGGTAAATCAGCCTGGTGTTAGGCTACTTGCCAAGGAAAAAGCTGTGAAAGCAGGCATGTTGGGGCACTTTTGCACTCCCTTTTGGTTGCCTTTCACAGCTCCAGTGTGCCTGGAACTCAGGGCATCCTGATTTTAAAAATCCTAGCCCTAGGCCGAACCCCAACCCTAAGACGAGAAAGGCAAATCAGCCAGGAATTAGGCATGTCCCCAAGGAAAAAGCTGTGGAGGCAGGCATGTTGTGGCACTTCTGCGCTCCCTTTGGGATGCCTTTGGCAGATGCAGTAAGCCTGGAACTCAGGGCTTCCTGGTTAAAAAAATCCTACCCCTAGGCTGAACCCTAACCCTAACCCTAGGCAGATAAATCAGCCTAGGTATAGGGATGGTGCCAAGGAAAAAGCTGAGAAAGCTGCCATGTTGTTGCACTTTTGTACTCCCCTTGGGACGCCTTTCACAGCTGCCGTGTGCCTGGAGCTCAGGGCTTCCTGGTTTAAAAAACCATGTCCCTAGCTGAGACTGGAGGCAGGTAATTCAGCCTAGGGTCAGCAATGGTGCCAATAAAAATGTGTGGAGGCAGCCATTTTCTGGCAATTTTCTGCTCCCCTGGGGATGCCTTTCACAGCTGCCGTGTGCCTGGAGCTCAGAGCTTGCTGGTTTAAAAAGCTCTACACCGAGGCTTAACCCTAACCCTAACCCTAACACTGGACATTTAAATCAGCCTGGGTTTAGGAATTATCCCAAGGAAAAAGCTGTGGAGACAGCCATGTTGTGGCACTTTTGCACTCCCTTTTGGATGCCTTTCACAGCTCCAGTGTGCCTGGAACTCAGGGCTTCCTGATTTTAAAAATCCTAGCCCTAGGCTGAACCCCAACCCTAAGACGAGAAAGGCAAATCAGCCAGGAATTAGGCATGTCCCCAAGGAAAAAGCTGTGGAGGCAGGCATGTTGTGGTACTTTTGCGCTCTTCTTGGGTAGTCCTTCGCAGCTGCTGTGTTCTTGGAACTCAGGGCTTTCTGGTTAATAGAACCCTTACCCTAGGCGTAACTCAAACCTTAACCCTAGGAAGGAAAATCAACCTATGGTTCGGCATGGTCTCATGGAAATATCAGTGGAGGCAGCCAAGTTGTGTCACTTTTGCGCTCCCCTTGGGATGCCTTTCGCAGCTGCAGTGGGCCTGGAGCCCAGGGCTTCCTGGTTTTAAAAGTCCTAGTCCTAAGCCTAACAGTAACCCTAGGACGATAAATCAGCCGCATATTAGGGTTCTTCCTAAGGAAAAAGACTGGAAAGCAGCCATGTTGTGGCACTTCTGCGCTCCCTTTAGGATGTCTCTGGCCGTTGCAGTAAGCCTGGAACTCAGGGCTTCCTTGTTAAAAATCCTAGGCCTAGGATGAACCCTAACCCTATCCCCAGGAAGGAAAATCAGCCTAAGTATAGGGATGGTGCAACGTCTAGAACACGATGGGATATGTTTTCTGTGCTGGCACAGTTTTTCCTAGCCAGACATAGTAGAAAAGCTTTTTGCTAAGATGTAGACGAGAAGAGACGCTAAAGACGAAGGTACGATGCTCTCTGGAGCTAAGAGCCGCTCCCGGTCGTCTTTCAGCAGAAGCCGCTCTAAGGAGAGCACAGTGAGCGGCACAATCGTCTTTGCGCGAAGCAGCCGCTTCTTCGCCTCCGGGAGCTGGAGAGAGCGGCACCTTCGGAAAGGTGAAGAAGGAAGCTGTACAACACTGGGATTGTGTGCGCAGCTTGCCAACTGCTAGAAAACAGTACCTTTGCACTCTCCTGACTTTTCCAATCACATGAACATTCGATTGGAAGCTGTTTTGGACAAGTTTCTTTCCCTTCTTCCAAAACACTCGGCACACCTCTTTGCAACGTCTAGAACACGATGGGAGATGTTTTCTGTGCTGGCAAAGTTTTTCCTAGGCAAACATAGTGGAAAAGCTTTTTGCTAAGATGTAGACGAGAAGAGACGCTAAAGACGAAGGTACGATGCTCTCCGGAGCTAAGAGCCGCTCCCGGGCGTCTTTCGGCAGAAGCCGCGCTAAGGAGAGCACAGTGAGCGGCACAATCGTCTTTGCGCGAAGAAGCCGCTTCTTCGCCTCCGGGAGCCGGAGAGAGCGGCACCTTCGGGAAGGTGAAGAAGGAAGCTGTACAACACTGGGATTGTGTGCACAGCTTGCCAACCGATAGAAAACAGTACCTTTGCACTCTCCTGACTTTTCCAATCACATGAACATTCGATTGGAAGCTGTTTTGGGTCAAACTCCAAAACCATCCAAGTCATCATCAGGGACCTTACCCAGGAGCTCATGTGACGCTCCCAAAATCCAACATTTTTCCCCCAATATCTACAATTTTTCTCCCCCAAAATCTGCTATTCCCCCCCCCCCCCCCAAATCCATTTTTTTTTGCCCCAAAATTCGGGATTCTTTGACTGAAGATTCAGGATATTTTCCTCCAAAAGTCAGGATTTTTTTCCCCAAAATTCAGGACTTTTTCATTGAAAAGTCATGGTTTTTTCCTCCAAAATTTTGGATATTAAACATTAAAAAAAAAAAAAAAAAAAAACCAGGATTTTTTTGCCTAAAATCTGGTGGTGGTTTTTCCCTCCAAAATCTGGGATATTTTCCCCAAAATTCAGGGTATTTTTCCCCAAAATTTGAATATTTTTCCCCCAAAATCTGGGATACTTTTCTCCTGATCCTGGTCTGTGTCCCCAAGAATTCCCAGGGATCGACCCCCAGCCTTGCTCAGTATCGGCACCGAGGAATTCCAGCGGATCCAGGAGGAGGCTCAGCCTCCACGGCAGCTCACGGATCAGCTGCGGATCCTCAAATCCCACCAGGATGTGGCTTTTGTGAGCATCTCCTGATTCCCTGAGCCCCATTTTCCCAAACCCAAATTTCCTGATCCCAAATTTCCCAATCCCAAATTTCCCAATCCCACTTTTCCTGAGCCTGGTCCCGAATTTCCAGAGCCCGATTTTCCCTATCCCAAATTTCCCAATCTCGATCTTCCCAATCCCAAATATTCTGATCCAGCTTTTCCTGACCCCGCTTTCCCTGACTCCACTTCCCCTGATCCCACTTTCCTGATCCCAATTTTCTCAATCCCACTTTTCCCAATCCCACTTATCCTGATTTTCGGGATCCTATTGTTCCTGATCCTGATTTTACTGATCCAGGGAATGCCCCAGGATGTCCCCGGGAATGTCACCAGGAATGGCTCTGGAAATGTCCCCGAGAATGCCTCGGGATGTCCCAGGGATGTCCTCAAAATCTCCATGGGCTGTCCCGGGGATATCCCTGGGAATGACCCCCAGGAAGATGCTGGGAATGCCCTGGGCTGTCCCTGCCATGTCCCCGGGCTGTATTATTATTGTTTGTGATTCTCCTTATGTTACAGGAATCATTGAGAGAATTCAGCACTCATTCCTGAAGGAAGGCTCTAACAAAGTTCTTTTTCTGTTATTAATCTCTCTGTACAGCTTTTCACTTCACAGGTCTCAGCAATACAACCTTCTGCACTTTAGATCACACACCCCTCTGCCTGGACCTGCACTGGAAGGTGATGTGAAGGCGGATGCCCTCGCCATGACAGTCACTATACCACAAAAGTCAGGGCAGGCCAAACTTTCTCATGATGTCTACCATCAAAATGCCCAAGCACTGGGAAAACAATTCCATCTGACTTTGCCCCAAGCACGGGATGTAGTGAATTCTTCCTCACAGTGTCGGCAGACTCTTTCTTTGCCACCAATGTTAGGTACAAACTCACAAGGGTTGAAACCTAATGACATCTGGCAAACATATGTAACACACTTTTCGAGCTTTGGGACGTTAAAATATGTCCTTGTTTCTCCTGATACCTTTTCTGGATTCACAGTAGCAACAGTACACTAGGGTGAGAAATCCACGGGAATTTGAGGGGAATTTCAGAGGGGAACTGAAAGACTCTAAATGCCTGGAATGCTTTCATTCCTTGGGAATATTGGAGGGGAACTGCAGGATTCCAAATTCCCAACATCCAGAATGCCAGTATTCCATGGGAGTTCCATGGGAATTTGAGAAGGGAGCTGAAGCATTCGAAATTCCTGATGCCCAGAATGCAGTTATTCCATAGTTTTGGTGGGAATCTGGGAGGAGAAGTGGAGCATTCTAAATTCCCAACACCCAGAATGCTCTTATTCATTGGGAATTTGGGAGGGGAACTGAAGGATTCCAAATTCCCTATGCCCCGAATGCCATTATTTCATGGGAATTTGGGATGAGACCTGCACGATTCAAAATTCCCAATGTCCAGAAGGCAATTATTCCATAGTTTGGGGGGAATTTTGGATGGGAACTGGAGGATTTGAAATTTCCAATGCCTGGAATGCAATTATTTCACGGGAATTTGGGAAGGGAACTGAAGGATTGAAACTTCCTGATGCCCAGAATGCCGTTTTTCCATGTGAATTTGGGAGGGGAGCTGGAGGATTTGGAATTCCTGGTGCCCAGAATGCAGTCATTCCATTCTACAGTTTTGGTAGGAATATGACATTGGAGCTGGAGGATTCAAACTTCCTGACGCCCAGAATACTGTTAATCCATGGGAATTTGGGAGGGGAATGGGAGGAGTTGAAATTCCTGGTGCCCAGAATACTGTTAATCCTTGAGAATTTGGGAGGAGAATGGGAGAATTTGAAATTCCTGACACACAGAATGCTGTTATTCTGGGAATTTGGTGGGAATTTGGGAGAGGAGTTGGAGGATTTGAAATTCCCAACAGTTTGAATGCCATTATTCCATGGGCATTTCGGAGGGCAGCTGGAGCATTCAAAAATTCCAATGCCTGGAATGCCATTGTTCCATAGTTTTGGGGGGAATTTTTGAGGAGAACTGCAGGGTTTGATGCCTGGAGAGCCATTATTCCATGGGAATTGGGGAGAGCAGCTGGAGCATTCAAAATTCCCAATGCCTGGAATGCTGTTATTCCATGAGAATTTGGAAGGTAAATGGCAGGATTGAAAATTCCTGACGTCTGTGCCGCTCATGTGCCTTTGCAGCTGCCAGAAGGTGCAGTTTTGATCTGTGCTGATCATGCTTGTGCCAAACATGGGCACCAGTGCTTGTGCATTTTGATGGAAAAAAGCATGACTCAGTTTTGCTTGTTCAAAATGTTTGGCAAAGTGTTTGAAAAAACCATTGTCAGTTTGTCAGCTCTCACATTTCCTTCTGCCATGAATCCTGTTAGCGAGGAATGAGCCCTGATATGAGAGACAAAATATTGGTTAGTTCTGAGTGTCAAAATTGTAGAAAGACATGAAAGCCAACAATATCATTTGTAACATCCTTTAAAACGGATCCTTCTATTCTTTTAACAATACTAGCAACACAAGATAAATCTGTAATTAAATTCAAAAGTTCTGAAAAGAGCTGAAACGCTCTAAACGACTGCAGCCAGTTCAACAATCTGAGGAGAGCCCTCTGTTGTAGGGACATCTGACTCCCGTGTTTTGGCTGTTTGATTTTGCCATACTATTACTGATTTCTGTGTTTTCCCTGCTCCATCAGTGAGGAGAGTTATAGCACTTAAAGGCTCTTCACTTAGCATGGGTTTTTCTCTAAAACTTAATTTAGCTTGTAACAATTTATGGCCTGGGTAATGAATAGAACAAACACCTGAATAATTTAGCAATGCAATTTGCAAGTCTAAATTTTGCAAAGCCCAATCAACCCTTTTCACAGGTAAATAAATAATTATAAAATCTTGGCCTGCCATAGTTAGCAATCTCGTTCTGGTTCTAACTATGATTTCATTTGTCATCTCCATGGTTGTAAAAATTGATTTTTGGAGACCTATAAGGAAGAAAAACCCACTGTGTGATTAACAAAGGATCGTTTTCAGAAGTGTTCCATTGAAAAATGAGACCATAAAGTTGCATTTTTTCTCCTAACTGCAAGAAATGCAGTGTCTATTCTACAAGATTGCTTCACTTTTATTTCTAGCTTTACAAGAAAAAAGTAAGATGTGGGAGTCAACCCAACTAAGACATAGGGTCAGCTGACTTCACACCAAACAAACCAAGCCTGATCTTCAAGGTCTGGGAACCATTCATCTAAATCAGGGCAAGCCTCAGATCGCCTCCTAAGAACCTTTGGAGTAGTTATGTTAATCAGTCCAAGTCCCACTCCCCTACTGGTTACATATGTTCCATATATAGTATGGTTCCTAGAATGTTAATCTCCAAGACTATATACTGTTACCTCTTCCTTGTTTCTGGCCCTTGAAGCTTCTCCCTATGTTGTGTTCTGTTCCTGAGGATAGTTCCCATTTTTATTTCCCATTAAAAGTCATTTCCATGTTGGGCACTCCATGGTTCCCCCTCCTTCTCTCCTATTTTGCACCACGTTCACCCTGAAGTCAGGGGACCCAAAGGTTTGTCACAGCCACCCTCACTGCAACAGCCAGTGCCCAGAGCGCTGTCAGGCAGTGCCGGGATCCCGGCTGTGCTTCTGCTCCCCACAAGTGAGGAATGGCAGCCCCAGGCTCAGAGCCAGGCAGAAAGCCAAGCAAGGGAGAGCAGAGGGAGGGCACCCTTCCAGTCTCTCTGGGGCATGGCTGCAAAACAGCCCCTGCTGCTTCTTCCTCCGCCTGTGTTTGGGCTGTGCTGGTGGCAGAGCCAGCCAAGTTGTGCTCTGTGTGGCAAAGCCTGTTGGGAGCGGGCATGAAAAGCGCTGTGTGCACAGCACAGAGTCCTTAAAGGTGCTGGCAAGAGCATCCTGCAGGAACAGGGCTCTGGTCCCTGGCCAGGAAAAGCCTGGTTTTGGTGCTGTGAGCACAGGCAGGAGCTGAGGCAGGTGAAGAGGCAGCAGGCAGCTTGTGTTTGTAGAGGGCCTGGGGCTGCACGTCTGAACCTGCCCCTGGAAACTCACTTGAGGGAATAGGAGCTAGAGTTGGAGTGCCTGTCCTGAAAGGACCTGAAGTCATTCAGCCTTGCCAGCGTTTCTTAAGGGTGTGTTGGTGTTCCCCAGGAAAGCTGCGCATTTTGGGAAACACCTTTGGAGGGAAGGGGCTTGCTTCTCAAGGAAAGTGCCTCACAGGGAGCTCCCAGTGAGGCAGGTGCGAGTGTCCCCCTTTGGCTCTCTGTGCTCCTTTCAGTCCTTGAGGCCCATTGCACTTGGCAGAGGGGCAAGGAGAAGGCAATGAAGAGCAGGTTTGGCATCTGCCTGGACCTGTGGAAATCAACCCAAGCACCTGCAGCAGGTAGTGTTACCCTCTTTGGACAGAGGTGTGAGCAGGAGCATCTCTGTCCAGCCATGAGCCCCAAAGCTCTCTGTGAGAGCTGTGAATTAAAAGGCCTTTACACACACACCTTTCACATCTTTCCTGTCTGCTGTGTTTCAACTCCTGGCAATATGCATTTGCCTCCTGCTTGGTGGGAGCTGCTGTGGCCCAGGGCCATCACAGAGCTGGGATGTGTGGGATAGGCAGTGTGGAGAGTCTTGGCTGATCTTGGTGTGTCCCTGCCCTCAGAAAAGGCCTCCCAAAATGTCCTGCTCATAGGGTCTCCCTGTGCATCTTGGAGAGAACAAGGCAGGCATTTCTGGCAGCTGGGCATCAACCAGCCTTAAAATGGGGACATGTGGGGGAGTGAGCCCAGCTGAGACACCCTGAGAGCAGCCCAGTGCTCCTTGTTCCTCTCTGCTGACCCGTGAGCATTTGTCAGCTTTCGGGATGGCCCTGGCTGTGTCAGGGCTGCTCCGTGGACACGAGACAGCCAGTCCTGTCCTGCTGGGTCCCAGCAGTGCCTGGCAGCAGCCCTGCATCCACGTCAGGGTGCTGGCCAAGAGAGGCCCTGGAAGCTGAGGCAGCTGATTTGAAGTTTTTACAGGTACACACAGGGGACGGCCAGCAGTGTTCCCTCAGGATACAGCAGTCCTGAGGGGCATCTCATCAGTCCTGAGCTGCCTGACGCCACCCACTCCTTGTGGCACCAGTTGCTTTCCTGTGGGATGTTCTACCTCCCCCAAGAGTGAAGAGAGAGCTGGAGAAAGAGCTTGCCAGGCTGCTCTGGATCCTTTCCCGGCAGCCCTGGTTGAGTGGAGAAGTCCCAGCTGAGCGCAGATGTGCCCATGGAGCAGCCGTGCACAGTAAGGCTCGCTGGCAAGGATGATCCAGGAACCACAGGCCTGGCAGCCTGGCTTTGCTCCAAGCCAGAGAAGGCCTTGGAGCAGATCCTCCTGAGTGCCATCCCACGGCACCTGCAGGGAACCAGGGGCTCTGCTGGAGGCTGGGAAAGCTCTGCGGAGGGACGGGCACAGCTGGGGCTCCTGGTGGGGAGTTGAGGGCTTCTGTGGGGGCGTTTAGGGGTGGTTGTTGGGGGGCGTGTTGGGGAAAGAGTTGTCTGGAAGGTGAGAGGTCTGGCCTGGAATTTGAGTCAGTTTGAAGGCAGCATCTGTGCTTTAGCACAGCTTTGGTTATAGAGGCCAGAAAGAATATCTGTGACCATTTTTTTTACTGGTGCTGTTTCTCCTGCAGGGAACAAGAAGGGAGAGTTGTACTTTATTGGCCACTTAGATACCTGTACTGAGGGAGAATTAGCCCTTTTGCCATCTACTCGTTTGTTCTGGTTACTCTTGTAACACTGAGTGGTCTTTCATTCCTTGACAGTGTTTAGTCCTTAAGAGAATTAGGAGATTATAATCCCTTCTTCAAAATCCATTTGCAAATCAAAGAATGGCCTTCTTTTTGGCTCTGTGTAGTGTTATGTTTTGTACAATGACTTCCAGTGGATGATGTTAAGGCAAATGAGTTGCTGCTTTGAGATGGGAACAAACTTCCAAACCATTCCCATTCTCCGGCCATGGCTATTAATTGGAGAAGTTTGCAAATTTTGGAACTACTTGAGTTGAGCAATGGGAAGTAAAGCTTTCCTGAAGTGATGTGGTGGTTTGACCAGGAAGAAGTGGGAATTCTGGGATGTTGTGGTCAAACCAATGGGTGCTTGGATTTTGATACTGGCACCTGATGTAGCCAGTGGGGTTTTGGACACACCTCCGAGAACACCCAGGGGTTAAAAGCAGAGCTTCGGGCCTGGGAGGCTCTCTTGGGACTTCGAGGGACGGAGGTCGGATCTCTCCCCTGTCCAGCCGCTGCTGTTGGGCGGGGGAGGGGCAGCCATGTGGTAGGCCTGGGCCTGGACAGAGATGGGGGTGAGGAGGCCTTGGAGGATGGAAGGGTGGAGGAGCCCCAAGAGACATCGGACAGCCATTCCCCCCCGCTTGGAGACAGACAGAGAGAGAGAGAGAGAGTGCAGCCTGTGTCGTTATCTTGAAACTCAGTAAATATGTGCGGGCAGCAGGCAGCCCGACTGAGGAGATGGGGGGGGTGCAGCCAGGAGTCCAGCCGCCTGAAGGAGTTTTTTTAACCCTTTTTTTGGACAATGAAAACTTTACAGAACATTAACTCTTCCTAGACAAGTGATAAGAGTGGAGGAGGACAAAGGAAATGAACGAGTGATGGAGGTCTGGACCAGAGAGAGAGAGTGAGAGATGTTGAAAGAATGGAGAAGATGGAGTGGCATTTTATGCTGGACTCTTTTGTGTAGCCATGGACAGAGCCATGTTTCCGTGTGATACAGAGACTGAGTCCAGGGGGAGAAATGTCCCAGTGCCAAAGAAGATTCAGTGTGGGTACCCCTCGGCCCCAGGGGGTATATAAAATATGGGGGGGATAGATGTCCCAAAGGTGGGAAGGTGAGATACTGTGCTTTTCTGGAACTGGAAAAAGCATCCTTAAAAAGACAACACTGGAAGCAGTCCTGATCCCTGTTCGGTGGTGAGAGCACCGGAACAAGGACGGAAGAGGCCACCATGACACATGGAAGGACTCCCTCTCCTCTTGAGGAGCTGAAAGTTTGAGCAATCTAAAGGGTGGTGTTGGACCCAGAACTGGTGATTTTGGAGGATGTATTGTATTGGGAATTTAGGGGGGAGGAGGGGGAGAGTGTTTTTTGTGAGGTTTTCATTTTCCTCGTGTTTGTTTTTTTTTTCCTCTCTTCTTTTGTGTGTAGTTTAGTAATTGTTTGTGTGTAGCTTAGTTAATAAACTTTTCTTTATGTTTAGGTTGGAGCCTGCTTTGCTTATTCCTGGTCACATCTCACAGCAGACACCGGGGAGAAGGTGTACTCATGGGGGCTCTGGCTTTGCCAGGCCCAAACCATAACAAGTGAGGATTCTTAAATGCCCTGAGCCCACAGAGCAGGGCAGCATTTGCTGATGTTTCGAGCAGTTCCAAGAGATCCTGTGGGGCTGCCTTAGACACCTGGGCCCAGGGATTCCTTCCAGCCTGGGCCACTTAGGCTGGGCTGGGGGTGGCCCCAGGGCAGGTGGCAGTTGTGCAACGGCCCTGGGTGGCAAGCTGCAGCACAGTCACCGTTGCATGGAATGGAACCCAGTCTCCAAGGGACCTTTGTGACATGTGGGAAATAGAAGCTTGCCCGGGTGCTCAGAACAGCCAACGGGACAGAACAGGACAGAGCAGTGCTGTGAGGAGCCCCCACAGAGCACACTCGTTTCTGTCTCTCCCGGAGCTTTTCCGCAGCGTTATTCCTGCAGCTGAGCTCGAGGCCAGACTGCGGGACTCTGTGACTCGGAGCTTTTCCGAGGCATCTGCCATTCCTGCGGCCAGTGCCATCGACTGTGGGATTTGGCCACCTGAATCACTTAGGAGGAGCCTCCTGTCATTGTGGCAGGAGCCCTCAAGACCAGAGTGCAGGGCTTCCTGTCCTGCAGCCTTCCTGAGGCTTCCCTGTTGCAGGTGCCTTGAGGGCACAACTGCAATTGTTGACTTGACGATATCCTGAGGCATCTCTTTTTAAGGCGCCCTCAAGAACAGACTCTGACATGGCAGCCAGATTCCCTGGCATGTTGAAAGTGTTCACGGGGAAAAAAAAGAGAAGCCCTGGAGCTGCCACAGCACAACAGCCTGAAGATCCAGAGCAGATCCAGACACTGCAGGATGGTGAGTAGCAGAGCTGGGCCACAGGGCTGATGGGTACAGCCAGCTTGGCCCCATCCCATCCCATCCCATCCCATCCCATCCCATCCCATCCCATCCCATCCCATCCCATCCCATCTCCTGGGGAAATGCCCATGGACAGGATGAAACAGGGGCAGGACAGACACCCCACAATGGCCGTGCTCTATCCCCTGGGTCATGCTGGGGCTCTCCCTGCCTGCGAGCGCAGGGCTGGGCTGTCTTCTCCAGGCTCTCCCGCAGCCCCTCAGCTCTGGCTGCGCTCGCTCTTTGCCAGATGCAGCCCTGGACAAGACACAAGAGCAGAAGTCCAGCCGTGGCTGCTTGCGCCAAACCCTGAAGGTACCTGCAGCCACCCCCACCTGGGCTGGGCCTGCTGTCCCTGCTCAGCCCAGCACCACGCTTGGAGCATGCCACGGAGCATCCCTGGCTTCCCTGCCCTTTATTCTCCTGCAGGTGTTCCGGAAATTCCTGCGCATCCGACGACGTAGAAAGAGCGGCACCACAGCAGCTGAGGGCACAGCCCAGCCTGACTCAGGGCTGACCGAGCTCCAGGCAGAGCCTGATGTCAGCCCAGATTCGTCTGAGCGCTCACAAAACTCTGAGGCTGCAATGAATGAGGACAGGGCAAAGGCAGACAAGGCAGTGTCTGAGGATGTGGCCGTCATAAACACCAACCCTGCAGAGACTGAGGACATCTCAAATACTGGCACCAGGCCCACTCTCACTGGGATTCATGCTCCCACTAAGGATTTTTTCGAGGAGAGTGCTGTTCCTTCTCAGCAGCAGGTAAGCAGCCTGGGGCCAGGCCTGGAGGATTGCCAGGATTGTGTGTCCCCTCAAGGCATGGTCACTGGGCCCCCTCAGCCTTTGAGGCCAGCACAGTGTGGCGGGAAGGGAAGCACTTCTTGGGGGAAGCTGAGGAAGTTGCTCCCAAGGAGAGCACTCAAAATCTACCCCATGCCTCCTCCAGGTGCCAGCCATCGTAAGAAACATCCACCAGACTCTACTGTCCCAGGGCACTGTGGATGCCAGGCTGCAAAGGGACATTGTGAGGCTGGCAGAAGAACAGCCTGCTGACGTGGTGCTCACCCTCCTGCACTGTGCCCCAACATGTGACAGGTACGGGGCCCACGTGCCTGGAGAGCTCAGGGCTCACCAGCCTTTAGGGCCCATGGCCCTGCACAGCCTGTGCTATGGGCTCTGCCAGACAGGCACAGAGGTCCAGGACCCTCGGGCCCTTCTGTTTCCCAAGCCTGCTGCCAATGCTCCCCCCCTGCCCCTCAGGGCACCGGGGCTCTTTCACCTGCACTCCCACAGCTGCACAGGGCAAGGTACTGTGACTGAGATGCCCCTGACACAGAGATCTGATCCCACAGGGCTGCTGCAATCATATGGAGAACCATTGGCTCGTCACAACTAACAATGGAGAGAGTGCGTCCAACACTGGTCCGTGTAATGGAGGATTGGCCACTGCACAGCGCATGCACCTCTGATGGGGACGACAGCGACGTTTTTGCCCTGGCTGTGAGCTTCTGGGCCCATGCTCACCCCCAGGTTGCCTCTCCAGTAGCTCTCAGTCCTTTCGGTGCCGGAGTCACTGGGCTGAAACCTGGTCTAGGGGCAGGCTCAGGGGGCACCAAGCCTGCTGCCCCTCCTGCATCTGCCCTTGGGCCCTGCCCCATGGATGCCTTGGCACTGAGCGCTGTCCTGGGCTGCTTCTTTTGCAGGCAGCTCTGGTGCTCTGGGTGACTGTCCAGGTACCTGAGTGCAAAAAGGCCATGATCCCTTATTCTGAGCAACTGTTTGTGGCACTGCTCTTTGATATTGTCATCACTACACAGCAGATGCCACCAGAGGAAGTTGATACCTTCTGGAGAGCATGCCAGGAGGAACACCGCCTTCCCATCAAGCTTAACAGGTCCCAGTCCTCCTGTCCTCTCCATGCCCTTGTGGCCAGTGCCAGTGCTCCCAGTGTGACCTGGCCTTTGCTCTGCACACAGGTTTGCAGTGCAGGCCATGAAGGTTCTGCTCTACATGCTGCAGTGTGACCACGTGGTGATGTCTATGGAGCGCAAGTGTGGCTGGGACACGCTGCTGTGTGCTGACACCCAGCACTATGCCATGGGTCTGCTGGCCAGGTGAGACCCCCTTCTCCCCACTGCCCCCGGCATTTGTGCCCTGTGCTCCACAAAGTCCCTGTGGTCATGGGCCACGGAGCCTCATCACTGAGGGACGGCCAAGGAGCCTGAAAAAGGCTGGGAGAGGAGAGTGCCCAGAAGGGGCCACTTTCCAGAGAACCCACATCCATTCCAGGGATGCGGGAGAAAGACCAGACTTCTCTGAGTCAGTCCTGGGAGAGGTTTGCCCCCCACCTCAGGGTCTCCTTTTTTCCCCCTGCCAGGGAGATGCGTTATGACTTGACCCCCCTGTGTTCCCATGTCACATATTGCCTTCTCCTGCTGCTCAGCAGTGAAAAGCCAAGGTGGGATCTGCCCTTGCTGGCATTCCTTGTGGAGGTGAGCCTGGCGGCCAGCGCTGCCTCACTGAGCTGCCTCCCAGCTCTGTGCCCTCTCACAGCCACAGCTGCCTGGGACGGTGCCCACGCCCTGTGCTGCTGCCTGGGCCTGGCCCTGTGCGCTTCTGGGCTCCTGCTGGATGGCTCCCCTGTCACTGCCCTGTGCCTTTCAGGTCCTCGAGTGCCTGGACTTGAGGGAATGTGCTCGCACTCTTGTGAAGATCATGTCAAGTTGCCTGCAGATGGAGTGCAGGGAGTGGCGTCGCCTGGCACTCAGAGGCCTCGTGGTGCTCAGCAAGGATCCCGCGATGGTGAGAAGGGGGCTGTGGCTGAAGCTGCGCTGAGGAAAGCAGCCCCTTGGGCGTGCAGGGCTTCAGGAGCTGAGGCAGCTGCTCTCAGCTCTCCTGCCTCACCTGCCCCAGTGCTTGGCATCAGGCCTTTGTGGGCCCTGCAGCAGCAGGGTGGGCTTGCAGTGCCAGGGCGGTGTTGGCGGTGCAGCCCTCCATGGCTTTGCAGCACAGCCTTGTGTTCCACACAGGCCAGCAGAATATGCAGTCTGTCTCCGAGCCTTCTGGAGCTGCTGGGTGATGTCGATGGAGAGGTGGTCAGCATGTCCATCCATGTGTTCACAAATGTGCTCCAGGCAGACATCCTGGTATCCAGCACCACTGCCCCAAAACTGGCTGAGGCACTGCTGCTGCTATTTGACCATGTAAGGCTCTGTGTCCCCAGTTGCAGGAACTGGCTGCTGCCCAGAAACTTTGCCTAGGTGAGCCTGGAGTAATTGTTCTAAAGGCCTCATCCTCTTCCATTCCTCCAGGACAACAGCTATGTGCAAGTGCTCTCCCTTCAGCTCTTCATCAGGGTGATGGACTTGGTAGTGGATGAGGGAAAAAAGCCCCTTGCAAAGATTCTGAGCCAAAGCCTCCTTCCACTCTTCTTCCACTGCCATGATGAGAACCAGTGTGTGGCAAAGGTGAGGTTTTGTGTGATGCTGGTGGATCTCGGGGAGGGGGCTCGGCTGCCTCCTGCCCTGGCACCTCATTCACTGCAGCCTCCTGCAGGACTTGGCACAGGGGTGTGGGTCCTGTGCCTTGGCCTGTGGGGCCATCTCTGGGTCTCTGCTGCCCTCCAGGCCTCTTGGGAAACGCTGCTTCGTGTGGCAAGGTTCCTGAAGAGGAGGAAGCTCAAGCAGCTGGTGAAGAAGGGGCAGCTGTCAGAGTTCACCGAGGTCCTGGTAAGGAGGGCCTGGAAGCCCCAGGCTCAGCCTGGAGAAGGTCCCTGAGGGCGGTGCTCAGTGTGCGGGGCTGGCAGTTGCGCCCGCTGCTGCACCCAGAGGACGCGCGGGCTCTTCTCCAGGCTCCCGTGGGCCTGAGTCGGGTGCCCATGGAGCCCCGGCCCGGCGGGGCTGCGGGCCGGCACCGCGGCTCCCCGGGCAGCAGCCGGCCCTCTGCCCCCTCCCTTCGGGAGCCCTTGGCCAGCGGCTGCTGGCCGCGCCTCAGGGCTGTGCGGGCAGGCCAGGCCGTCGATGGGCGCAGGCAGCGCCCGGCCCAGGAGCTGAGCCCGCGCCAACCCTTCCCTCCTGTTGCTCTCTCCAGCTGGCAGAGGACAGGAGCCGAGCGGCCGAGCACCTGCGCCGGGCACTGCTCTACCTGGATAGCCCACAGGAGCCCCTGCGAGCGGCGGCCGTCAGGATCATGGGTGAGTCCCGAGCCCGGGCTCCTCCCCGGCCCGCCGCAGCTCGGCCCCGGCCCCGCCTGCTGCGCCGGCAGCGCCAGCCCGGCCCGGCGCCGTGGAGCCCCGCCTGGCCCGGGCATTGCTGCTGCCGCCCTCTGGCAGCCGTGCCCTGGGGCGGCAGCGTGCGGCAAGGACCCGGGCTGAGCCCTGCCGGGCCAGCAGCCCGTGTGGCCACAGCGCCGGCAGCGCCGCTGGCAGGGAGCTGTGCCGCTGGGGCCGTGACAGGCTCTGTGTTCACAGGCATGGCCGGGATGGTCACGATGGGCTGGAAGGAAGAGCTCCAGCTCCTCAATGAGGGTGAGTGCGGGCAGCGGGCTGACAGCGGGGGCTGCCACTGGGGGAACTGCAAGTCCTGCCCTGGCTGCGACAGGCTTCTTTCCCTGTGTGGACAAGCACAGAGAGATCTCAGGGATAGGACCTGTGTGGGGGACATTTGTGGCCAGCACCTTCTGGCTGATCCCATTGTCTCCTGCTGCCTCCTGTCCATGGCAAGATTTGGGAGGTATGGCCCTGGCAGGAAGGCCTCCTTGGCTACCTGCAGATCCAGGCTCTGACTGTGGCTCTGCTCATCTGTCTTCCAGCCCTTCAAGGCCTGAGAAGAGATGACAGCCCTTCCCAAATGAACATAGTCGTTCAGCAGAGAATCATTGAGAGATCTGCAGAACTACGTTTATCTGGTGGTTCAGAAGAACCATTGCTCCTAAAAGTCCTAAAAACACCATGGAAGAGGAGGCCAGAAGAGACAGAAGAGACCAGCTGGAGCTTCAGGCACAGCTGATGATTGGCACAGCTGAGCCTATGGGAAGCTCCAATAGCTCCTGCCTTCTCCCTGCCTGTTGACAACTCCGTGCCTCCCCCCAGCCCTCAGACCCCTTTCTTCCCTCCCCACTCCTCCCTTTGCTTCGTCTTCCATTAATAAACAGTTTGGCTTCTTCACTTTGCCTGCATCCCTGTGGAGCTGAAGCACATCCGGGGCCCTGGGACACACTGGCCCCTGCTGCCATTCTCTCCCACAGACCCAGAGGAACGAGGGCAGGTCAGGCTGGAAAGGTCCCTGTGCTGAAGGCGCAGCTCCACAGCACTGTGCAGTTCCACAATCTTGTTGAGCACACTAAAGGCCAGCAGAAGGACAAGGAGCCTGTGTGTCAGGACCAAAGTCCTGTCTAAGGCCCTGCCATATTTGGTCCACTGTTGTGCACATCAACAAGATCATGAAGAGCAGACAATGAAGGAAATTTTATGGTTTAACTGGTGGGAATTTGACTGTAACTGGAAAAACTCCACCCCAGAAGAGATGTCGGGCCTGGTTATGGGCTGGAGGGATGAAAAGGACAAAATGCCCATCCTTTTGATGCAGGGGATGCCCTGAATGTGGGTGGCCAGCCTGCTCCTCCCACTGGAGCACCATGCTGAGATACCCTGAGAGCAGCCCAGTGCTCCTTGCTCCTCTCTGCTGACCCATGAGCATTTGTCTGCTTTCAGGATGGCCCTGGCTGTGTCAGGCCTGCTCTGTGGACACGAGACAGCTGGTCCTGACCCACTGGGTCCCAGCAGTGCCTGGCAGCAGCCCTGCATCCACATCAGGATGCTGGCCAAGAGAGGCCCCGGAAGCTGGGGCGGCTGATTTGAAGCTTTTGCAGATACACACAGGGGATGGCCAGCAGTGTTCCCTCAGGATTCAGCAGTCCTGAGGGGTCTCCCTAATTCAAAGAAATCAGCAGACAAATGCATTGCCTTGTAAAAGCCCTTTTATTGAGCTAGCAGGAGGTCAGGGGATCTGCACTCCACTAAAATGCTTCTCTGCCACATGCAAATTTCAGTGGGTTGATATAGGAATTACCTCAAAATTACAATCCATCTTTTCTCTTCTGAGGTGATTTTAATAGGCAACAGGTTAGAAATACATTCTGTCAGATTCCTGTACTTGAATCTAATGTCCAGTGCTGGTCAGGAGCAGTCTCCATGCCCTAGAGGAGTCAGTAGTCAGTGTCCAATGACAGGCAAGGACATTGTTCCCTTGGTGCAACAGCAGGATAGGGGAGAACATCTTTGGCAGAAATATGAAGAAAAGTTTCAATAAAATATCCACAAGAATGCAGAAGTAGGCGTACTTGGCTGATAAGTAACTAACCAATAGTGAGCTCGCCTTTGCAATATGTATGAGCCTCATTAACACCAACATAAAGATGTGTACCTATCAATAAAGTTTGAGATTTGCTGATCAGATCACTCATATTGCGTGCTGCATTTCTCCCGCAACAACATGGTGACCCCAACGACGTGATATCGGTAACGGCGACCACGGGGGATCGGTGAAGGGGTTCGGGTCCTGTCACAGCAAGGACGGTGAAAAAGCACCGCTGAAAACGGGGAGGTGCCGCTCCCTGAGTGACTTCAAAGGAAAGCCTGGCCGATACGTGCTGCCTCGACCTTGTGGGGCTGCAACAGCGCTGATGTTTAAAATGGAAAGGCAAGCAACATATGATTTATTTACTTGCTTTTTAAAAAAGCAACAGGTTAAGGGCATAGATTTGCAGAAAGAGCTTCATGGGTTATTAATTTACGGGTATGCACAGGGATTTTTTCAAAATCCTCATACAGTCCATAAATTAAGTGAGTGGCAAAAGTTTGGAGATAAGCTGTGGGAGGTGGTTTTAGATGATGATAAAACTGCAAAGAAGTTAAGGAAAGTTATGGCGAGTGGTGCATAATGAGTTAGTACAATATCAGGTAGAAAAGAAGGCTGCACAGCAAGCTACTACGGCTCATGGTAAGAATAAAAGTTATGGGGAATTGTCAGATTTGCCCATTACCCCCTGCCACATCCACAGTTATCTTGCCACCAACATCGGCTCCTGCTTCAAGCAGCAACTCACCCCCCATAACAGCACCATCCGCACCGCCTGTGCCCTGGCCAGATCCTCCACTCCCTCTCCTAGCAATGAGCCGATCCCTGGGGCAGAGAGGGACCTAGCGGGGGCCATTGCACAAGAGCAGAGGAAGGCATGGGCAGCGGTTGCAAAAGAGATCATGGATTCGGGGGATAGTGAGGCTATGGCAGCAGCTATGGAAGTGGCTTGCCCCGTGGTGTATACTCCTCTGGACAGGGGTGGATTACAGGCAGCAATTACTGCCCTAGATTGGAAACTGTTGTCACAGTTACGGACCACAGTTAGTCAGTTTGGGGTGACCCCTGAGCCCACAAAGCAAATGCTTGACTATATTTGGGGGACCCAGGTGTTATTGCCAGCCGATTGTAGAGGAATAGCAACTCTTATTTTTACTCAACATCAACAGCTTCTGTTTAATGCACATTGGCAAGCACTCTGCCAGGAGTGCATAGCAGTGGTACGGCAACCAGGTGACCCTTTACAGGGGATAACCTTAGATGAATTATTTGGCACAGGGGCTTTTGCTCAAACAGAAGCACAAGCGTGAATCGGTCCTGATAAATGCCGAGAGGCTATGCGACTGGTGAGGCTAGCTATAGACAGGATAAAAGAACCAGGCAGGGTTCCCTCATACATGGCTATAAAGCAAGGAAGGGGTGAATCGTTTGGATCTTCTGTAGATAAGGTGGCCGCTGCTATCGAGCAATCTGGAGTGGTAGATTTTATGAAAGGGGCCCTATTGAAGTAGTGTTCGCTTCAAAATAGCAACCAGGCTACGAAAAGTGTGTTAAATAGCCTAAGAGCTAATTGGACTATAGAAGAAGCTTTAGAACGCATGGCAAATGTGCCCGTAGGGACTCAGGTGATGTTAGTAGAAGCTATTAAAGAGCTAGGGACAGGACTGAAGGAGCAGGCAGCAGCATCGCAGAGTCAAGTCCTTGCCACCCTTGCACCCCTACAAGTAGCAGCAACAAGTAGTCCACGATCTTCATCTACTGGCCAATTTAAATGTTACTGGTGCGGAGGCATGGGACATACCCGGCGAGCCTGCCAAGCAGCTGGGATCTGGTGTCACAGTTGTCGCTTGGATACCCACAATACCGGAGCCTGCCGACGCCGCTCGGGAACCGGGAGGCCCAGCGTGAACAGCCACTGCACCCAGACACAAGTAGCAGCTGTCAACACCTCAGCCCAGCCCCCCTTCAACCAGCCACCGTCGGGAGCCTCGGGCTGGACGTGGCAGCCTCAGTAGCGGTAACATTGATGACCACCCAACCGGAAAAGGTCCCGACTGCAATAAAGGGACCAATCATCATTGATGGACAGCCTATGGGAGCTTTGCTTCTGGGGCACTCATCAGCCACCATGATGGGATTATTTGTTTTAACTGAGGTAATAGAGGCTGATTTTACTGGGGAAATTTTGTTATGGTACATACTCCTTTTCCACCGATACGAATCAAAAAAGGACAGAGGATAGCTCAATTAGTTCCATTGTAACAAATGACTAAAACATTACCCCCTCATCAATCACAGTCCAGAGGGGAACAGGGCTTTGGCTCCACTGGAGGACTTACTCTGTTAACAATGAATTTAAACAATCGGCCAAAACGTGCTGTATTAATAGAGTATCACGGTGACAGGCAAACCTTGGAAGGTTTATTAGATACTGGCTCAGACTCCAGCATTATCAGCCCGGATTGCTGGCCCCACAACTGGCCATTACAGCCAACCACAGTAGCAGTTACCGGGGTTGGAGGCTTAACGCTTGGAAGAAAATCACCCATATTATCAGAAATTATCAACGGAAAATTTTACGGAGTGTTTTCTCGGTCACGCCTTTGCCCCCTACTGTGCAGTGCCTCACTGATCGGGACATTTTGGCTCAAATGGGGGTAGTGCTGACAAATGAGTACCCTTTGGGCTAATGGCCATTGCGTGGACTTTCCCAATCCCACTCATTTGGAACACGGACACACCAGTGTGGGTTAAGCAATGGCCATTAAAAAGGGAAAGTCTGAAACAATGTGGTGGTTTGACCAGAAAGAAGTTGGAATTCTGGGATGTTCTGGTCAAACCAATGGGTGCTTGGATTTTGATATTGGCACCTGGGGTAGCCAGTGGGCTTTAGGACACACCTCCGAGAACACCCAGGGGTTAAAAGCAGAGCTTCGGCCCTGGGAGGCTCTCTTGGGACTTCGAGGGACCGAGGTTGGAGCTCTCCCCCGTCCAGCCGCTGCCGCTGGGCAGGGGAGGTGTCGCAGACATTTCTCCACAGAAATCCTTCCTTTTGGATTTCTGCATCTTCGGGAGGCCAGGGGCCCCCGAAGAGAAGGTAAACAATTATTATCAGCTGCTGTGGAATGCAATAGGATTCACCTTGATTGGCTCATTTTCTATGTTTATAATTAAGGGCCAATCATCAGTGCAAGCCAGGGGACTGAGTCCCTGGACACAACTTTGTTGTGGATTCTTTTCTATCTCTTCTTAGCTTAGCTAGCAGCTCTGCAAACCTCTCTCTATATTCTTTTTAGTATAACTATAATGTATTATATCATATATTAATAAATCAAGCCTTCTGATCAAGATGCAAGATTCACCGTCTCTCTCTCACCAGCAGCGGCCCACTCAGGTCGCTGTAATATCTGGTGACCCCTCGTGTCAGAGCAAAAATTAATCTGATAAGACCAGAGGAGCAAAATTGCTGCACTGGGTAAAAATCCTGTATGTGTGGCATTTGAGGGTTGCTTTGAAGTGACCTCAGAAAGTGGATTCAAGCCAGGAGCTGAAGAACCGAAGATCCTGATTCGGACAGAGTTCACAGCCAAGGCTGACCACAAAGAGAATCTTTCTTCTGGAAAATCATCAGGAAAGATGATGGAAAAGAGCAGCAGACCTGTGGAGCTGGCCAGAGCAAGCTGGACTCTTTCAAAAGGTACTGTTCACTTTTCTATCCCTGATGAACCAGCCCTTCGTAGCTTGTGGCTGTTTGTATGGCAGACCCATGCCTTGCCAGAAGAGATTCAATTTTCCTCTGCAGAGGAAAAAATCATTGCCCTCTGGAAATACTGGTGCAGAGAAGATGGTTGCTTTTTGTCAAAAACAGATATCTATGGGTTCTTTCGATGGGCAAAGCTTTTTGGGTTCTTTGCTGATATTCTGTATGCTTTGGATGTTTTTGTCTGGGAGTGCATGGACTCCATTATCCAGTGCGTGTACATTGAGGGACGTGTCCTGCCTTCCATCTACCCAGCATTTATAAAGCTTTTCCCAGTCCTGAAGCGCAGAGCAGCTTGTTTTCAATGGATTTCTAACTGTTATGGCCAGGCTCCGTTTCCACCGCCCTTGGCAGAAGACCCGGTGGGTGACGACTTTGGGTTTTTTTCCCCCCCCTGCTTCGCGGCGGGGGGGGCTGAAACTTCGTGGCGCGAAGAAGTTTTTTTTACTCTTGCTCCGGAGCATGCTCAGATGGAGCCTCCTCCTTCCCCCCCTTCTCTCTCTCCGGGGGGATGGGAGTGGCCGCTCCAGCCAGCGCCGGCCTCTCAGACTCCGCCTTCAGACATGGGGGCGGCACCGGTCTCCGAGGTCTCCTCCACGGCCCTGCTAGAGCTGTCACTCCAGGAGATCCCGTCTCCGCCTCTCCAGGAGGTCCCGCCCGCGGTTGCACCGGCCTCCCTGCCCCCGCCAGAGCCTGCGTCGGAGAAGGCCGAAGAGACAGCACTTCCGCCGATTGACCTGTTGCTAAGCAACGGCGACGCTCCGGCGCTCCTCCCAGCTCCGCTGGTGCCGGTGCCGTGCCCGCCGCCGCTTTCAGAGCCCAGGGACACAGCAACGGCGTGTTCCCGCGCGTCCCCGCCGCCTCCGCAGCGGACCCCAGAGTCAGCAGCAGAAAACAGAGTTGAGCCCGCGGGACCTTCGAAGCAGCCCGCGGCTGATCCCACACTCAGCGCGGTTCCCCCCCCGGTTCCGGCTCCGTCCCCGCTGCTTCCACCGGACGTCCCAGCAGTCGCTCCGGCGGGGGGTCTCTCCTTCAATGGGGCCGGGGCTGCCCGTCAGCTCACTGTTGCGGCAGTCCGGCTGCCGGCTTTCAAGCTCGGCGGTTTGGGGGGTGGTGTTTCGGTTGCTGTCCCATGGAGGCTGCCATCTCTGCCGCCCCTTTTGTGCCCTAGCGGCGAGGGGGAGGGGGCTCCTGAAAGTTTTGCCTTTGGTCCCCAGCCCAGTGGGGGTGGTGCTGTGATGCTGTGGGAAACAAACATTCCCAGACCCGAGATGAAGATTCTCGGGGCAGCTTCTATTTCCCTGCTGCTGGCATGCCTCAGTGGTTTAGGGGAAAGGAAGCGTCTCACTGCCCGTGCTGCCATTGTGCTAGCAGCAAAGTTCAGGCCTGCGGGAAAGCGCAGCCTCCCTCATGAGTTTGGCCTGGGATGCTGGGCTCAGGAAATTCCTGGGCCGGGCCCGCTGCGAGGCCTCTTGATGTTTTTGGGGATTCTGGTTTGTCCTACCGGTCCGGGTCCCCCTGTGTGAGCCAGTTTTGGGGTTCCTGGTCCAGTATGGGCCAGGGCCCCCAGGGCCTTTCCTAATCTGGCATTGCTCTGCTCGGCTGCTGCTCTTTTGCTTTTCGATTAAAAAAAAAAAAAAAAAAAAAAAAAAAAAAATTATTTTAAAATTAAATAAAAAAGATTGAAAATACTGGGCAGCAGCTCTGAAGCGCTGAAGCACTGAAAGGCCAGCAGAAAGGACATTTCAAAATTGTACAAATTATTTAAAATTGTGTTATGCTGTTTCAGGACCAAAAAGGACTCTCAGATGTCCAAAAGAAACAACTTCAGCTGATGGACTGTTCCTGAAACTCAGCTGCATGGACTTGAATTCTCTTTGCATTGTTTCTTGCAATTTTCTTATACTGTAGGATTGTTTTAGTGAATTATTAGTATTCTATATTTTATAGGTGAAGGAATTTCCTGTTCATTCCACATCAGCATTTTTCTTTTATTTTTATACAATTTAGAAAGGTGAGATGTCGCAGACATTTCTCCACAGAAATCCTTCCTTTTGGATTTCTGCATCTTCGGGAGGCCAGGGGCCCCCGAAGAGAAGGTAAACAATTATTATCAGCTGCTGTGGAATGCAATAGGATTCACCTTGATTGGCTCATTTTCTATGTTTATAATTAAGGGCCAATCATCAGTGCAAGCCAGGGGACTGAGTCCCTGGACACAACTTTGTTGTGGATTCTTTTCTATCTCTTCTTAGCTTAGCTAGCAGCTCTGCAAACCTCTCTCTATATTCTTTTTAGTATAACTATAATGTATTATATCATATATTAATAAATTCAGCCTTCTGATCAAGATGCAAGATTCACCGTCTCTCTCTCACCAGCAGCGGCCCACTCAGGTCGCTGTAATAGGGAGGGGCAGCCATGCGGTAGGCCTGGGCCTGGACAGAGATGGGAGTAAGGAGGCCTTGGAGGATGGAAGGGTGGAGAGCAACAAGAGACATCGGGCAGCCATCCTTCCCCCCCCCCCCCCCCTTTTGGAGACAGAGAGACAGAGAGAGAGAGAGTGCAGCCTGTGTTACCTTGAAATATGTGTTACCAGTAAATATGTGCTGGCAGCAGGCAGCCCGACTGAGGAGATGGAGGGGGTGCAGCCAGGAGTCCAGCCACCTGGAGGAGTTTTTAACCCCCTTTGGACAATGAAAACCTTACAGAACAGTAACCCTTCCTAGACATGTGATAACAGTGGAGGAGGACGAAGGAAATGAGTGAGTGATGAAGGCCTGGACCAGAGAGAGAGAGAGAGTGAGAGATGTTGAAAGAAGGGAGAAGATGGAGTGGCATTTTATGCTGGACTCTTCTGTGTAGCCATGGACAGAGCTATCTTTCCGTGAGATACAGAGACTGAGTCCAGGGGGAGAAATGTCCCAGTGCCAAAGAAGATTCAGTGTGGGTACCCCTCGGCCCCAGGGGGTATATAAAATATGGGGGGGACAGATGTCCCAAAGGTGAGAGTGTGAGATACTGTGGTTTTCTGGAACTGGACAAAACATCCTTAAAAAAAGACAACCCTGGAAGCAGCCCTGATCCCTGTTCGGTGGTGAGAGCACCGGAACAAGGACGGAAGAGGCCACCACGACACACGGAAGGACTCCCTCTCCTCTTGAGGAGCTGAAAGTCTAATCTGAAGGGTGGTGTTGGACTTAGAATTGGTGATTTTGGAGGGATGTATTGTATTTGGAATTTAGGGGGAAGGAGGAGGAGAGTGTTTTTGTGAGGTTTGCATTTTCCTTGTTTGTTTTTTTTTTTCTTTTGTGTGTAGTTTAGTAATTGTTTGTGTGTAGCTTAGTTAATAAAATTTTCTTTATGTTAAGTTTGGAGCCTGCTTTGCTTATTCCTGGTCACATCTCACAGCAGACACCGGGGAGGAGGTTGTACCCATGGGGCTCTGGCTTTGCCAGGCCCAAACCTTAACAAACAAGCACATGTACTAGTGCAAGAACAATATGAGCCGGGTCATTTACAGTTGTCAGTAAGCCCCTGGAATACCCCTATTTTTGTTATTAAAAAGAAGTCGGGAAAGTATTGTTTACTACAAGATTTACAGGCTGTAAATGAACAAATGGAGTCTATGGGCGCCTTACAAACAGGTTTGCCTAACCCAGTCATGTTGCCACAGGACTGGCCACTGTTAATTGTGGATCTTAAGGACTGCTTTTTTACTATTGCTCTTCACCCTCAAGACACTCGGAGGTTTGCATTTACCTTATCAGCTTTAAATAGGGGAGAAGAAGCAGACAAGAGAGTTGAATGGCTTACTCTTCCACAGGGAATGCGCAACAGCGCCCCCTTGTGTCAGCTGTATGTTGACATTGCTTTACAACCTTTGCAACAGGCCTGGGCCAAAACGACCATTTATCATTACATGGATGATCTTTTATTTGCGCAGCCGCAACCTTTCGCAGGTCAACAAATTCAAGAAATACATAAGGCCCTGGAACTACATGGCTTGGTTGTAGCTCCTGAAAAAATCCAGTTATCTGCACCCTGGAAATATTTGGGATGGACACCTTCTGATCAGGCTGTTACCCCCCAGAAATTGCAATTGAATATTAAAATACATACATTGCATGATGCTCAAAAGTTACTTGGTCATCTGCAATGGCTGCACCCTACTGTGGGCTTTCCAAATGAGTTGTTAGATGAACTTCGACCTTTACTAAAAGGGACTGACCCAGCACAACCTGTCCATATAACCTCTGAGTAGGTTAAGACACTTCAGCAGATATTGGACTGTGTGACACAGGGCAGTGTCCAGAGACGAGATCTTAACCTCCCCATACAGCTGACAGTTTGGTGTGAAACTAAATTTTTACTGGGTTCACTTATTCAGAAAAACAGAAAAACGGGGGAGGCGCGGGCCTTAGAATGGGTATGTCCTCCACTTCAACAGCATAAAACCCTTCTTCAAAAAATCAAAATTTTGGCTGACCTGCTAAAGAAGGGTTGTGAACGGGCATTACAGATTGCGGGAAAGGAGCCTGATCAGATATGGATACCAATGAAGAAAGATACATTGACATGGTACCTGATAAACAGTATGGAATTACAAGAGGTGCTGCTGGGGGCTGGAAGTGTGATTGCCACTGGTGATATTCCCAATATACCATTGAACTGGGTAGGGCAGTGGGGTTGGATTCAATGCCCAAAAAGATCACAGAAGCCCCTGTCAGATGCTATAACAGCCTACACGGATGCAGGAAGAAAATCAAGAACTGCTGCAGTGACCTGGCAGGAAAACGGACAATGGCACCATCAGATTCTCCAGGCTTCCGAGTTGGATACTTTACAAACAATGGAGCTATTGGCTGTTCTATGGGCCATGATGCATTTTTTCGGGGCCCCTCAACATAGTGACAGATTCTTTGTATGTTGCAGGAGTGTGTGAGCAAATAGAGGATGCCTCTATCAAAGATGTTCAAAACAGGAGGTTACATGAGCTGTTTATTCAATTACAGAGGGCGATTTAGCTGAGAAAAATCCCTTTTCTGTTATCCATATCAGAAGTCACAAATGGGATATTGGTCTAGGAGAGGGTAATGCATGAGCAGATAAGCTAGTCTCAATCACACAAATGACTCCAATTCTCAGGCAGACTATGGCCAGAGAGTCACATTCCATGTTTCACCAAAATGCAAAAGGTCTCCATAGAGAATTTCAGGTATCTATGAAGGAGGCATGGGCAATAGTCAAAACCTGTCCCATATGTAGTCATCATAATGGGGGCTGCAGGTTAGGTCTGGGAGTTAACACAAGAGGGTTGAGTACAAATGAGACCTGGCAAATGGATGTCACACATTGGCCCCCACCGACACGAAAGGACACAAGCACACACCGCTTTCAGGTGAAAGGATAAAAGGGAAGTTTTATTCTCTGACTCCGCTATTTATAGTTTTACAAGGGTGACAGTGGATTGGAAGGTGACAGTGACACCTCTGCAATGCCACAGGTCAAACCAACAGTCCATCAAAGCTCTCCTCCTCCAAAAAGGAATGAAAAAACAATGAGTTGTTTACAGTAAGTGTGTGGGAAAGTTTACTACAAGAATGTCAACATCAGAAGGCTTAGAAATCCTAGAAAACCAGGGCGACAACACATGTTGCTGAGTTTGATAGGATGAAGTATGTGGGGGTTGGGGGTTGCAATGCCCCAGTGGCGAGGGGGAGGTGACTCCCCGGAGTTCTTCCTCTGATCCCCAGTCCAGAGGGGGTTGAGGTGCTGCCGAGGGGCAGGAAGCAGGAACACTGGCATTTGCATTGCAGAGGCAGGGGAACCAGCAGAAAGTGACCATTGCTTGCTTGCTGTGGGGACAAAACATCCCTAGATCTGAGATGACGATTCTTAGGAAATCTTAACTTCCACAGGTGCTGGTCTCTTCTGGTAGTCAAGGGAGGAGGAAGCGTTTGGTCACTTGTGCTGCCCAGGCATTGGCAGCAGGGTGCTGGGTTGTGAGAACACAGAGGCTGCTTGGTGGGCCAGGTCTGGGCTGTTTGGCTCGGTTCCCTGAGCCAGGGCCACCACCCGGCCGGCTGTTGGGTTTGGGGGCTTTGCTTCTCCCATCAGGATCTGGGCCGATGTTCTGTGGGCCAGGTCTGGGGTTCCTGATCCTTCCATGTGGGCCAGGGAACCCCAAGGCCTCTCAGGCTCCTCTGCTGCTGCTGCTACTCTTTCCGGGGGAAAAAAATAAAATTAAATAAAAAGAGTGGAAAGAGCTAGTAGCAGCTCAAAAGCATTGAAGGGCCAAAGATAAGCCTTAGCCCAAGTGGTTCAATAAACGGCTGTGGCCAAGACATTCTAGAAATTTTCTCAAAACTGTATGATAACTGCCAATGGATTTTTGATAATCATTGATGATTTTTATTAAGCTGTTCTTTGTTTCAGGATTCTGCAAGCCTGTTTCAGGACCAAAAGGGACTTCCAGAGATGTCAAAGAGGAACATCTTCAGTCCATGGACTTTCTCCTGAAACTCAGCTGTCTAGACTTGGAGCAATGACTTTTCTTTGCATTGTTTTGCATTTTCTTATATTGTAAGATTGCTTTAGTGATATTATAGAATTTTATGTTCTACAGGTGAAGAATTTCCCTGATCATTCCACATCAGCACTTGATTGAGGTTTTGATTGGCAACAAGTGTTTGTTCTTTCCTCTGCATGGGTAAAGCAGACAAAATTACAAACACTTTTCTTTTTAATGTAACTAAAATAAAAAAAGGTGACATGTCGCAGACATCTTTTATGAAAAATCCTTTCCTTAGGATTTTTCCTCCTGACAAGCTGAGAGGCCTCAGTAACAAAATGCAAACAATGGTTATTTGCTGCTGTGGAATGCAACAGGTGCATGTTTGATTGGCCCACCTTGGACGTTTGTAATTAATGGCCAATCATAGCCCAGCTTGCTTGGACAGAGAGGCAGGCCACAAACCTTTGTTATACTTTCTTTGCTATTCCATTCTTAGCCAGCCTTCTGATGAAACCTTCTCTTCTGTTTTTTTAGTATAGTTTTAATGTAATATATATAATAAAAAAACAAATCAAGCCTGAGTCAGATCCTCGTCTCTTCCCCAGTCCAAAAACTCCTGTGAACACCATCACAGAGGAACATTGACACCCTGCAGGGTACCATGGATCCAAGGGGCCACTGTGACACTGTGGGGCCTTGTGGAACCAAGAACATCTTTGTGGATCTGTTGGGCTGCATGGTCACAAGGGGCCTGTGTGAAGCAGCAGGGCTTTGTCAAACCAAGAGGCCATTGCTGCATTTCAGGGCCTTGTGGAGCCAAAGGGCCGTTGTGATCCTGCAAGGCGCCGTGGATCCATAGAGACCATTGTGGCATTGCAAGGCCCCATGGAATCAGGGAGACCATTGTGACCCTGCCTCGGGGAAGGAAGGGTCCATTGTGACACTAAGGCAACTTGTGGAACCAAGGGAGTCATTGTTGCACCACTGGGCCCCAATGGAACCAAGGGGCCATTGGACATAGCAAGCCTTCATGGAACAAATAGATCATTATGACACTGTGGGGCCTTGTGGAACCATGGAGACCATTAAGATCCTTAAGGACTTGTGTAATCAAGGGGACATTATGACACCTGAGGGCATCATGGAAGCAAGAGAATCATTGTGGCACTGCAAGGCCTCATGGAAGCAAGAGAACCATTGTGACACTGCAAGGCCCTGTGGAACCAAGGGAACACAAAATAGGTGTGGCTGCCTTGGTCTCCCAGGGGTCACCTGACAGGTCTGGCTGATCTTGGAATGTGGAAGGCCACTCCCATCTGCCCCTGAAACACTGGGGCTCTGGGCTTTCCTTTGTATGGAAAAGAACGGTCTACCTTTTCCAGGCATCCATGGCCAAAATTAGGATTCCACCTCCAAATTTCTGTGTATTAAAGGATTGCTGCCAGACAAAAGCTGTCAGGACAGACAAGTCTGGCTGGTCTTTGACTCCTGAGTGCCAGCACTCACCTGTTGTCCAAACACTGGAAAGGGCTCTGTGCTTTTCTTTTTATGGAAAAAAATAATCCCTCTTCTCCAGGCAGAAATGTTTTTAATTAGGACTCTGCATTCATAATTTCAAATATCCAAGGGTTGGTCCAAGCAAACATGCCAGGACAGACAGGTCAGGCTTGCCTTGGCCTCTGGTGGCAGCTGTTCATCAGCTCCTGAAACATGGGGCTCCATGGTTTTCTTCCTATGGAGACCAATGTGACACTTGGAAGCCTTGTGAAATGAAGGGGCCATTGTGACACTGCAGAGCACCATGGATCCAAGGCACCATTGTGACACTGTGGAGCCTCATGGAACCCAGGACACCATTGTGGCTCTGTTTGGCCACATGGTCCCAAGGGACCAGAGCAAAGCAGCAATGTGGGAGTCAGCCCACAGATTTTACCCAGAAGAACTGGGCATGAGGTTTCAAGCCATTGGAATCATTTGTTTAACTTAGGGGGAGTTTGAGAGTTCCTCCATAAGCCTTTAGTGTTGTTATGATAAGTTGTCCAAGTTCTCCTCCCCTACTGGTTACTTGTTTCCCCTATAGGGTTATTGTTCTAGCTTTCCATCCGCAAGTGTCTATATTGTTCCTTTGCCTTTGTCTCTGGTCTTTGAATCCTACCCCTCATACTGTGCTCGACTTTTCTATGTTTATTGTTTTCCCTCTGTTACTAAACTTCTTTTTGGGCAACTCCATTGATCCTGCTTGTAGGAGCATGGGGGGCTACGATGGTTGGGATGGACAGAGACAAGAGATGTCTGAAGCCAGGTCTTGGAACTTGTGGTTTATTGCAAAGGGTGTGGGTGCAGGGGCCTTGTTTGGAACTGCCAGCCACAGCTTGGAGCAGGCCCGAAAGAGGAGCTTGAAAGAGGCACCCAAAATGGATGCCTGAAAGAGGAGGGGAGTTCCCTTTACAATACAATAAATCTTCCTCTGTTCTGCATATTCTAATTTTCACTAACCAATCTAGCACAAGATACAAATCTTATAGCATTTATATAAAGTCTATAAGAATCATTACATTAACATACTGTGTTACATTTTAAACCCTAAAAACTACTCTTTGGACCCCTTCTGCCAAGCTAGTAGAGTCTGCTCTGACCGTTGGACTTGTCTGCAAGCAGAGGTTCTTGTTTCATCAAAAGAGGATTACCTTCAGCCAGCCATTGTTTTCCATTTGTTCAGTAACTAAGACTTGGTGTCTCAAAGCTTGCTTTCATTTCAATCTCACTTATAGTTTCCATATTCTCAAAATATTTTGCCAGGCAATCATATTTATGAGGCTTTCCTGTTTCATCTTTCCCAGCATCTGCTCCTTTTCATTTTCACCACCCTTGCCCTGAAGCTGGGGAACCAGAAAGGTTTGTCACAGCCACCCTCATTGCGACAATTGGGGCCTGAACAGGGACTCTGACATTCAGTCATGTCAGCTGGGTTAGCTGATGGATAGGCCAGCGCTCCCCGGGATTTTGGATTGTACCAGGCTGGCAGATTCATCATTGCTTCAAGGGACCTCAGCCAGGATCCACAGGGACAACGACAGTTTCACTTGTGTAGGATTGCAGGTGGGTTTGGGGAAGCACAGAACAATTATTGCCTATTTTGCCACTGTGTTTTTACAATACGCTTCCACATCCCATAACTGATTTGGGGTATTCCAGTGGCTGTTCCACCTAAGGAGGAGAAAAAAAAAATGGGCAGCCAGAGGTCCAAAGTAAAAAGGTATGTATATAGATGCTTTAAGTTAATTCTCACTAATCATGACCAAATGTCTTCAAAGAACAAATTAAAATCAATCATGAAGTGGATCATTAAAAATTTTCCAGATACCCCTGACCCTGACCATCCTCCCTCCATCTTGGCTCCTCCACTTCCTGCTACCACAACTATCTCTTCTGCCCTGAATGAAGCTCCAGACTCCACCCCACGACTGAGGGTCACGCCCTGCCTTTCAATCATTCCATCTCCATCCTGGGCCATGCCTCCAGAAGGCCATCCTGGAAGTCTGGCATCCTAGATAAAGTCCCTTCCTCCCCAACACCTGACAAAATGGCAGTGCACTTTGCCTCACCCTCTGTCAACAATACACCCCATAATCAAAGATATTAAGCCCAACTGTCACACTATTTCTAATCCAAATGTTTCTGCTCCAAGTTATTCTTCCTCCCCAGAAGACAGTTTGGATTCCCCAGAGCCACCTCACCCCTCAACCCCAGAAGATCCCTCGGAAAGGATCCAAAAAGAAACAGTTAAGGAAGGAGACTGCAAATAGTCTCAAAATTGCGCCTGTTATGAAAGAAAGGGGCATAATCCCAGGTATAGGCCACTGGTTTGCGGGGAAATCAAGGAGCTGTGTAGGGCAGCTAAAGACCATAGGAAGGATTTACCTTGTTTTAATGGCCTAATGAGGGCCATGTTTACAGCACATGTCTTAACCCCCTATGATTTAAATGTATTATGACCATGTTGTAGTTGACTACAGAATACACCCTGTGCGAAGGGGGATGGAAGTGTTTACTAAATCAATTAATAGCAGACTATGCTAATAATGAGGCAAGGGCAGAACTGACCATCAACCATCCAGCTGGAGAAGGACAACACAGCCTATCAGATGACCAAGCAGCAGGTATGCCTGAAGAAGTATTGGATGATATGAAAGAGATGGCTTTGAAAGCTTTAATCCAGGTATCGGTTGGTAGCACCCCCAATTTGGACTACCTTGGGTGGCAGCAGCTAAAGCTTTAGGACAATTAGACCATCTTGGATGCCTGTTAAGGAAACAAACCAATGCTACCTCCCTCACATTGAGTGGCCTGCTCTCAGACATAGAGACCAACAGACAGGCCACCTTGCAGAACAGCGATAGAGTTTTTACTCTGGGCACATGGGCATGGCTGTGTAGACTCTGAGGCATGTGTTGCATGAACCTCTCCAGTCACAGTGAGTCAATCCACAAGAGCATTCAGGTACTGAAGGAAGGGTTCAAGAAGCTTCAAGTGGAACACAAAGACTGGGTCAATAAACTCTTCCAATCCAAAGGACTAAAGGGTTGGATGAGGTCTAACTAAAACCAGACTATTAATTCTCTTAGTGGTGGTTGTTGTATTGTTAATTGTCCCATATTTGTTTGGATGGTTTTAGAAAGTCTTACAAAATTCTTTCAGTTCCATCTTTGTTGCAAAACAGAAAGGGGCAAGATACCCAACACAGGCTCCTCATGGACTCCTTAGAGGAGAGAACTGGAGGCCAGGATGGCACAAAAACCTCTCAGAGACTGAGTGTGGAAAGGAAAATCCTTAAATTATCTAAAAGAATACTTAAATCCATAAAATACCTTAAAATCCTTGAGTATCTCAAGGAACTAATGAGCCCCACTGAGTGTCAGTACAAAGCTCTCCAGGGACTCATTAAAGAAGATAATTGGGATCATGATTGCACAAAAATCTAATAGAGTCTTTATCAAAACAGAAACACCAATGTTGGAGAATTTTGCTCAGAAATGGCTTATAGAGTTTTGTTCAGACATGCCATAATCATATACAGCTGATGGAAAAGTAAAAGGCAGCTGTGAGGAGCAAATTCTCACAGCCTGTTTCTGTAAACAACAAAGTTCTCAGGCACATTTTTATAAACAGCAGGGTTCTCAGGCTGTTTTTCTCTGTCCTTGGCTGTTTTGGGAAAGTAAAAGTGACAGACAGGGATGCCTTGAGAACCATTCATATCAGGGTGAGAAAGCAAATCTTGGTTTCAATAACAAACTACAGGTATTGAAAACAAAAGGAGGGATTAGTGTTTAATCTGTAGCCTATGATGAGCTCGGGTTTTGCAATATGTATGAGCTTAATTAACACTGTTATAAAATGTGCCTGGTGGATCAATAAATTGGAGTTCGATGCTGATCAGAGGATGGGTCGTCTCCCTTCGCTTTCTACAAATGGTGACACCCGATCGTGATACGGCAATGCACAACGAAGGAGCGAAGAAACAGGTCAGGTCCTAGCAGTGGGACGGCAGTAAACGCGACAAAAGGGATAAAAAAGAAGCTGATATGCGTCATGCCTTGAGTGTCATACAGGCGAGCCCGACTGATACATGCTGCACGGGCCTTGAAGAGGCTGCAATCAGCACTGACGATTTTAGGTATGGAAAGGCATACAGCATATTATTGGAATATGAATCCCAATATTACCAGTTAGATTGTGCCTGGGCCAGTCTGACCCTTGCTGCTGGGCCAAAGGCAGCAACTGCGGTGTATCACCCCAGAGATACCTTGGCTTGCTGGAGATTGTAGCTGGGCACTGAACAAGTCCAGGCTTGTTAGGAACTCCGTTTACCTCAGGAGAAAGATTTCAGGCGATGGTGAAGAGAAAAAGGAGAGGATTCTGCTGGAGGGTTTAATGTCCAGAGGTTTATTCCATGGTTACAGAGGTCTGAATGTGGGCAACTGCTCCAACAGAATCCCAGCCGCATGGTCTGATTCACCTTTTTAAGCTCAGGGACGGGGGGAGGGGAGGTACAGGTGAGCCACCAACCAGGTGAGAGGGGCAAGGTCTCAGGGGAAGATGACACCCAGACAGGCCAATGACCCCTGGGCCTGAGGGGCATCCTTTGAACTTGACCAACCACACGACACCTTGCTGGAATGTTAAGCCTGATTGACAGGACTCACTCAGCATGGGGGCAAGGGGGAAGGGAGAGAGGTATAGGCACACCTGGGGAAGTGACCTGGAAGTCTAAAATGGGACATTACAGCACACCACAACAGCATATTTACAAAAAAGGCAGGTTAAGGGGGTAGATTTGCAAAAGGATTTACAAGGACTTTGGACTTACTGCTATGCTAGGGGAGTTTTTATTAACCCCCATAGGGTTTACGAGTTAACGGAGTGGCGTGAATTCAGTGATTTATTATGGGAGGCTACTTTAGAGAGTGATAAAACTGCCAAGAAGTTAAGTAAGCTATGGCGGGTAGTGCACAATAGACTGCTTCAGCATGTCTCTGAGTGCAAGGCAGCAGCCGCAGCTCGGGGCGTCTGCGGGGCTGTGCCGCTCCGAACTCGGCGTGGGCGCTGCGCCATGGAGAGCAGCCGCGGCGAGCGACCGCCTGAAATGCTGCGCTGCAGCGGCGGGAGCCAAGCCGCCGCAGGGGGAGCGACCCACGCCGCTGCGGGGGGAGCCACGGGTGCAGTGCACACAGTGAGTCAGCCTGCCGGCGAGTTTTGCAAAACAAAGAGCCCAGTGCGGGGATGTTCGCCCGCTCCGACACACCCGCCGTGGGATCGGAGCGCTTTTCCAGCACCGGTGTTTCTCCCTCCGTCCCGCGGCTGGCAAAAATCTTCGGTTTTAGACCTAACAGCCGTAATAAATGTGATTCTTGTCAACAAAAAGAAAAGATCCCTACTGCAATTAAGAGACCAGTGATGGTGAACGAGCGACACCAGAGACCATTGCTGTTGGGACGTCTCTCACCTGGGTTGGAGGGACTTTTTGTTCTTCCTAGCAGAGACTGTGAAACAGAAATCAGCAGTGAATGCGTGGGTCAAATTTCGGCCGATTTGGCTCAGCATTCGTTATGCTGTCTTAAAATCACCTGTATTAACAGAGACTTTAGATATCAGAAGCCCAAATAACTCAGTCGGTAGAACATCAGACTGCAAAACTGTATTTTGAAAAATTTAAAAATGTTAAAGATGTTGGAGTGATTGTATGAGTGAGATGTTATGAGTGTGCTTTTTGGTATAAATGCTGCAGCAAACACGTGAAAAAAGTTGTTTTAGCTTAGTATTTTAGAATCAGGCCTGTAAGTAAGTTATAGTAAATGCTATATTCTATTTTTATAGTAAGTTTAATTTGTTATTAAGTAGCTTAAGTTAAATTATCTATAAGGTGTTATTAAGTTTAAGTGAAGTTAGATTCTGTTAAGATTAAATTATATTTGGTTTAAGTTATGTAGAATTTAAAGTCAGTTAAGTTCTGTTAAAGTTAAGTTTGGGTGATGTTGAGTTCTGTTAAGTTTAAATATTTTAAGTGCTTTAAGTTTGGGTGCTGTTGGGTTTGAGTGATGTTAGATGGATTTATGCTAAATGTTTATTTTATGATCTGCATTTGTTGGGACTATTTGTTTTGCCTGGCATCATTGATGTGGACCATATGATGATGGCATATACCCCTTTTTCTCCCACTTCAAATCAATCCATTTGAGCCAAATGACTAAGGGATTACAGACTGTAAAAGGACAAGAGAGGGTGAAATGGCTTTGAATCCACCGGAGGACTTACCTTACTGACTTTGAACTTTTCTGAGAAACCCAAGAAAAGGGTGGACATGGAATTTCAAGGGCAGAAGGATAATTTTCAAGCTTGTTGGACACTGGGGTTGATTCCAGCATTATTAGCCCTAGCTGTTCGCCTCCTCTCCAGGTTCCCATGAATGACAAAAACTAACAGCCTTCTTTTCTTAGTCCAATTACCACCTACCTTGCAATGCCTGATAAGGGAGGACATTATGGTTCAGTTGGGGGTGGTTTTAACCCTTTGGGGTAAAAACCATTGCTCAGACCGTGGCTGGGGAACCTTATAGAGATACTGAGTGTGCTTTTAAATGCTTTTGCTTGTTTTGCCTTGTGTTTTTGATTGTGTTCAAGATATGGTCAGTAGAATAATAGAAAAACCCTAGCAGACTAACCTCCATAAAAATAAAAAGGGAAAATTTGTTGGAGAATTTTGCTCAGAAATGGCTTATAGAGTTTTGTTCAGACATGCCATAATCATATACAGCTGATGGAAAAGTAAAAGGCAGCTGTGAGGAGCAAATTCTCACAGCCTGTTTCTGTAAACAACAAAGTTCTCAGGCACATTTTTATAAACAGCAGGGTTCTCAGGCTGTTTTTTCATAACAGGTAAACATTCCGTCCTTGGCTGTTTTGGGAAAGTAAAAGTGACAGACAGGGATGCCTTGAGAACCATTCATATCAGGGTGAGAAAGCAAATCTTGGTTTCAATAACAAACTACAGGTATTGAAAACAAAAGGAGGGATTAGTGTTTAATCTGTAGCCTATGATGAGCTCGGGTTTTGCAATATGTATGAGCTTAATTAACACTGTTATAAAATGTGCCTGGTGGATCAATAAATTGGAGTTCGATGCTGATCAGAGGATGGGTCATCTCCCTTCGCTTTCTACACACCAAGTACCAAAAATAACTGAAGTACCTTGAAGCATTAATGAGCCCCACTAAGTGTTGTTACTGACAAAGCCTCTCCAGGGACTAATTAAAGCAGATAATTGGAGGCCATGATTACACAAACCTCTCAGAGACTCCAAGGCAAAAGCAAAACCCAAAGTCCTTTGAAAAACCTGCAGTCCCTGCAGGGAGCATGAAGGAGCCCCCAGGGCCATTGCTGAGCAAGGCTCCCCAGGGACTCCTTCCAGCAGATCCTTGAGGCTATGGGATGTGGGCTAGGGAGGGATGCTGAGGGCAGCACAAGGGGCTGACAGTGCCCAGCCTGGCTGGGGCTGTGCCAGGAGGCCCCAGGGCCTCAGGACAAGGTGTCTCCTCACAGCCCTTGGTGGCACAGACCCTTCTTTGCCCCAGGGCACCAAGACTTGGCTCCTTTTTGTCCCCACCTGTCATCACTGCCTGCAGTTCTCTGCTCTGCCTGGGGCCTGGGGACACTTTCTCAGTGGTGTCCCTCAGTGGTGTCCCTCAGTGGTGTCCCTCAGTGGGACCCATTAAAAGTCCAAGAAACTTTGGAGTTGGATTCTGACTTGGAGTTCTGGAGAGGTTTCTTCAGCTCCCTCTCAGGGACTGATGTTCAGGGCCTCAGCACAAAGCCCCAGAGGGTCATTAAAGTCCTTGTGCTGTGTCTGTGCTGCTGAGCTGGGCTGGGCTTCTGGCACAGAGGCAGCTCCCGGTAGCCAAGCAAAGCTTCAAAAGCACATTTCTCTTGATGAGCAGCTCTTCTCCCAGCCCAGCAGGGCTGGGGCACTGCCTGCAGCCACCCCGGGCACAGCACAGAGGCACACAGAGCTTCACTCAGTCAGGGCTGGGAAGGTACTGAGAAGTGCCTGGGGCAGAATCACTCCAGCCCTTGGCACAGGAACCTCTGGCTGCAGGACAATGCAGCTGCAGCTCCTGGAGTGATCTCCTGAAGCTGGAACACCCCTATGCCTACAGACCCTGTGAGTACATTCTCTGATTGTCTCTTGGGCAGATCAGCCAGAAGTGCCCAGGGCTGTCCTGCAGAGCAGGGTCCTGCAGCCCAGGGCGCTGTGCTGGGGCAGGGACTCTGCTGTCTGCCAGGGACAGCTCTCAGCCAGCCCTGGCAGCTGCTCCCAGCACGGGGGGACAAGATCTGGGTGGGAGGAGACAGCTGGTAAGGCTTAGAAGTGTTCTCGTTGTGTGGTGAGGATTCTGCATTGTTCAGGACTGCTCCCAGAATGGCATTTAACTGCAGAACATTTCCAAGTAGATCATACAGGGAGCAGAGCTAGGCAGGGGTTTCATAAATGGGAAAATACTGGTTTTTTATTCTACTGCTCTGTTTTGCCTGAATGGGAAATTGCATATAGATATTCATCTCTCAGTTCAGGTGAAGAATAAATAAAAAAAAACCTATAGACCTGAATAAACCAGGCAGTGACAGAAATCAGCACAGGGCCCCTCAGAGGGCGGCATCTTTGTTGCTTTTCCAGCCTCCTCAGGGTTGCTCTGACTTTGAATTCAGAGCCTGCAGAGCCAGAGCACTGTCCCTGGGCAGTGCCAGAGCTGGGAGGGGTCTGCAGGGCAGAGCTGAGCCCCCAGGGCTGGGCAGGGCTCTGGCAGCACTGGCAGGGCCCAGCCCTGGGCACAGGGAAGCAGCTGCTGGCAGGACAGTTCCAGGCAGCAGAGGCCTGGGCAGGCAGTGAGGGGAAAGTTCCCTCAAGCTGTGCTGGGATATTTGAGGTCCAAACCCAGCTATTCCATGATTACTTTTCTTACAGATCTCCATGCCAAGACATTGCAAATGTCCAACAGCAGCTCCATCAGTCACTTCCTCCTGCTGGCACTGGCAGACACGCGGCAGCTGCAGCTCCTGCACTTCTGCCTCTTGCTGGGCATCTCCCTGGCTGCCCTCCTGGGCAACGGCCTCATCATCAGCGCCGTAGCCTGCGGCCACCACCTGCACACGCCCATGTTCTTCTTCCTGCTCAACCTGGCCCTCAGCGACCTGGGCTCCATCTGCACCACTGTCCCCAAAGCCATGCACAATTCCCTCTGGGACACCAGGAACATCTCCTACTCAGGATGTGCTACACAGCTCTTTTTCTTTCTCTTCTTTATTGTAGCAGAGCTTTCCCTTCTGACCATCATGTGCTACGACCGCTACGTGTCCATCTGCAAACCCCTGCACTACGGGACCCTCCTGGGCAGCAGAGCTTGTGCCCACATGGCAGCAGCTGCCTGGGCCAGTGCCTTTCTCAATGCTCTCATGCACACAGCCAATACATTTTCCCTGCCCCTGTGCCATGGCAATGTCCTGGGCCAGTTTTTCTGTGAAATCCCCCAGATCCTCAAGCTCTCCTGCTCCCACTCCAACCTCAGGGAACTTTGCCTCATTGCTGTCAGTGCCTGTTTAGCATTTGGCTGTTTTGTGTTCATTGTTTTCTCGTATGGGCAGATCTTCAGGGCTGTGCTGAGGATCCCCTCTGAGCAGGGATGGCACAAAGCCTTTTCCACCTGCCTCCCTCACCTGGCTGTCATCTCTCTGTTCATCAGCACAGCAGTGTTTGCCTACCTGAAGCCTCCCTCTATCTCCTTCCCATCCCTGGATCTGGCCCTGTCAGTTCTTTACTCAGTGGTGCCTCCAGCCCTGAACCCCCTCATCTACAGCCTGAGGAACCAGGAGCTCAAGGTTGCAGTGAGGAGACTGATGATTGGATGGTATCAGAAACATTAAACTGCTGGCCAATTTCTACAAATCACTTGTAATAGAAGTTATCTTTGTTAATTCTTGTTTTTTTTTCATTTTGAAAGTTTTTTTCTGTGTTTTAGTTTCTTCATCTTCTCCACAAAAAAATCTCATTTTTTGTGCCATTTCTCATTTTGCTTCCCTCCACCTCTCCTGTGGCCACAGACTGTCTCAATGAGGGACTGCGCTCTTTGTGGCTTTAAAGGAAATAAAGGATCTCCCAGCAAAGTTTTCTGCAGAGATGCCCTTTTGTTGCCCTCTCTGAAGCTGCAGCAGCAATGTCTGTGTGCAGAGCTGGGGGCAGATCAGTGCTGGCCCAGCAGCTGTGCCCAGCAGCAGCAGCACTTGGTGTTGCCCTGGTGTTGCTGCAGGGCCTGAGTGCTCTCGGGGCCGGGCACAGCCCTGGGGGTGGCAGTGCCGGGGCTGCAGCAGGGACAGGCCATGGGCACTGCTGGGGCAGCGCTGACGCCTCAGGCCAGGACCTGGGGGCTCCAGGCTCCTTGCCCAGTCTCTCTCAAGAACATGGCCAGGCCAATGCTCAGCACAGAAAACCCCCGTGAGCAGCCCCAGGCTGGCCGTGGGCAGGCTGGGGGCAAACAGCATGGCTGGGGCTCTGCAAGGGCCCTGGGGCAGACGGGAAGGAGCAGCAGAGCAGGGGCTGATCCATCCCCAGTGCGCTGCACAGCCCAGGGCAGAGTCCCAGAGCGTCCTCATGGAGCTGCCAACCACATCCCCCCTCTGCAGCCCTGGCCTCTCCCCCAGCTCACACAGGTGCCCCATCCTTGCAGGCACAGACACGGCAGCACTGGCTCAGCAGCCCCTGTTTGCATTGCACACAGCAGGCAGGAGCACCCCCGTGCTGTTGCTGTGGGGACATGAACCTGAGGGAGCACAAATGCCATCAGCCCCTGGGGCCAGCAAGGGCTGGGGGACACCAGGGAAACCACTCAGCTTTGTCCTGGCCTCTGCACTCAGCCAGAAAGTTTGTTCCCATCAGCTGGGAGTTTCCTGTGCCCCTGCAGACGCTGTTGCTCAGAGCCAGGGCTGCCTGGCAGCCACCCCTAACCTGCCCTGAGCAATTCCTTGGCTTCAGCTTTGCTTTCTTTACTCTCCCTGCTACAAATTTCTTTCTATTGCCCACCCAAGGGGGCCTAGAATCGGACAGCACTCAAGGTGCTGAGCACAGGGGAAGATTCACTGCCCTGCTCCTGCTGGCCACACTATTCTTGATCCATAGGAATGCCAGGGGTTGGATGAGGGAAATGGTGGAGCAGGGGTAGGGACAAAGTCTGATTGATTGTCAGCCATGAAGAAGTTTGATTTTCCTATCTCTTCAGGCTGCGTTAGAAGGTGCTGGGGTCAATATCAATTGGACATTGCTGATATCAATCTATAAACAGGAAAATAAAGAGGACAAAACAGTTCTCTTTGCATTGTTCTCAATAGTGTATATTCACTTTGAATACACTTCTGAAATTTTTTTAGTTAACCACAGTAGAATTGAACATTTAGATTACTCCTTGGGGCTTTTATTCTTCGGATGTTTTAGAACAAACGTTTATGACCTTTTTTACTGAATTCCATAACTGAAGATCTCAAGAAAGAAGAGGCCTCTAGAGTATTAAAATTCATCATCAACCTCCAAGTGGCTGAGGATCCATCCCCATCAGAGCAGCAATTTACAGAAATGGGCACAGCTTTGTGGCTGCCCCAGCTTTGGCACGGGCCCTGGGCCTGGAGCAGGAGCAGCTCTTGAGGGCCCCAAAGCCGCAGCTCTTGTGCTGCCCTGGGCAGATGGGATGGCAGCAGGGGCTGCAGAGCTCTCAGCACCTCAGCCCGAGGGGAACAGGGCAGCCAGGGAGCCTCCTTTGGCCTTGGCCAGGCACCTTCCCCCATGGCTGGGGCTGTGTCCTGTGGCAGCTGCAGCTGCTGCTGTGCCCTTGCCAGGGGCTGATGCCGTGGGGCAGTGCCCAGAGCAGCCTGGCCTGAGCAGAGCTGTGGGGCCAGAGGTGGCTGGGCTGGGCTGGGGAGAGGCCCTTGGTGCTGCCCAGAGCTCAGGGCAGCTGGCAGAGCTTGCAGGGAGCTGGGCTGGGCTCAGAGAGCCTGGCCCAGAAACCATCAGTGTCCATCTCAGCCTGGCTGAGCGTGCAGGGGCAGGACTCAGGCCAGGCCTTGTGGGGCAGGGCCAGCACCTGTGCAAGGCATTGCAAACAGGGAAGTGGCCCAGAGAGGAGGCTGCTCTGTGCCCTGGGTGGCATGGACAGAGCAGGGAGGGGGCCCAGGACATTTGTCAGTGCCAGCCTCTGTCCCCATGCATTGGCAGCCCTGGCTGCTGAGCCCAGCTTTGGCCTGGGCTGAGTTTGGCTGTGGCCCAGCTCCATCCTCCTGCGGGGCTCAGGGCCTGTTCCCGGCCATGGCCAGCCCTGGCTGCCTCTCTGCTGGCCCAGGGGCTGGCAGAGCCTGGGGCAGGGCTGTCTGTGCAGCCCCACAGGTGCCCTGGGCTCTGCAGGAGCTGGCAGAGGCTGCCCAGCAGGGAGGCCATGGGGCACAGAGCCCCAAGGCTGCTGTGGGCACCATGGCACAGGGGCTGTTCCCAGCCGCAATGCTCCTGGCCTGGGCTGGGCCTGCACAGGGGCTGGGCCACCATGGCTGGGCCAGCACAGGGCCACAAAGGGGCCATGCAGCCGCTGCCAGGGCTGACAGGAAGGCCAGGCACACACAGGGAATTGCTGAGCAGGGCCTGCGCTGGCCAGGCCTGACTGTGCCAAAGGCAGAGCTCAGCTGCCCTTGGGAGCTGCAGGAACAGTCCAGAGCCCAAAGAGCCTCCATGGCTGTGCTGGAGACCAAGGCTGCAGGAGGGAAATGCAGGGCTGCTGTGGAATGGGGAGGGCATTGAATTCCAGCACACACCTCAGCTCTCTGATGATCCTGGCACCATGCTGGGCCCTGTTTCAGACTGGAGCAGAGCAGATGTTGATGGGACAGGAGCCCTGCGGGGCTGTCAGGGACCTGCAGCTTGCAAGGTGCTCTGCTCTCCTTCAGGTGCCCTCGGAGAGATCCAATCCCAGCTGGGCACCTCAGGGCACAAGTGGCACTGCCTGTTAATGGGCACACAACTGATGCCTGCCTGGAAATGGGCTAGGTGCTAATCCTTGGTAGTTTCATAATATATAAGCAAGTCATTATTACCTAGGTCATTTGAGTGCTTTCAAGAAATGACGGAATTTTTCCTGCAGGAACAGGAATTTCTGCATGTACTGGATTCTTCTACTGATGGCAGGAGAAGAATACTGATCTTCCTCTCTACCATTCCCACCAACATTAAGTCTAATATTTCATGACCCTCTTCTTTCAGGTGTTTCCAGCTCTCCTGTTTAAATGGCTGTGTCTCAGGATGTGTCTTTATTTAGACCAGCTGGATCTATGTCCTTCCCCCTCCTCCCAGATTTCCTCTGGTTCAGCTTTTCTCTGGTCATTGCAATGAGTCTCCCATGAGTGGCTTCATGCTTTGACTTCAGGGAGTTTCCAAATCTTTTAGAAGATTTAATAAAACCTTTGTCAGCATTTTACTTTTACTTTTACCTTATATATCACCTCTTCTTAAGTATTTGTCTAAAATTCTTCCTGTATGGCTATCTCTTGTGGATGGTGGACATGTCAGATGTTGCTGGGATGTCACAAGGAGCTCAGTGAAGTGTTTTGATGTTTATTAAATCTAATAATTTCACATTTTTTATGTGTGACGTGAAGAGAATCCTTTCTGTGCCTCTGAGTCTCACCAGTTCCTGGTCCCTTAAAGGACACAAACCTGATGAGTTGTGGCTCCCACTCCAGTGGCTGCACTTGGACCTCCCTCCATAGCCAGAGCAGAGCTCCCTTGTCCCACAAAGTCCCTGACAAAGGAGGGATAAAGGAAACAGGACAGGTGTGGAGATCAGGGCAGGGCAGGGCCCGGGAGAAGAATGACTTTTGCATTTGATGGAGCTGTGCCTTCCCTTGGCTTTGTTGGCTGACAAATAAATGAACATCCCTCTGTGTCTCGGGCAGCTCCTTCTCCAAGGGAAGCAGGTGGGAGTTGGAGCCAAGGAGCTGAAAGCTGCAGGTGCAGCCTGGGCTGGCGGGGGCTCAGATTTGCACAAGGCTGCTCTGAGTGCCAGGGCTTGGATGGGGGAAATGGTGGGGTGGGGGTAGGGACAGAGTCTGATTGATTGTCAGCCGTGAAGGCTCTTGATTTTTGTATCTCTTCAAACTGCATGAGGAGGTACTTGGATTCAGTGTCAATTGGAGATTGCATATATAATTGAATTAACAGGAAAAAGAAATCTAAACAGGACCTAAAAAATCTTTTCTCACTCTCTTTTTAAATAGTATACATTTAGTTTGAACACACTTCTGAAATCTGTCAAATTAACCACAGATTATTTGGAAACTGAAATCAAATTATTCCCACAGGCTTAGCTTGTTGAGGTGTTCAGGATGTTAATGAGCCCTGGGACACTGAATTCCTGCACTGAAGAGCTGAAGGCTGAACAAGCCTCTGGAGCAGTAAAATTCAGCAGCAGCCTCCAAGCTTTTAGAGTGTGTGGAGGACAACCTTTTGTCACAGCTGGAAATGAGCCCAGCAGGGGAAGGACTATGTTGGAGCTGTTGTTTGGGAATAGAGATGGGCTGAGGGGATATGTGGTGGTTGGAGGCCGCTTGAGGAACAGTGATCATGAAATTATAGAATTCTCAATATTTGGTGAAATCAGGAGAAACATCAATAAGATTTTCATATTGTGCTTCCCGAGGGAAGACTTTGGCCAGTTTAGGAGACTTATTCAGAGAGTTCCTTGGGAAATAGTCCTTAAAAAGAAAGGAGGCCCAGGAAAGGTGGATGTGCTTCAAAACAGAGATCTTGAGGGCACAGGAACCAACTGTCCCTGTGTGTCAAAAGATGAGTCAACAAGGCAAACATCCAGCCTGGATGGGCAATGAGGTTTTGAAGAGACTTAGGAATAAAAAGAGGATGTATCATCTTTGGAAGGAGGGTGAGGTTTCAGAAAATATTTAAGGGGGTTGCTAGGGCACATAAGAAAAAAATTAGGGAGGCCAAAACTGAGTTCAAACTTAATTTGGCAACTTCCGTAAAGGATAATAAAAATGTTTTTATAAATACATTAACAGCAAAAAGAAGAGTAAGACCAAACTTTGTTCTCTATTGAATGAAGGAGGGAACTTAGTAACTGCAGATGAGGAGAAGGCAGCGGTGCTTAATGCCTTCTTTGTCCAGTCTTTAGTGGGAAGATGGCTCAGGACAGCTGTGCTCCTGGGCTGGTAGATGGGGTCAGGGAGCAGAATGGGCCCCCTGTAATCCAGGAGGAGGCAGTTAGAGAACTGCTGAGCCACTTGGATGTTCATAAATCCATGGGACCAGATGGGATCCACCCCAGGGTGATGAGAGAGCTGGCAGATGAGCTTGCCAAGCTGCTCTCCATCATTTAGCAGCAGTCCTGGCTCACTGGTGAGGTTCCAGATGACTGGAAGCTGCCCAATGTGACACCCATTCACAACAGGGGTGGGGAGCAGGATCCTGGTAATTATAGGCCAGTCAGTCTGACCTCAGTATCCAGTAAGGAAATTGAACAGTTTATACTGAGTGCTATTACACAGCACTTACAGGATGGCCGAGGGTATCAGAGCCAGCCAGCAGGGGTTTAGGAGGGGAAGGTCGTGTTTGACCAACCTGGTCTCCTTCTATGACCAGGTGACCCTCCTGGTGGATGCAGGAAAGGCTGTGGATGTTGTGTGCCTGGACTCTAGCAAGGCCTTTGGCACTCTGTCCCACTGCACACTCCTGGAAAAGCTGCAGCCCAGGGCTGGGACAGGAGCACTCTGTGCTGGGCCCAGAACTGGCTGGATGGGCCCAGAGAGTGGTGGTGAGCAGTGCTGCATCCAGCTGGCAGCCAGGCACCAGGGGTGTCCCCAGGGCTCTGTGCTGGGGCCAGCTCTGTTCAATATTTTTATTGATGACATGGATGAGGGGATTGAGCCCTTCATTTGTAAATCTGCAGATGACCCTAAGCTGAGAGCGTGTGTCCGTCTGCTAGAAGATAGGAGGGCTCTGCAGGGAGACCTGGAATGGTTGGATGGATGGGCAGAGTCCAATAAGATGAAGTTTAATCAGTCCAAGTGTCAAGTCCTGCATTTTGGCCACAATAACCCCCTGCAGAGATGTAGGCTGCGGCCTGTGTGGCTGGACAGTGCTCAGGCAGAAAGGGACCTTGGAGTACTGGTCAACAGCAGCTGAACATGAGGCAGCAGTGTGCCCTGGTGGCCAAGCAGGCCAAGGGCTCCTGGCCTGGATCAGGAATGGTGTGGCCAGCAGGAGCAGGGAGGTCATTCTTCCCTTGCACTTGGAACTGGTGTACCTGGCATTCTTCCCCTGTATTGTATCTTGAGTGCTGTGTCCAGTTCTGGGCCCCCCAATTTGGGAGGGAAACTGAGGGGCTGGAGCGTGTCCAGAGAAGAGCAACAAAGCTGGTGAGGGGTCTGGAGCACAAGTCCTGTGAGGAGTGGCTGGGGGAGCTGGGGTTAATTAGCCTGGAGAAAAGGAGACTCAGAGGTGACCTTATCCCTCTCTACAACTTCCTGAAAGGTGGTTGTAGCCAAGTGGCGGTCGGTCTCTTTCTCCAGGTAACAACTGACAGAACAAGAGGACAGAATTTTAAGTTGTGCCAAAGGAAATTTAGGTTGTACATTAGGAAAAAGTTTTCAACACAAAGGGTGATAAAGTATTAGATTGGTTTGCCTGGGGAGATGGTAGAGTCACCATCCCTGGATGTGTTTAAAAAGAGACAGGATGTGGCACTGGGTGTATAGTTGAGCTGGTGTTGGGGCTGGGTTGGACTTGATCATCTTGAAGGTCTCTTCTAACCCAGTAATTCTGTGATTCTGTGACTCAATGATTGTAATGGGTCCCTCCCAGCTCAGCCCCTCCTGCAATTCTCACCCTTTGGCTCAGCCTTTGAGTCCCCTCGAGGTGCTGGCAGAGCTGTTGGGGACACGGCAGGAGCGGGGCAGCCCCAGAGTTCCCCTGTGTGTGACACCCCAGTGGTGACAGCCCCAGTGTCCCCTGTGTGTGACACCCCAGTGGTGACAGCCCCAGTTTCCCCGGATGTGACACCCCAGCAGTGACAGCCCCAGCACTGCCCTGTGTGTGACACCCCAGCAGTGACAGCCCCAGCACTGCCCTGTGTGTGACACCCCAGCAGTGACAGCCCCATTGTTGCCCTGTGTGTGACACCCCAGCGGTGACAGCCTCAGTGTTGCCCTGTGTGTGACACCCCAGCGGTGACAGCCCCAGTGTCTCCTGTGTGACACCCCAGCGGTGACAGCCCCAGTGTCCCCTATGTGTGATACGCCAGCGGTGACAGCCCCAGCGTTCTCTCCCTGCAGTCGCTCCAAGGGAAGTGTCCAGAGCTGCGTCCAGTCCATGGAACTGAGTGGCCACTGCCCACCCTGGCCTGGGCTGATATGAATTCTGTTATAAATGAGACTAGGCCAACATTCAAGCAGCAATCAATTCATTAATTAATATGGTAAAGTATGAGCAATACAGCGCTGGGTACAGTGGGGGAAGTTTTCCCTCCAACTGCACACTGATAGTTGAGGCTTACAGGTATTTATAGGGGTACTCGTCAGCTTTCTCAGCAGTTTCTATTCCCAATTTTTACTCATCAGCAGTTTCTATTCACAATTTTGATGTCACAATTCTATACACTACTGTGATTTAGTTTTTCTCAGGATGTATCCCAGAAATGAGTATCCCCAGATGCCGATGGTTTGGTTTCTAAAAGAAGGAAGAAATCTCCCAGATGGTGTGGTCCAGAATCCAGATGTGGGTCCACCTTTTAATTGCAGAGACTATAAATCTCATAACAGTGATGTCCAGCTTCCCTTGGTCAAAACTAATAATCCCTGAGTTGATGTTCATCTTCCTTTCTCAAGCTGCTTTTCACTGTTTTGTTAAGGTGTAAGATAAGCACGTTTCCATTATATATATTCTAAAGCTATAGTTTCAAAGATCCTTACTACAAGCAATATTCTAAAATTATACTTCAAAAGGTTATTATTGCAAAACTCTTTAAGGCTTAGCTACAAGCAGAAAGTTCCTGTCAAAAAGCAACATCCTTAAAGCTTTAATTCAAAAGCTCCTAAATCAACTTAACACTTATAAAGGTTAATTACGAACAAAGGATAGGTTCAAAGGCCTTCTTCCATGCTTTACTTTCCTCAATAATTATTAGAATTTGTCTTTATAACTGTCCCATGGTCGGTTTCCACACATATCACAATCACAAATACACACGTTGCCTGTATGTACCTGACACGAAACACAGCTTTGTATTTCACAGGGGGCACAGGGAAGGCTCCTGTGAGAATCTGCTGGAAGCTTCCACCGTGTCTGGCACAGCCAGTTCCTGGTGGCTTCAAAGATGGACCTGCTGCTGGCAAACGCTGGGCCAGTTACAAATGGTGGCAATGCCTCTGTGATAACAGATTTAAAAAGAAATCAAAATAGAGATTGTGGCGCAGTTTTAACTCCACTCAGAGGAGAGCAGAGGGAGAACATGTGAGAAGAACAGCTGTGCAGACATCAAGGTCAGTGCAGAAGGAGGGGCAGGAGGTGCTCCAGGCCCTGGAGAGCCAGGCACCCTGCAGGAGAGCCATGGAGAGAGGGGCTCTGCTCCCAGGCTGGAGCAGCCTGTCCCTGGAGGAATGCACCCCCTGGAAGAGTGACCCATGCTGCAGCAGTTTGGGGAGGACTGTTGTCCCTGGCATGGACTCACACTGCAGCAGTTTGCAGAGGGCTGCTGCCCCTGAAATGGACTCACATGGGAGAAGCTCCTGCAGAACTGTCTCCCTTGGGAGGGACCCATGGTGCAGCAGGGAACCACTCCTCTCCCTGAGCAGGGGCAGAAGCCATGGGTGATGAACTGGCCATAACCCCCATTCCCTGTCTCCCTGCACTGCTGGGGTAGGAGGTAGAGCTGGAAGGAGGGAGGTGAGGGGCTTATTTTATTTCCCCTTTTCCTGCTCTGACCTTGTTAGTAATAAATGAATTTCACATCTCTAAGCTAAGCCTGTTTCTCCAGGACAATATTCGATGAGTGATCTCGCCCAGTCCTTATCTCAACCCACAAACCCTTTATTAAATTTTCTTTGTCCAGCTGCAGAGGGGAGTGAGTGAGCAGCCCACATGGATGCCTGGCATTTGGCCTGGGTCAACCCACGACACCTTGGTACCACAGGGTCACAATGGACCCTTGGTTCTATGGGGTCTCATTGGTTCCATCAGGCCCTGCAGGGCCACTTCATTCAACAAGGCCCCAAAGTTTCACAGTGGTCTCCAGGATTCCATGAGGCCCTGCAATGTCAAAATGGACCTTTGGATCCACAGGGGCCCACAGTGTCACAATGGGCTCTTTTGGTTCTACAGCTTCACAACGGCCCCTCGGTTCCATGTGTCCTGCACTGTTCCATGAATCCTTAGTTCCAAGGGGTCCTGTAGGGTCACAATGGTCTCCTTGGTTTCATGGTGCCGCAGTTGCCATAATTTCCATGGTATCACAACTGCCCTTGGATCCCAAGAGGCCCCAGAGTGTCACAATGGCCCCTTGCTTCCATGACACCCTGTAGTGTCACCATGGTGCCCATGATTCCATCAGGCCCTGCAGTGTCACCATGGACAGTTGGTTCAGTGACACTCCACAATGTCACCACGGCCCCTTGGTTCCACAGAGCCCCACTGTGTCACTGTGGTCCCTTTGCTTCCAAGGCTCAGAAGTGCCAGAATGACCCTTTGGTTCCATCAGGCCTTGAGGTTTCAAAATGGTTTCTATGGTTTCATGAGCACCTTCCCCTGTGTCACAAGAGACTCTTGGTTCCCTGAAGTTCTTCAGGGTCACAATGGGCCCTTGGTTCCATGAGGTTTGGTAGAGTCACAATTGATTCCTTGGTTCCATGAAGCCCTGCTGTGTCACAATGCCCATGGTTCCATGAGTGTCCATGGTGTCACCACGGTCTCCTTGGATCCCCAGTGTCACCATGGTCTCCTTGGCACCATCCAGACCTTGTAACAAGAGATAGGGAGCCATTTTGTGCCTTAGATGAAAGGCTGCAGAACTCATGGTGGTGAGGCTGTGTCACTGATAAGAAACAAAAACCACCTGAATCTGAACGTGAAATATCATCTCATGTACCTTCAATCCCAGCCTCGACAGAGGTAGAAAATACAAACAGAGATTCCACAGTAAATCAAAAACAGGAATCACATTTTGAATGCAGGCAAAATGCATTCAAGTGCATTCGAATGCACTCGATATGCTGGGGAGGTGATAATCCCCTATTCCAAGAGTGAACTTAAGAAGGGCTGACTATTGAAGGAACTACAGAGAACCACAATATAAGAAAAGCAGGTGGCACAGGTGATTCTGGGATAGGCAGACCAGAAAGCAAGAGCAGATGAAGCAGTGCAGTCCCCACCAAGAAGATCACATTCACACGCTGTGGGCAGCAACCCCATCAGGCTGTGTCACCATCCCGTGGTACAAGGGCAGTCACGATGGTTCGTTTCACTGATCTCAGGGTGCAAAGACACACAGCAGGGCACTTTCAGTATTAACCAAAACAAATGCACCTTTTATTGAGTGCCCACAGCAGATGCAACAGAAGCATTAGAAAGGAGATAAAGGATAGAGAGACAGAGAAAAGGAGGGGGGGAATAGCTGCCAACAGAGAGATGAAATCCTTGTGGTCCGGCCAATAGATCCGTCTGGTCACGTCGGGGAGAATCTCAAAGCCTTTGGTTAACTCAGGGCTCTTTTATAATCTACTGCCGGGAGGGGAGCAGGATGACACATGGAGGGAACAGTGGAGAATAAATCCATTGGGAACAGGTACAGACAGTCCAGTTCTGAACAGCACAAACCGGTGCCAGCAGTGAGCGGGGCCCGTTGTTTCAGGACTGGTTCCTATGGGAAACATCCCGCTTCCCATGGCAGACATCCCGCTCCAGTCAGGCCAGCACCCCTGGGTTAGAATTTGAAGGGTCTCAGTCTCAGTCCTTGGGGAGAGCTCCAATCTCCGTCCTTGATGGCGATTGTGAGGCAGATGAGGGATCTTTGGACCGTCTCTTACAGATTGACATCCCAAAACATAAAAATAATTATGCACTTCCCCTTAAAAATGAAATTTACTGAATTAATACATTTATAATTATTTTTCTTATTTATAAAATAATTATTCTATATTTGTATTACCAAATTTTAATATTTATATTATAAAGTCCATACCTTTTTAGCAGGCAACAAATTTATTGGTCATTAGTTCTAAGTAACACAATTCCCAATATTAATTCATTGAGCAGTGCGGCTATTGATTTCCCCTTCTTTATGCTAATTAGTCCTATTTTCAATCCTTTTGTCATCTTTTTCATCATTTTCACAGACAGGGTAAAAGGGGTCACTTCGAGGTCCCTGGAGAACTTTCTGGGGCACATTTGGGGCAGTTCTGGGTCTGGGGAGGGAATTCAGAGAGAACTTGAGAGTCTGGAGGACACTTGGGGGAGCCAGGTGGGCACTTGGAGGGGCACTCAGGGATTCCGAGGGACAGTTCGGGGTCCGGGGCAGCACTTGGGGGTCCAGGGGGGCCCTTGGAGGTCAGGGAGGGGAATTTGGGGCCCTTCGGGGTCTGGGCGGGCCCTTGAGGGGCTCTGACGGGGCTCTCTCGGGTGCGGGGGATGATGGGAGTTGTAGGCGCGAGGCTTATCCAGTTTAACATGGCTACGGGGCATCACGGGACTTCGAGGCGTAGCTGCAATGGCTCTCAGTGGGGCGTGGGGCATGACGGGAGATGAAGTCCCGACTGGAACAGCACTGGACGTGCGCCGCGGAGCATGATGGGAGCTGTAGTCCCGGAAGTGGCTCGAACGCTTTGTTTGGGGGTCCGGGAAGGCTCCTGGGGAACAGTTCTGCGTCTGAGCCGCGACTTGAGGTCCTCGGGGGAACGTAAACGGTTCGGGAGAACTTGTGAGGGGCACTAAACGGGCTCTTTAGGGCAGGGGCATGGCAGGAGTTTTAGGCGCAGGACTGTTCTGAGGGGCTCTGTGGCCGCGGAGGATGAGAGGAGATGAACTCCCAGAAGTGGCTGTACCGGGAAACTGTGGGGTTGGGAGCACTCAGGGGGTCCGGGGACGCTTTTGGGGGGTCTCGAATGGGCGCTGAAGGGGCACTGAGGGATCCTGGAGGGTCTGGGGGACACTTAAGGGACAAAGAGGGGGCGGATCCCGGGGTTCTGTGGAGCGCGGGGCATGACGGGCGTTGTGGCTACCATAGGCACCGGCCCCGAGTCTCCGATCTCTGACGCTGATTGGCTTCAGGCGGTGATGGGCGGGAGTCTCGGCAAATGGGATGCGGCGGAGGCGGGAACAGCCCATTCAACCTCTCCAGTCCCTCCCAGTACAGCCCAGTTCATCCCCAGTACAGCCCAGTTCATCCCCAGTACAGCCCAGTTCATCCCAAGTAGAACCCAGTTCAACCCCAGTGCCCCTACAGACCCTCCCAGTACAGCCCAGTCCCTTCCAATAACCCTGAGTTTACTCCCAGTCCCTTCCAATTCCCCCCAATGTCATCCATACAATGCCCCAGTGTCCCCAGTCTTCTCTGCAATATTCCCAGTGTCCCCAGTGTGTCCCAGTCCTCCCCAGTGTCACTCCCAGTATGTCCCAGTGTCTCCCACAGTGTTCCCAGTGTTCCCAGTATGTCCCAGTCCTCCGCAGTGTTTCCAAGGCCAGTTTAATTTCTCACGCTGGCCGTGGCAGCCAAACCCAGCAGTGGGGTCAGTGCAGTGCCCATGGCCACAGCCCCTTGCAGGGGCCCAGTGCAGCTTGGGCTGATGATCCACCCTCACAGCTGGCCCAGGGCAGCTCTGCAGTGCCTTTGGTGGCACCTGGGCTGGCACACACCTGAGCAGTGTGTCTGTTTGCACTGGGGAAACTCAGCAGTTTGAGATGGCTGCAAAAGGTACAGAAAGGGAAAACCCCCTCAGGCTGGGTGCAGCCAGCTCTGCAAGCACAGCAGGGCCCAGGGCAGTGAGGACAGACAGGATGGGGCTGGGCAATGTGGAGCAAGGTTGTCCACACTGGGTCAGAGCTCCAGGCACAGCTTCTGTGAGCAGGCCAGAGCTGCTGAGGAGAGACCCTGGGTCAATATCAATCACAGCATGCTGCAACCTCCTCTGCTCTAAAGAGAAATTTAATAACAGACACCCTTTAAAATAGGAATGTATCTTTTATTACTGCTCTTTGAAATCTTTCTGCATAACTGGACTAGGAAAACTTTAATGACCCTCTCAGGGCTTTGGTGTTGTTTACATCAGACTCAGTCCTTGAGAGTGTCTTCAATAAACTTCTCAAGCACTCAAAGTAAAATTTAGACTCCAAATTTTCTTGGAGTTTTAATAGGTCACACAGAGGGACACGACTGAGAAAATGTCCCCAGGTTCCAGGTAGAGCAGAACACTGGAGGCAGTGATGCCAGGGGGGGACAAACAAGGCCAAGGTGTCTCTGGTGCTGAGCAAACCTGGATGTGTTTAAGGAATGCAAAGGGCCAAGGCCTGAGCCCCAGCCCCTGGCCAGGCAGATCCTGTCCCTCCCTCCTTGCTCAGGGCTCTTCCCAGGATGGGCACTGGCATGTGGGCATGTGCAATGCCAGGGACAGGAGCATGGGGCGGCCCCTGCCAGGCTGCTGAGCAGGGACGAGGAGGCAATGAGGTCCCAGGCCTGCAAGGGTCACTTGTCCCCTCGTGGCCTCAGGCCCAGGGCCAGCAGCCATGGCCAAAGTGCTGCCCAAGTTGGCTCTGGCAGGGCTGTCTTGCAGCTGCTGCCCATCCCTGTGCCCTGTGCCGCCCAGGCTGTCCCACGGTGTCCCTGCCCTGCACCTCTGTCCCTGCAGGCTGTCGGCATCCCCCGGCTGCCCCACCTGGCTGGGCCCTTCCTTTCCTGACAGCTCTGCCTCCTGCCTGCCCCTGCCTGCCCACACAGAGCCTGGGGCTGATACCAAAAGGGTTCATTCCATTTTTCCCCTGCCTGTGATCTTTCAGCGCAGGAACAAGGCATGCAGGGGCTGCTTTCCCTGCAAGGATGGTTAGAAGATAAGACATATGGCTCAAGGGTGCAGGGATTGAGAAAACAAGGAGTGAATCTGGGAACTTGGGGTGGGTTTTATGGAAATGGGTAAATTGTAATTCACATTTAGTGACTGGATATAAGCAACACACTGGAAGAATTCCATGTCCACATAAGGTTAGGAGTTATCCCCTGTTGGACCTTAAGCCTGAATAAATGATTCTCTCTGAAATAGAAAATGAGTTTTAAGGAGCCTTATTCTGATATTTCAGAGATTTGGTGACAGCAGGGCCTCACAGAACCAAGGAGTCAGCTGTGACACTGTGCAAACTCATGGAACAAAGGGTCCATGGTGACCCAGTAGAACCCCATGGGCCCAAAATCCATTTTGGCACACTGGGACCACATTGAACCAATGGTCCATTGTGATAGTGCAAATCCAAGGAGACCATTGTGACCCTGAGAAACCTCTTGGAACCAAGGGGCCATTGTGCCACAGCAAGGCAGTGTGGAACCAAGGGTTCATGGGGATACTGCAGAACCTCACGGAGCCAAGGTGACCGTGTTCTACTGCGGAACCTCATGGAACAAAGGGTCCATGGTGACACTGCAGAACCAAGGAGACTGCTGCTGGCAGTGTGAGAGCTCATGGAACCACACGTCCCTTGTGACACAGCAAGGCCTGATGGAACCAAGGGTCCCTTGTTAAACTGTGTGGCCTCATGGAACCATGAGCCATTGTGACACAGCGTGGCCACACGGAGTCAAGGGGCCACTGTGACACTGCAGATCCAAGGAGACCATTGGGACTGAGGAACCTCATGGAACCAAGAGTCCATTGTTCCACTGGGGGGCTGTGGGGAACCAAGGGGAGCAGAGTGACATTGCGGGGCCTCATGGAACAATGGAGACTGTTCTGACCCTTTGGGACCCACTGGAACCAAGGTGCCATTAGAGCATGGCAGGGCCTGGTGGAATCAAGGGGACTGCAGTGAACACTGTGGGTCTCCATGGGATGAAGGGTCCATTCTGACACCACAGAAGCAAGGATACCATTGTGACACTCTGGGGCATCATAGAAGAAAAGGTCCATTGTGACACAGCAGGGCCTCATGGAACCATGGAGGCCATTTTTACACTTGGAGGCCTTGTGAAACCAAAGGGCCATTGTGGCACCTCAGGGCCTTGTGGAGCCAAGTGGACAACTGCGAGCCTGCGGGGCTCCATGAAACCAGTGGTCTGTTGTGACACTGCAAGGCCTTATGGGATCATGGAGACCATTGTGACACTACAAGGCCTCATGGAAGCAAGGAACCATTGTGACACTGTGGAGTCTTGGCAGGCCAAGGGGCAGTCACACTGTGTGACACCATGAAACCAAGGAGGCCATTGTGACACTGCAGGGCCCCATGGAACTAAGGATCCATGGAACAGTGCAGGACCCCATGGAACCAAAGGTCCATTGTGACACTGTGGGGCCTCATGGAATCCTGGAGGCCATTCTGACACTTGGAGGCCTCGTTGAATCAAAGGGCTCTGCAGGGCTTCATGGAACCAGGGACCTGTTGTGACACTGCAGCACCAAGGAGACCCCTGTGACACTGCAAGGCCTCATTGAAGCAAGGGACCATTGTGACACTGTGGAGCCCCATGGAAACAAGAGGCCAGTGTGACACATCTGGGCCTGATGAAACCAAGGACCCAATATGACACCACCACTGTGACACTGCAGGGCCCCATGGAAACAAGGGAACAGGGAACAGGTTTGGCTTGGCCTGACTGCTCCAACTGCCCTTGGCATGTCGAGGGTCTCTTCTCATGTACCCCTGAAACCCTGGGGCTCTGGGCTTTCCTTCAAATGGAAAAGAGCTGCCTTTCTCATTCAAGCATCAATGGCCAAAATGGGATTCCCCCTCCAAAATTCCCAATACCCAGGGATTGCTGCCAGACAAAAGCTGCCATTACAGACAGGTCTGGCTGCCCTTGTCTTCCTGAGAGCTGGGTCTCACCTGCCTTCAAACACTGGGGCTCAGTGCTTTCCTTCCTATGGAAAAGAACCGTCTCTCCTGCCCAGGTGGCCGTATCTGAATTTGGTATTTTTCCTCCAAAATTCCTATGTTCAAGGGGTTTTCCTCCCAGACAAAAGCTCCCAGGACAGACAGCTCCAGCTGACCTTGGACTCTGGTGGTTGCCTCTATTCTGCCCTGAAACCCTGGGGCTGCATCGCTTCCTTCCTATGGACTGTAACCATCTTTCTTCTCCAGGTGCTCATGGCTGAAATTGGGACTCTACCTCCAAAAGTCCTATATCCAAAGATTTCTCCTGTAGAAAAGCTGCCATTACAGACAGGTCTGGCTGGCCTTGGCCTCCTGAGGGCCTGCTCTCACCTGCCTTCCAAACACTGGGGCTCAGTGCTTTCCTTTCTGTGGAGAAGAATTAGCCTTCTCCTCCAGGCCGAAATTGGCTGAAAATGAGATTCAACATTCAAAATTTCCAATATCCAAAAGTTGCTCCCAGACAAACCTGCCAATACATAGACAGACCTGGCCTTGGCCTCTGGTGACTGCAGGTCATCAGTCCCTGAAACACTGGGGCTCCGTGCTTTCCTTCCTCTGGGGATCATTGTGACCCTGTGGGGCCCCAGGGAACCAAAGGGCCACTGTGACCCTGCAGGGCCTCATGGAACCACGGGGCCACTGTGCAACTGCAGAAGCAAGGGGAGCATTGTGACACTGCAGGGCCTCATGGAACCAAGGGAACATGGAACAGATCTGGCTGGTTTGGCCTCTCAGGGGCCACCTGACAGGTCCAGCTGCTCTTGGAATGCTGAGGGCTGCCTCTCATCAGCCCCTGGAGAACTGGGGCTCTGTGCTTTCCTTCCTATGGAAAAGAACCATCCCTCTTTCCAGGTGCCCACAGCCAAAACTGATACTCCCCCTGAAAAATTCCCTATCTGCAAGGGTTCTCCCAGGCAAAAGCTGCCAGGACAGAGAGCTCTGGCTGGCCTTGGCCTCTGCTGGTCACCTCACATCTCAAGGAAGCCCTGAGGAAAGTATTTGAACAGGTTTGACTGCTGGGACATCAATGAATCTCTCCTCCTCTGAAAAACTCAGATGCTCTTCTAATAATATATGCCTTGTTTTCTCATTGTGTATCATGCCTGACTGTTGCCTTCTCAAGGCGTGGTGACCTGGTTCTCAGTCTGGCACGGTGGCCCAAAGCCCAGGGTCACTCGGTCCATATGCTCCTGACACCAATGTGGTGGACAGCAAATGGTGTTTATTGAGGGGTCACAGGGTTTTAATAGCTTGGGCAGTCAGTGTCATTTCCTTTTGCTCACGTCCGGCTGGGTGCGGCCGGGTACGGAGCAAAGGTCTGACTGCAGGGGGGGGATGTCCTGACTGACCGTACATCCCCATTCCTGCTGCACACACAGATCCCTGACTGACCGTACAGCCCCATTCCTGCCGCACACACAGCCCTGACTGACTGTACAGCCCCATTCCTGCTGCACACACATAACCCTGACTGACCGTACAGCCCCATTCCTGCCGCACACACAGATCCCTGACTGACCGTACAGCCCCATTCCTGCCGCACACACATAACCCTGACTGACTGTACAGCCCCATTCCTGCCGCACACACATAACCCTGACTGACTGTACAGCCCCATTCCTGCCGCACACACATAACCCTGACTGACCGCACAGCCCCATTCCTGCCGCACACACATAACCCTGACTGACCGTACAGCCCCATTCCTGCCGCACACACAGATCCCTGACTGACTGTACAGCCCCATTCCTGCCGCACACACATAACCCTGACTGACCGCACAGCCCCATTCCTGCTGCACACACATAACCCTGACTGACCGTACAGCCCCATTCCTGCCGCACACACAGATCCCTGACTCTCCACAGAATTTTTGGAGATTTTGGGGTTTGAAATGGTAATTTTGGGGAATGTTGGAAGGAATTTTGGGATTTTTGGAAGAAATTTTGGGAGGATTTTGGGGGCATTCGGGGCATTTTGGGAAAATATGGGAAATTTTTAGGACATTTGGGGGCTCCAGGCGGCGCCGGGCGGCACCGGGGGACAGCTCTAGGAAATTGGGGAAACTTGTTGAAATGGGAACTTTTGGGGTTTAAATTGCAATTCTTCAAGGACTTTAGGGAAGTTTTGTGGGGTTTTTTTGACATTTTGGAAGGAATTTTGGGGCAGTTTTGGGGGATTTTGGGGCCTCCAAGCGGCCCCAGCTCAGGGAAAAAGGGGATTTTTGAGGAAATTTGGGGATTTCTTGGGGAATTTTGGGGATTTTTTTAAATATTGGAAGGCATTCCAGGCATTGTGGAAAGTTTGAAGAGTTTTGGGGAAATTCTGGGAAATTTTAGGAACTTTTGGGGCATTTTTGGGGTTGCAATGGGAATTTTTGGGAATTTTGTGGGACTTGGGGGGGATTTGGGGAAATGCTGAGGGGGTTTGGGGGTTTTGAGGGGAATTTTTGGGAATTTTGGGGGAATGGGGGGGTTGGGAGTTGAAATGGGAATTTTTTGGGGTTGAAATGGAAATTTTTGGGGGAATTTGGGGGATTTTTTGGGTACATTGGGGGAATTTGTGGAGATTTGGGAGGATTCTGGGAATTTTTAGGGGGATTTTGGGATTGAAATGGGAATTTTGGGGATGTTTTGGGAGTGTTGGAATGGATTTAGGGGATTTTTAGAAGAAATTTGGGGGGAATTCGGGTGACTTTTGGGAATTTTGCAGGATTTTTGGGAATGAGGAAAGGAATTTGGGGGAGTTTTGGGGGAATTTTGGGGAATTTGGGCTCCAGCTCTGGGAATTTTGGGGATTTATGGGGGTTGAAATGGGAATTTGGGGGAATTTTTGGGACTTTTTGGGAATTTTGGGGTTTCTGGGAGATTTTCTGGGGTTGAAATGGGAAAATTTTGGGGATTTTGTTTGATGTTTTGGAAATGGTGGAAGAGATTTTGGGGAATTTGAGGGGATATTTGGGGGTCCCGGAGGGGATTTGCGGGAATTTTGGGGTTAAAATGGGAATTTTGAGGGACTGAAATGGGAAATTGGGCATTTTTTTGGGGAATATTGGGGAAATTGGTGGAAATTTGGGATTTTTGGGGGAATTTTTAGGAATATTGGAAGGCGTTTGGGGGGAATTTTGGGGGATTTTGTGGAGTCTTGGGGCTTTGGGGTGTCCAGCTCTGGGAATATTGGAGACTTTTGGAATTTTGGGGGAATTTTTGGCAATTTGGGGCTCCTGGAATGGATTTGGGGCAGTTTTGGGGAAATCTGGGGAATAACTGGGAATTTTGGGGAGAATTTTTGGGAATTTGGGAAGAATTTGGGGGTCCAGTTCTGGGAAATTCAGAAATTTTGAGGATTTTTGAGAATTATTTTTAAACTTGGGGGATTCTGGAGGGCATTTATGTAATTTTTAGAGAATTTTTGGGAGAATTTTGGGGATTTTTTGGAATTTGAGGGGAATTTGGGGGACAAGTTCACGGAAATTTGGGATTTTTGAGGGATTCTTTTAAATTTGGGGGATCCTGGAGGGGATTTGGGGGCTTAAAGAATAAATTTTAGGGTTTAAAATGAATATTGAGGGACTGAAATGGGAATTTTGAGGGGATATGGGGAATTTTTGGGGCAATTTTGGGGTCTTAAAAGGATTTTTGGGGTTTAAATGGAATTTTTGGGTTTTCGTTGGGATTTGGGGGGATTCAAATGAGAATTTTGAGGGTATTTTGGGTTTCAATTGGGATTTGGGGGGAATTTTAAGGAATTTTGGTGTTCAGCACTGGAAAAAATTCAGAATTTTGGGGAATTTTTGGGCATTTTTGGGTCCAGCTATGGGAATTTGGTGAATTTTCAGGGTCCTGTGAGGAGTTTTTAAGAAATTTGGGAGAAAATTTTGAGAATTGTGGGGAAGTTGGGGGTTCTGGAGGAATCTGGGAGGAATTTGGGGAATTCTGGGTGGAATTTTGGGAATATTTTGGAAATTTTGGGGAGGATTTGTGTTGTCTTGGGATATATTCGGGAAATCTTTTGGCATTTCGGCGATTTCTGAGGGGATTTGAGGGGTTTTGGGGGGTCCCGAGTGGGATTTTTGTGGAATTTGGGGTTTTTTTGGGCGGTTTTTGGGGTTTTTGGGGCTCCCGGCCGGGGTCACCTGGTTTCTCCACCTTCACCTTGGCGGCCAGCATTGCCCCGGATGAGTCTCTGGGGCCTGGCAGGGGTGAGAGGCTCGTGAGGGATCCCAAAAATCCCCCAAAATTCCCCAAAATCGCCTAAAATCACCCCAAAATCCGCGCCCCCCCCTCACCGCCGCTGCCGCTTCCCGCCTTCCGCCGGCGCCGCCTCCCACTGGTCGACCTGCCTGTCAATCACAGCTTGCAACCAATCAGCGGCCTTGAAGGCGGCATCTAAAGGCCGCGCCATTTTTGGTACTGGGAAGGTTTTGGGGTTCCTTTAGAAGGTCCTGGAAGGGTTTGGGGGTCCCCTTGGAGGGTCCTGGGGGAATTTTGGGGGTTCTGAAGGGATTTTGGAGTCCCTTTGAAACATCCTGGGGCGTTTTGGGGGCCCCTTGGAGGGTACTGGCTGGGTTTTGGGGTGTCCTGAAAGAGTTTTGGGGTCCTTTTGGAGGGTCCTGGGGGGGTTTTGGGGTCCCCTTGGAGGGTCCTGAGGGGGTTTTAGGGGTCCTGAGTGAATTTTGGGTCCTCTTGGAGGGTCTTTAGGGGGTTTAGGGGTCCTGGGGGGATTTTGGGGTCCTTTTGGGTGGTCCTACGGGAGTTTTGGGGTCCCTTTGAGGGGCTCTGGGGGGTTTTGGGGTCCCTTTGGAGAGTCCTGAGGGGATTTTGGGGTCCCTTTAGAGGGTCCTGGGTGGGTTTGGGGGGTCCTGAGGTGGTTTTGGTGTCTCTTTGGAGGGTCCTGAGAAGTTTTGGGGGGTCCTGGGGGTATTTTGGGATCCCCTTAGTGGGTCCTGGGGAAGTTTGGGGAGGTCCTGAGGAGATTTTGGGATCTTTTAGAGAGTTCTGGGGGGTTTTGGGGTCCCTTTGGAGAGTCCTGAGGGGGTTTTGGGGTTCATTTGAAGGGTCCTGGGAGGTTTTGGGGGGTCCTGAGGGGGTTTTGAGGTCTCTTTGGAGAGTCCTGAGGGGTTTTAGGGGGTCCTGAGGGCATTTTTGGGTCCCTTTGCAGAGTACTGGGGAGGTTTTGGGGTCCCCTTGGAGAATCCTGAAGGAATTTGGGGGGTCCTCGGAGGTTTTAGGGTGTCCTTAGGAGGTTTTGGGGACCCCTTGGAGGGTCCTGGGATGGTTTTGGGGGTCCTGAGGGGTCCTTTTAGGGTTCCTTTTAGAGCATCCTGAGTGGATTTGGGGGTTCCTGGGGGTGATTTTCGGGTTCCTGGGTGAATTTTGGGCTCCTGGATGAATTTTATGCTCACCCCCAAATGTTGGGGTGCCCCAATTCCCTCGCCTGCAGGCTCTGCTGTGGCCCCACAGCCCCCATTTGGGATTACGTCACCCGCCACGTCCGGAACCAGCGGTGAGGGGGGACCCCAACATTGGGGAGGGTGAAAAACCCCAAGAATTGAAAGGGGACCCCAAAATTTAAGGGGATGGAGTGGGAGATGCTTTCCGGGCCTACAGCTCCCATCATCCCCCGCGCCCCACTGAGTTCCATTATAGCCAAGCCTACAGCTCCCATCATCCCCCGCGCCCCATTGAGTTTCATTATAGCCGGGCATACATTTCCCATCATCCTCCGCGCCCACAGCGCTTCATTATAGCCGGCCTACAGCTCCCATCTCGCCCCACGCCGCCCATGGAGCATCATTGCAGGCCCCACATCCCCTGAACTACAGCTCCCATCATGCCCCGCGCCGCTTTTCCCGCTTTTTTTCTCGGTTCTCCCCCCACAGAATTTTTGGGGTGTCCCCACAGGAACGTGAAGAAGATCCGAGGAAATCTGCGCTTGTATCCGAAATTTTGGGGGATCCTCAAAAATTTGGGGGTTCCTGGGATAGAAAATTCTGGAAACCCCAAAATTTGGGGTGGAGGTGCCCAGATTTGGGGGTTCAACCTTAAATTGAAGGGGAGATTTTTGGGGGATCCCCAAATTGTTCCTTAACTCGGGGTTCAGGTACGGGCACCTGCAGGAGCTGGAGGTGAGCGGGACCCCAAAACCTGAGGGGGAATTGGGGTCAGATTTGGGGTGGGGAACCCAAAATTTGGGGGGGGTTCCCTCAGATTTGGGGACATTTTGGGGAAATGTTGGGATTTTTGGGAAATTTTCAGGAATTTTAAGGTTTTTTTTTTTTTTATTTTGGGGGACTTTTTGGGATTTTTGGAAGGGATTTGAGGGAATTTTGGGGGGTCCAGGGGAGTTTTGGAGCTTGAAATGGGATTTTTTTTGTGGGCGAAATGCAAAATTTTTGGAGAATTTTTTTGGGTTTTGTGGGAATTTTGGGATGGATTTGGGGGCTTTGGGGCATTTAAAAGTGATTGGGGAGGGGACTTTTTGGGGAATTTTGAGGATTTTTGGGATTTTTCAGGGGTTTTGGGCAATTTTGGAAAAGACTTTGGGGAGTTGTTGGGATTTTTTGACAATCTCAGGGATATCTGGGTGAATTTTGGGGGGAATTCAGGCGGATTTGGGGTCCATTTTGAGCCTCATTGTTGTGGGATTTTGGAGGGTATTGGGAATTTTTGGGAAAATTTTGGGGGGGAATTTTGGGTGATTTTTTGGGGGAATTTTGTGGATTTTTGGGGGGAATTTTGGTGGAATTTTTGGGGGGAATTTTAAGGATTTTTGGGGGGGGAATTTTGGGGATTTTTTGGAGGATTTAGGGCAAATTTAACCCTTATTTTTGTGGAATTTTGGGGTTCTTTTGTGGAGTTTTCCCGTTTGTTTGGGAGTTTTGGGTATCAGAAGGACGCTGGGCACAATCTCAGGGATTTTGGGGTGAATTCTGGGGTGAATTTGGGCGGATTTGGGTCCATTTTTAGCCTCGTTTTTATTAAATTTTGGGGATTTTTGGGGGGGCAATTTTTGGGACATTTTTTCAGGGAGTTTTTTGGGGGGAATTTTGGGATTTTTTAGGGGAATTTTGGGGATTATTTTGGGGGGGAATTTTGGGTGAATTTGGGCAGATTTGAGGGTCAATTTTGAGCCTCATTTTGGTTTTTTTTGTGGGATTTCCCCAAACTTTGGGAGTTTTGGGTATCATGAGAACCCTGGGCCCAATCTCAGAGATATTTGGGTGAATTTTGGGTGCATTTTGGGCTGAATTCGGGTGGATTTGGGTCCATTTTGAGCCTCGTTTTTATAAAATTTTGGGGTTATGGGGGGAGTTTTGGAGAGTTTTTGGGGATTTTCTTCTGGGAATTTTGGGTTCAATTTTGAGCCTCATTTTTGCGGGATTTTGGGGGGTTTTTTTGTGGGATTTTTCTCGGTTTTTTGTGAGTTTTGAGTGTTGTGAGAACCCTGGGCACAATCTCAGGGATATTGGGGTGAATTTTGAGGTGAATTCGGGCAGATTTGGGCCAATTTTAACCCTCGTTTTTGTGGAATTTTGGGGTTTTTTGTGGGATTTTCTCAATATTTTGAGAGTTTTGGGTATCGTTAGAACCCTGGGCACACTCTCAGATACATTTGGGTGAATTTTGGCTGAATTCTGACCCTTTTGGGCCGTTTTGGCGCAGGCCGTTCTGGCTCGGCCGGGCCAGCAGGGGGCGCTGCAGGGCCTGGGGGACGCCATTGCGGGCGCACAGGAAACGGCGCAGCGCCTCGGTGAGTGCAGCCGGAAACGTGGGCCCCGCACAGAGGTTCCTACACTTAAAACCTCCATTTCGGGGACTCCCCACCCCCAAATTTTGCGGTCCGCGCTATTTTTGGGGTCTCATGATGCACTTCAGTCCCAATTTTGGGGTCCTCACCACAAATTTGGGATTCCTTGCCCACTCAAAACCCCAATTTTGCGGTCCCTGACCCGCCCCTAACCCCAAGTTTGGGGTCCCTGATGCTCCCAAACCCCAATTTTGGGGTCCCTGAACACCCCAGACACCAAATTTGGGGTGCCCACCCTTAAGTTTTGGGATTCCCCCTATTTTTATGGTCCCAGAACCTCTGAACCCCAAATTTGGGGTCCCTGAACACCCTAGCCCCAAATTTGGGGTCCCTTTTCCCAATTTTAGGGCCCCAGCACCCCCAAAACTCCAACTTTGTGGTCCCATGTCCCCCTAGACCCCAATTTTGGGGTCCCTGAGCCACTAAAGCCCCAGTTTGGCATCTTCACCCCAAATTTTGGGGTCCTCTTTCCCAATTTTGGAGTCCCTGGACCCCCCCCCAACCCCACTTTTTGGCTCCCTACTGTATTTTGGGGTCTCTACCCCCAAATTTTGGGGTCCCCCTGATTTCTAGTGTCCCAGAACTCCCATAATCCCGATTTTGGGGTTCCTGACCCCCCCAAACCCCAGCTTTTGAGTCCCCATCCCCAATTTTGGGGTCCCAGAAACCCCCAAACCCCAATTTTTCTCCAAGCCCTGAATTTGGGGTCCCCTTCCCCATTTTTGAGCTTCCAGGACCACCAAAACCCCAAATTTGGGGTCCCTGAACCCCCAAAACCCAAATTCTGGGGTCCCTTCCCCATTTTTAGGGTCCCAAATTCCCCCTAAAACCCCAAGTTTTGGGTCCCTGAACCCCCCAAACCCCATTTTTGGGGTCCTATTCCCCAGTTTTTTGGGTCCCAGGATCTCCCTAAACCCCAAATTTGGGATTCTCACCCCAATTTTGGGGTCTACACCCTCAATTTCGGGTTCCCAGACCCCCCAAACCCCAAATTTGGGGGTTCTCACCCCAAACTCTTGGGGTCCCCATTTCCCCCCCAGAGGCCTCGCTGGAGGAGGCGCAGAGCCGGTGGTGGGCGGAGCTTCAGTGAGGGGCGCAGCTTTGGCTGCTGGGGGCGGAGCTGGGCCCGGCTGGGCTGCAGGACGGCCACGAGGGGGCGCTGAGGGCAATCCATAAAAGGTAAAGGGGCGGGGCCTGAAGGGGCAGGGTGGAAGGGGCGGGTCCTTGCAGTGTTTCCTTATATGGGCAATGGGGGAATTTGGGGGATTTTTAGATTTTTTGGTCCCTGACTGAATTTTGGGGCCCTTCAGGGGATTTTGGGAGATTTTTGAGGGGATTTGGGAGGATTCTCTGGGATGTGGGAGGATTTTGAAGGGTTTTCAAGAGATTTTTTGTGTCTCTCTGGGGTTGTGAGGAGATTTTGGGGCATTTTGATGAGAATTTGGGTTTCCTGAAGCGTTTTTGAGGGTTTTGGGTTCCTGAGGGGATTTTGAGACCATTTGAAGGATTTTGAGGGTATTTTTAGGGCCCTGATGGGATTTTGATGAAATTTTGTGGGATTTTGAGAAGATATTGGGTGGGTTTTGAGGTAATTTGGAGGATTTTGATGGATTTGGGGGCTCTGAGGGGATTTTGAGTTAATTTTAAGATCTTGAGGACATTTTGGGGTCCCTGAGAGGGTTTTGAGGTGATTTTGAGGGATTTTGAGAAGATTTTGTGGTCTCTGAGTGGTTTGTGGTGTTCCTGGGTTGATTTTAGGGGCCCTGAAGGGAATTTCAGGGTTTTGCCTGATTTGAAGGGAATTTTGCGGGATTATTTCAGGGTTTTTTTGCGGGATTATTTGCGGGATTATTTTGCAGGAGATTTCAGGGTCCCTGAGTGGATTTTGAGGTGATTTTGGGATTTCTGAGGGGATTTTGGGGGAGTTCGAAGGGGTTTGGGGGAAGTCTGAGGGGATTTTGGGGTCTGTGTGGGGAATTTTTGTGGGATTTTGATGGGATTTTGGTATCCCTGAGAGAATCTGGGGCTTTTTAAGGGAAATTTGGGATCCCTGAGGGGATTTTGAGAAGATTTTGGGGGAATTTCAGGAGATTTTTGGTTCCTGAGGGGATTTTTTGGGAATTTGAGGGGATTTTGGGGTCCCTGAGTAGATTTTGGGGGATTTAAAGGGAATTTTGGGGGAATTTGAAGAGATTTTGGAGTCCCTGGTGAGAATTTTGAGAGATTTTAAGAAAATTTTGGGGGATTTTGAGGCAACTTTGGGGCTCCTGAGTAGATTTTGGGGGATTTTGTGGAGAATTTAGGTTCCTGGTGGGAATTTTGAGATTTTGGGGCATTTGAAGGGAATTTTGAGGAGACTTTGGGGACCATGAGGGAATCTGGGGCATTTTAAGGAAATTTTGGGATCTCTGAGGGGAATTTGAGGGGATTTTGGGGAAATTTGAGGAGATTTTGGATTCCTGAGGGCATTTTTGGGGAATTTTGGGGAATCTGAGGAGATTTTGGGGGAACTTGAGATTTTTGGAGATTTTGAGGGTCCCTGAGGTGATTTTGAGGGGATTTTGTGTTCCTAATGGGATTTGGGGAAATTTTGAGGGGTTTTGAGGAGGTTTTGGGGTCCATGAGGGGATTTTTGAAGAATTTTGGGTTCCTGAGGGGATTTGGGGGGATTTTGAGGCAGGTTTGGGTTCCTGAGGGAATTTTTTTGAGATTTTGAGGTGTTTGGGGGGATTTTGAAGGATTTGGGGGGGATTTTAAGTAGATTTTGGGGGTTTTGAGGGATTTGGTGTCATTTTAAGGGAGTTTTGGGGTCCCTAATGTAATTTAGAGGAGATTTTGGGGTATTTTGTGGTGATTTTGATGGGTTTTTGGAGTCCCTGAGGGATTTGGGGGGACTTCTGACGGGATTTTGGGATCTTGGGGAGATTTTGGGTTCCCTGAGGGATTTTTGGGGCGTTTTAAGGGAGTTTTGAGGTCTCTGAGGAGGTTTTTTAGGGATTTTAAAGTGGTTTTGAGAATATTTTGGAGTCCTTGAGGGGATTTAGAAGGGGTTTCAGGTGATTTTTAAGGGTTTAGAGGAGATTTTGGTGTCCCTGAGGGATTTTGGCAGATTTCAAAGAATTTTTGGGATTTCTGATGGAATTCAGAGGAGATTTTGGGGCATTTTGTGGTGATTTTGAGGGATTTTTGAGGTCCCTGAGGGATTTTGAGGTTTCCAAGGAAATTTTGGGGGATTTTGAGCAGATTTGGGGATTTCTGAGGGATTTGGGGAATTTAAGGAGATTTTGGGTTCCTGAGAGGATTTTTGGGGGATTTTGGGGAATTTGATGGGATTTTGAGTGAATTTGGGGGATTTTGAGGAGATTTTGGGGTCCCTGAGGGATTTTGAGGCCTCTGAGTTAATTTTGGGGTCCCTGAGGGGAATTTTGAGATTTTGGGGGATTTTAAGGGAATTCTGAGGAGGTTTTGTGGTGCCTGAGGGGATTTTTGGGGGGAATTTGAGGAGATTTTGAGAGAATTTGGGAGTTCCTGAGGGGATTTGGGGGCATTTTAAGGGAATTTTGGGGTTGCTGAGGGGATTTTGAGGAGATTTTGGGGGTATTTGAGGAGATTTTTGGGACAAATTTGATCAATTTGGGGGGATTTTGAGGAGATTTTAATGGAACTCGAGGAAATTTTGAGGTCTCTGGTTGAAATTTTCAGATTTGGGGCATTTTAAGGGAATTTTGAAGAGATTTTGGGGTCCATGAGGGAATTTGGGGCATTTTAAGAGAATTTTGGGTTTCCTGGGGAGATTTTGAGGAGATTTGGGGGGAATTTGAGGAGATTTTGGGTCTCTGAGGGGATTTTTGGGGGGATCTTGTGGTCTGTGAAGGGATTTGGGGGCAATTTGATGAGATTATTGGGGATTTTGAGGGTATTTTGGGGGAATTTGAGGAAATTTTGGGTCTCTGAGGGGAATTTAAAGGGAATTTTGATATTTTGGGGAATTTGAGGGGATTTTGGGGAATTTTGAGGGATTTTGGGGAGGTTTTGAGGGCATTTTGGGGTTCCTTCAGGGATTTAGAGAATTTTTTGAGAAGATTTTGGGTTCCTGAGGGCATTTTGGGGGGATTTGGGCAACTTTGATAAGATTTTGAGGAAATTTGAGGAGATTTTAATGGAACTCAAGGAAATTTTGGGGTCTTTGGTGGAAATTTTCAGATTTTGGGGCATTTTAAGGGAATTTTGAGGAGATTTTGGGATCTCTGAGGGAATTTGGGGCATTTTAAGGGAATTTTGGGGTTTCTGAGGGGATTTTTCGGGGATTTTGGGAGAATTTAATGAGATTTTGGAGTTCCTGAGGGATTTGGGGGATTACAAGGGAAATACTGGGGTCCTTGAGAGGATTTTGGGGGATTTTAAGGGAATTTTGGGGTCCTTAGAGGATTTGGGGAGAATTTGAGGTGATTTTTGGGGATTTTGAGGAGATCTTGAGGTCCCTGGTGGAAATTTTGAGATTTTGGGGAATTTTAAGGAAATTTTGAGGGATTTTGAGGCAATTTTGAAGGTCCTGAAGGGATTTTTGGGAGAATTTTAGGTGATTTTGGGTTTCTGAGGGGATTTTTGGGGAAATTTGGGAATTTGAGGGGATTTTGAGGAGATTTTGTGATGCCTGAGTGAATTTTGAGGTCTCTGAGTTAATTTTGGGGTTCCTGAGGGGAATTTGGGGGGAATTTGAGGAGATTTTGGGAGATTTTGAAGGGATTTTGGAGTTCCTGAGGGCATTTGGGAGCATTTTAAGGGGATTTTAGTGTTTCTGAGGGGACTTTTGGGGAACTTAAGGGGATTTTTGGGGGAATTTTTAGGCAATTTTGGGTTCCTGAGGGGATTTTATAGGGGGTTTTTGGGCATTTTAAGGGAATTTTGGGGTCCCTGAGGGATTTTTTGGGTTATTTTACAGGAGATATTGGGGTCCCTGAGCGAATTTTGGGGGATTCTGGGGAATTTGAGGGGATTTTGGCGGGATTTTGTGTTCTTGAGGGGATTTGAAGGAATTTTGAAAAAAATTTTGGAGCATTTGAGGAGATTTGGGGCTCCTGAGAGGATTTTTAAGGGATCTTGGAGTCTCTGAGGGGATTTGGGGGCATTTTTAGGAGATTATGGGGTCCCTGAGGGAATTTTCAGGATTTTAAGGGAATTTTGAGGTCTCTAAGGGGATTTTCGAGGGATTTTGAGAGAATTTTGTGGTCCCTGGATAAAACATTGAAATTTTGGGGATTTTTAAGGAAATTTGGAGGGATTTTGAGGTGATTTGGGGTTTCTGAAGAGATTTTGGAGGAGATTTTGGGGTCCCTGAGGGGATTTTTGGCGATTTTTGGGTTTCTGAGAGGATTTTAGGGTATTTTGAAGGGTTTTGGGCAATTTTGAGGAGACTTTGGGGGGAATTTGACCAATTTTGGATGATTTTGAGGAGATTTCGAGGTCCCTGGTGGGAATTTTTCAATTGTGGGACATTTTAAGGGAATTTTGAAGGGGTTTTAAAAATTGTTTAAATTTCAAGAGGAGTGCTTGAAAAATCATGAGTGATTTTGAAGGAATTTTAATGTCTCTGAGGGATTTTGGGGCGTTTTAAGGGGATTTTGGGGTCCCTGAGGGGATTTTGGGGAATTTTGAAGGAAATATTGGGGAGTTTTGAAGAGATTTTGGGGTCCCTGATGGATTTTTGGGGATTGTAAGAGAATTTTGAGGTCCCTAAGGGGTTATTGGGAATTTTGGGGTTCCTGAGGGGATTTTGTGGTCCCTGGTGGGAACTTTCAGATTTTGGAGGATTATGAGGAAATTTTGATCAGATTTTTGGGTCTCTGAAGGGATTTTGGGGGTTTGTGAGTAAATTTTTGCTTTCTGGGGGGATTTTTGGGGTTCCTGAGTGGATTTTGGGGTTTCTGAGGAGATTTTTTTGGAATCTGGGGAGATTTTGGGGTCCCTGAGGGATTTTGGGGGGACTTGAGGTATTTTGGGGGGATTTTGTGTTCCTGAGGGGATCTGGGGGATTTTAAAGAAATTTTGAGGGATTTTGGTTGACTTTGAGGAGACTTTGGGGTTCTTCATGGGATTTTTGGGGTTCCTGAGTAGATTATGGGTAAATTTGGGGAATTTTGGGGAATTTTTTTGGAGATTTTGGGTATTTTAAAAGAGTTTTGGGTCCCCTCAGGCCGGGCAAATCCCGTGCGGAGCTGTCGGCCATCTTGGCCGCAGAGGTGGAGCCGGAAGTGCTGGTGAGTGGGCGGGGCCTGGAGACCATTCAGGGACCCCAAAATCAGCCCAGGACCCCCCAGAAATCCCCAAATTCCCCCAACCCCGCCCCCTCCGCAGGTGTCAATCAAGGCCCTGTGCAAGGCCAGGGAGGCGGAGCTCCAGAGGCCACGCCCACACAGGTAAGCCACACCCCTTCCTCCTTAACCCCTAATTGACCCCTCAATTAATCAATTAATTAATGAACCCCAGAGCTGCCAGTCACCCCAGGAAGGCTCAGGAGGCTCTGGATTGGTCGGAACAGGCTGAGGTGGGCGTGGCTGGCTGGGGGAGGGGGCGTGGCTCTGCTCAGGCCACGCCCTCTGCTCTGACATGTGGCGTCCCCTACAGGCTGTACTGATTGGCCACAGCCCAGAGGCGGTGCTTTGGGCGCTGGAGGTCCTGGCCAGTCAGAGCACAAGGTGGGTGGGGCCTGCAGGAGTGGGTGGGGCTTAAAGGGGAGGAAGTGGCCAAAAGAATAAAAGGGGCTTAAAGGGGTGGGTGTGGCTTAAAGTGTGGGTGTGGCCTAAGAGGGTGGGTGAGGCTTTAATATGTGAGGGGGGCCTAAAAGGTGGGTGGGGCTTAAAATGGTAGGTGGGACTCAAAGGGATTAGGTGGATTTAATGGTGGGAGGGGCTTAAAGGTGTGGGTGGGGCTTAAAGAGATGGATGGGCTCCAGTGAGTGGGTGGGGCTTAAATTGTGAGTGGAGCTTAAAGGGATGGGGTGGGCTTAAAATGGGTGGGTGTGGCATAAGTGGGTGGAGCTTAAAGGTTGGGTGGGGCTAAAAGGGATAGGTGGATGGGGCGTAAAGAGGTGGGTGTGGCTTAAAGGGAATAGGTGCGGATTTAAGGAGTGGGTGAGGCTTAAAAGAATGGGTGGAACTTAGGGTGGTGGGTGGGGCTTAAAGGAATGGGTGGGTCCTAAAGAGGTGGGTGGGGGCTTTAAAAGGTGGGTGGGGCTTAAGGGGATGGGTGTGGCTTAGTGAGAATAGGTGTGGCTTAATGGGGTAGGTGTGGCTTAAAGATGTGGGTGGGGCTTAAATGGTGGGTGGGGCTTAAAGGAATAGGGCTTAAAGGGGTGGGTGGGGCCAAAATGAACGGGAGTGGCTTAAAGATGTGGGTGGGGCTTTAAGAGGTGGGTGGGCCTTAAAGGGATTAGGTGCGTTAAATGTTGGGTTGTGCTTAAAAAGAGGAGTGTGGCTTAAATGGGTAGGTGTGGCTTAAAGGGATGGGTGGGGCATAAACATAGGTGGGTGGGGCTTAAGAGATGGGTGGGGCTTACAGACATGGGTGGAGCTTCAAGGAGTGGGCAGGGCTTAAAGGAATTGGTGGGGCTTAAATGAGTGGGTGGGGCTTAAAGGAATAGGCTGGGCTTAAATGGAGTGTGTGGGGCTGAAGAGGTGGGTGTGGCCAAAATGACTGGGTAGGGCTTAAATGGGTGGGGCTTAGAGGGGTGTGTGGGGCTTAAAGGGGTGTGTGGGGCTTAATGGAGTGGGTGGATTTTAAAGAGGTGGGTGGTGCTTTAAAAGGTAGGTTGGGCTTAATTGCATGGCTGTGGCCTAAAGATGTGGGCGGGGTTTTAAGATGTGGGTTTGGGCTTGAAGGGATTGGGTGGGTTAAATAATGGGTGGGGCCTAAACAGAGGAGTGGCTTCAATGGGTGGGTGAGGCTTAAAAGGTGGGTGGATCTTAAAGAGAGGGGTGGGGCTTAAAGGGTGGGTGGGAATTAGAGGTAGGTGGGGCTTAAAGGAGTGGGTGGGGCTTTAAAAGGTGGGTGGGGCATAAAGGAAGGGTGGGGCATAAAAGGGGAGGGTAGAGCTTAAACATGTGGGTGACCTTAAGTGGGTGGGTGGGGCTTAAAAGGTGGGCAGGGCTTGATGGCTGGGTGGGGCTTAATAGGGAGGTAGGGATAAAGGGGGTGGGGGCACCTTTAGGATGTAGGTGGGGCTTAGAGGGGTGGGTGGGACTTAAAAAGGGTGGGCAGGGTTTAAGGGGAGGGTATGGTTTAAAGGGTATCGGTGTGGCTTAAAGATGTGGGCAGGGCTTAAAGGGGTGGGTGGAGCTTAAGGAGGGGTGGGGCTTAAAGGGTGGGTGGTGATTAGTGGTGGGTGGGGATTAAAGGATTGGGTGGGTCTTCAAATGGTGTGTAGGGCTTTAATAGGTGGGTGTGGCCTAAAGGAAGAAAGGGGCTTAGAGGGGGTGCATGAAGCTTAAGGGGATGAGCGGAGCTGAAAGGGGTGCGTGGGGATTAATGGGGGGGGTGTGGCCAAACGAATGGGTGGGGCTTAAAGGACTGGGTGTGGCCTAAGTGGGTGGGTGGGGTTTAATGGGGTGGGAGGGAATTTTGGGGGTTTTTAGGACATTTTGGGGTCCCTGAGAGGATTTCTGGTGCCGTTGGGGGCGTGGCCTCACACCTGTCAATCACAGAGCTCTCCTGGCTGGCCCCGCCCGCTCAGCTGAGGCCCCGCCCATCCTGAAGAACCTCCTGCAGGTGAGGGGGGAGGGGAACGGGGTTGGGGTCAAAATTTTGGATTTTGGGCCTTTCTGGGGGTCATAATTTCAGATTTGGGGGATTTGGGGCTTTTTGGAGTCAAAATTTTGAATTTGAGGGATTTTGGGGGGGATTTGGGGATTTCTTGGGTCAGAAATTTGCATTTTGGGGAATTTTTGGGGACTTGAGGGATTTTGGGAATTTATAGGGTCAGGATTTGGGGTTTGGGGGTGAATTTGGGGTTTTTGGGGTCCCTGAATCCATTTTTTGTGTCCCTGAGGTGTTTTTGCGGTGGATTTGGGATTTTTGGGGTGGATTTTGAGGTATTGGGGGGTTTGGGGGCAGATTTTGGGATTTTTTGGCTCCCGGAGTCCATTTTTGGGGTTCGTTAGCTGGTTTTGGGGTAGTTTGGGGCTTTTGTGGGGGTTTGGGGTTTCCGAGTCCATTTTCAGGATCCCAGGGTCGTTTTTGGGGTGGACTTGGGGCTTTTGGGGATTTCTGAGCTCATTTTTGGGGTGGATTTTTGGGATTTTGGGGTCCCCAGGCCATTTTGGGGTCCCTGATGTGCTTTTGGGGTTCCCAGGAGCGCTGGGGGGCCGTGGGGGGGTGTGGGGGGCGCTGCCCCCCCTCCTGTCCCACCTGAGGGGGCAGCTGGGGACGCACCTGGAGCGGGGGATGGGCAACAATGAAGTCATCAGGTAACACCAAAATATCCTGAATTATTCCTAAAATATCCTCAATTATCCTAAAATATTCTAAATTACCCCCAAATATCCCAAAATCCCTGAAATCCGGCCCAAAATACCCCAAAAATCCCAAATGCTCCCAAAAATCCCCTGGGACACACCTGGAGCGGAGGATGGGCAACGATGGAGTCACCAGGTGAGACCAAAATCCCCTGAAATATTCCTAAAATATCCTAAAATATCCCAAATCCATCCTAAAATACTTCAAATTATCCCCAAATGTCTGAAATCCAGCCCAAAATGTACCAAAAAAATTCCCAAATCCACCCCAAACTCCCTGAAATTGGTCCTAAAATACCCAAAATTATCCCAAATTTGTCCTAATGTACCCAAAATTCCCAATTTTTTTTGCCTTTTCCCCAAAATCCCCATTTTTCACCTCAAAATCTCCATTTTTCTTCTCCTGATTTCCCGAATTTTATCCCCCAAAATCCCCATTTCTATTCCCATTTTTCCCTCCAAATTCCCATTTTTATTCCCATTTTTCTACCTATTTTCCTCCCAAAATCCCCATTTCCCCCTGCCTATTTTTCCCCATTTTTCCCCATTTTCTCAATTTCCCCATTTCTTACCCCAGATTTCCCTGCACTCCCCCCCCCCCCAAGGCTGTTCCTGCCCTGGCTGGGGCTCTCAGCCTTCTGGGGCTCCCTGGGCCCCAAAATTGCCCAAAATCACCTCAAATTTCGGCCCCAAAATCCCCAAAATTTGGCCCCAAAATCAGTCCCAAAATCGGCTCTAAAGTCCCTGAATTCAGCCCCAAAATCCCCAAGTTTGGCCCCAAATTTGACCCCAAGATTGGCTCTCAAATCCCCAAATTTGGTCCCAAAAACCAGTCCAAAATTGCCAAAATTTGGCCACAAATTCTCTGGGTTTAGCCCTAAAATCAGCCCCAAAATTTGGGTCTAAAATCCTAAAATTCAGCCCTAAAATCCCCAAATTCGACCCCAAAATCCCCACAATTCAGCCCTAAGATCAGCCCCAACATTCCCAGATTTGGTCTCAAGTTTGGCCCCAAAATTTGGCCCCAAATCCTCCAGATTTGCCCTAAAATCAGCCCCAGAATCGGTACGAATCTCCCAATATTCCACCCCAAAATCCCAAAATCCAGCCCCAAAACCAGCACCAAAATTGGCTCTAAAATCCCCACAATCAGCCACAAAATCCCTAAAATATGGCTCCAAATTTAGCCCCCAAATCCCCAAGTTTGGCCCCAAACCCCCAGAAAAAAACCTCAAAATTTTGCCCGAAACCACGAAAATTCTGCTCCAAATTCGCCCCAAAATTCCCAAATTTGGCCCCATAATTGTCCATAAAATCCTGAAAATTTACTCTAAAATGCCCAAACTCAGCCCAAAATCCTCAAATTCAGCCCCAAATTCCCCAAAATCGGCACCAAAATCCGCAAATTTGGCCTCAAAAATCCCCAACATTTGGCCCCAAACTCAGCTCTAAAATCCCAAAATTGAGCCCCAAATCAGCCCCAAAAATTTCCAAAATTGGCCTCAAGTTGGGTCCCAAAGTCACAAAGTTCAGCCCCAAAACTCCAAAATTTGGATCTAAATCTCCAAATTCTGCCCCAAAATTCCCAAATTCAGCCCCAAAACCTGTTCTGAAATCCCCAAAATTGGCTCCAAAATTGGCTCCAAAATCACCAAATTTGACCCCAAAATTCCAATTTTTATTCCCATTTCCTCCCATTTTTCCCCCTATTTTCCCCAAAATCCCCATTTTCTCCCCCCAATCCCCATTTTTCCCCAATTTTCCCATGTCTCACCCCAATTTCCTCCCCAGGCTGTTCCTGCTCCGGGAGGGGCTCTCGGCCTTCCAGGGCTCCCTGGGCCGGGCGCTGACCCAGCTCCAGCAGGAGCTCCAAAATCCCTCAAATCCACCCCAGGAACCCCAAAATTCGGCCCCAAAACCTCAAAATCCACAAAATTCAGCCCCAAAATCCCAACATTTGGACCCAAAATCCTCAGATTTGGCCTCAAAATCAGCTCCAAAATCGGCTCTAAAACCCCCAAATTTGGATCTGGCCCCAAAACCCCAAAATTTGGATCCTAAATGCCCAAATCTGGCCCCAAAATCCCCTTGGGGATTTGAGCCCAAACTCGGCCCTGGAGCAGCTCCGGCAGCAGCTGTGGAGGGGGAGGGGCCAAGTGGTGAGTGCGGGAATTTTGGGGGGAATTTTGGGGGTTTTGGGGTTTTTTGGGGGTTTTATGGGGTTTTTGGGGGATAAAATGGGGGGTTTGGGATTTGAGGTTTTTGGTGTTTTGGGGATTTTTGGGGGTTTTATGGGTGTTTTTGGGGTTTTTATGGGGTTTTGGGAGGTAAAATGGGGAAATTTTGGGGGTCTGGGATTTGAGAATTTTGGGGGTTTTGAGGGTTTTTGGGGTTTCGGATTTAGGTTTTTTGGGATTTGGAGTTTTTGGGGTTTATGGCATTTTTGGGGGAAAAATGGGGAATTTTGGAGTTTGGGATTTGAGATTTTTGGGGTGTTTTGGGGTTTTTTTGGGTTTTTTGGGGATTCGGGGTTTTTGGGGGATAAAATGGAAAATTTTGGGTGATTTGGGGCAATTTTGGGTGTTTGGGATTTTGGGGGTGGGGGATTTGGGATTTTGAGGCATTTGGGGTTTGGGAATTTGGGGGATTTTGGGGGACTTGGGGTTTGAGGTTTTGGGGGGTTTTTTGGTGGTTTTGGGCCTTGGAGTTTTTTGGGGAGTTTTGGGGGATTTTGGAGGTTGGGGATTTGGGATTTTTGAGGATTCGATATTTTGGACATTTTAGATTTGGGATTTTGGGGATTTTTGGGGGGATTTTGGGGTTTGGGGTTTTTTTGGGGGTTTTTATGGGATTTCGGATTTGGGGGTTTTGGGGGTTTAGAGTTTGGGGGATTTGGGATTTGAGGGAGTTTGAGGTTTTGGGGATTTTGGAGTTTGGAATTTTGGAGGGTTTTTTGGGGATTTTGGGATTTGAGATTTTGGGATGTTTGGGATTTGGGGGTTTTGGGGCATAAAATGGGGAATTTGGGGGTTTTGGGAAGTATTTGAGGGGATTTTGGGGTTTTTGGGATTTATTTTTTGGCGTTTTTAAGGGTTTAAGATTTGGGGGAATTTTGGGGGTATGGGGGGTTTTGGGGCTTTTGGGATTTTTAGGGATTTAAGATTTGGGGGTTTTGGAGATTTTGAGGTTTGTGATTTTGGGAGGGATCTGGGGGAATTTTGGGGATTTGGGGTTTTGGGGGTTTGGGTTTTTGGAGTATTTGGGATTTGGGTTTTTGGGAGATTTGGGGGGAGAATTTTGGGGGTTTTGGAGGTTTTTGGGGGACTTGGAGGATTTGGGGTTTGGGGGGGTTTGAGGGACGTTTTGGGGACTTCGGGATTTTTGGAGGGTAAAATGGGGAATTTTGGGCTGAAAGTGGGGAATTTGGGATTTGGGTTTTTTGGGATTGGAGGATTTGGGAGTTGGGGCACTTTGGGGGATTTGGGGAATTTTGAGGTTTTTAAAGTTTTTGGGGGTTTTGGGATTTGGGGTTTTTGAGGGGGTAAAATGGGAGATTTTGGGGGTTTTTGAGGGACTTTGGGGTTTTGGGGTTTTTGGAATGTTTGGGGCTTGGGGGGGGAGTTTGGGGGTTTTTGGGATTTGGGGTTTTTGGGGCTTGGGCATTTTGGGGGATTTGGTGGATTTGGGGGTTTTTGGGGGGTTGGGGGATTTTGGGGCTTTGTGAATTGGGGGAAATTTGGGGGTTTGGGGGGTTTGGGGGATTTGGGATTTTGGGAATTCGGGTTTGGGATTGGGGATTTGGGGGTGATTTGGGGTTTTGGGCTTTTTTGTAATTTAGGGGAAAAGGGAAATTTTTGGGGAAATGGGGAACTTTGGGTAATTTTGGTCATTTTGGGATATTTTGGGTGATTTGGGAGAGATTTTTGGGGTATTTTGGTTGACTGCTGGTTTTTGGATTAATTTGGGTGATTTGGGGTGATTTTGGGGTTAATTTGGGGGATTTTTAGGTAAATTTTGGTGATTTGATGTTAATTTGCGTGATTGTGGGGGGATTTGGGGGGATTTTTGGGTGAACTTTGGTGTATTTGGGGTTAATTTTGGTGCTTTTTGGGTTAATTTTTGTGCTTTTTGGTTTAATTTTGGGGTAATTGGGAATTTCAGGGTTAATTTTGTTGTATTATGGGTGAATTTTGCTGATTTTTGGGTGAATTTGGGGGGATTTCAGGGTTAAATTTGGCTGATTTGGGTCCATTTGGGTGATTTCAGGGAGATTTTTGGGTTAATTTTCGTGACTTGGGGTAAATTGTGAGCTAATTGTGGGTTAATTTGGGGTATTTTTAGGTAAATTTTGGTGATTTGGGGTTAATTTGGGTGATTGTGGGGTGATCTGTGGGATTTTTGGGTTAATTTTAGTGTATTTTGGGTTAATTTGGGTGATCTCAGGGGGTTTTTTGAGGTAATTTTGGTTATTCTGGGGTTAATTTGGGTGATCTGGGGAGATTTTTGGGTTAATGTTGATTTTAGGTTAATTTGGGTGGTTTTGGGGGGATTTTTGGGTGAATTGTGGTGATTTTGAGGTAAATTAAGGTGATTTCAGGGGGATATTTGGGGATTCTGGGTTAATTTCTGTGATTTTGGGGAATTTTTGGGTTAATCTCGGTGATTTTTGGGTTAATTTCAGTAATTTTGGGTGGATTTTTGGGTTAATTTAGCTGATTTTGGGGTTAATTTGGCTGATTTTGGGGTGATGTTTGGTGATTTTTTGTGTTAATCTGGATGATTTCGGGGGTATTTTTGGGTAAATTTTGGTGATTTTGGGGTTAATTTTGGGGGATTTCAGGGTTAATTTGGGTGAATTTGGGGTGAATTTTGGTGATTTTTGGGTTAATTTGGGTGATTTCAGGGAGATATTTTTGTTATTTGGGTGATTTCGGGTGGATTTTGGGGTGAATTTTTGTGCATTTTCTGTTAATTTTGGGTGAATTTTGTTGATTTTTGTGTTAATTTGGATTGTTTCGGGGGATTTTGGATGAATTTTGGGTGAATTCTGATGATTTTTGGGTAATTTATGTGATTTTGGATTAATTTTGGGTTTTCATTTCATTTTGGTGTATTTTAGGTTCATTTTGGGTGAATTTTGGGGAATTTTTGGGTGAATTCTGTTGATTTTTGGGTAAACTCGGATGGTTTTGGGGGGATTTTAGGTTCATTTTGTTGATTTTTGGGTTATTTTGGGTGAATTTGGGGTGAATTCTGTTGATTTTTGCCGTTTCCCTCCCCAGCTGTTTGCAGCAGCGCCTGCGGTTCCTGAGCGCCGCCACCAGGGGGCGCCGAGCGGCGCTGGGAGCAAACCAGTATGGACCAGTATGGACCAGTATGGACCGGTGTAAACTGGTTAAACCCCGCCAGGGACCCCCCCAGTGACCCCTCAGTGCCCCTGCAGGAACAGGTGGGCACCGCACCAGTATAAACCAGTATGGACCAGTATGGACCAGTATAAACCAGTATAGACCACTAAGCCCCCCAGTCCCCTCCCAGTATATCCCAGTATCCTCCAGTCCATCCCAGTTTATCCCAGTTCCTTCCCTGTCCCTCCCAGTTCATCCCAGTTTGACACTAGCTGTGATCTCAATGCTCCCAGTCCCTCCCAGTATAACCCAGTCCCCTCCCAGTCTGTCCCAGTTCATCCCAGTTTGACACCAGCTCTGATCCCAGTGCTCCCAGTTCCTCCCAGTTCCTCCCAGTCCATCCCAGTTCATCCCAGTGCTCTCAGTGTGACTCCAGCTGAGATCCCAGTAACTCCCAGTTTGATCCCAGTCCCCTCCCAGTGTTCACAGTAACCCCAGTCCATCCCAGTATCCCCCAGTTCCTCCCCAGTCCATCCCAGTATATCCCAGTATATCCCAGTTCCCTTCCAGTCCATCCCAGTCCCTCCCAGTATAAACCAGTGTCCCCCAGTTCCATCCCAGTTCATCCCAATGCTCCCAGTTTGAATCCAGCTCTGATCCCAGTGCTCCCAGTAACTCCCAGTACGATCCCAGTTCCCTCCCAGTATATCCCAGTATCCCTCATTTCCCTCCCAGTCCCTCCCAGTGCTCCCAGTAACTCCCAGTTCCCTCCCAGTCCATCCCAGTTCAATCCCAGTTCATCCCAATGTTCCCAGTTTGAATCCAGTTGAGATCCCAGTATATCCCAGTTCCCTCCCAGTCTGTCCCAGTATCCCCCAGTCCCTCCCAGTGCTCCCAGTTTGACTCCAACTGTGCTCCCAGTAACTCCCAGTTTGATCCCAGTCCCTCCCAGTATAACCCAGTCCCTCCCAGCACCCTCCCAGTTTCATCCCAGTCCCTCCCAGTATAACCCAGTCCCTCCCAGCACTCTCCCAGTTCCATCCCAGTCCCTCCCAGTATAACCCAGTCCCTCCCAGCACCCTCCCAGTTCCATCCCAGTCCCTCCCAGTATAACCCAGTCCCTCCCAGCACTCTCCCAGTTCCATCCCAGTCCCTCCCAGTATAACCCAGTCCCTCCCAGCACCCTCCCAGTTCCATCCCAGTCCCTCCCAGTATAACCCAGTCCCTCCCAGCACTCTCCCAGTTCCATCCCAGTCCCTCCCAGTATAACCCAGTCCCTCCCAGCACCCTCCCAGTTCCATCCCAGTCCCTCCCAGTATAAGCCAGTCCATCCCAGCACCCTCCCAGTTCCATCCCAGTATATCCCAGTATAACCCAGTCCATTCTAGTATCCTGCACTTCCCTCCCAGTTCCCTCCCAGTCCTTCCCAGTTCCCCCCAGTTCCATCCCAGTCCCCTCCCAGTATAACCCAGTATCCCCCAGTCCCTCCCGGTACAACCCAGTCCCCTCCCAGTCGCTCCCAGTTCATCCCAGTTTGACTTCAGCTCTGATCCCAGTGTTCCCAGTAACTCCCACTTCCTCCCAGTGCTCCCAGTTTGATTCCAGCTGAGATCCCAGTAACTCCCAGTTTGATCCCAGTCCCCTCCCAGTATAACCCAGTTCCCTCCCAGTCCATCCCAGTATAAACCAGTATCTCCCAATTCCTTCCAGTGCCTTCCCAGTATAACCCAGTTCCCTATCAGTCCATCCCAGTATAAACCAGTATCTCGCAATTCCCTCCAGTCCCCTCCCAGTATAACCCAGTTCCCTCCCAGTCCCTCCCAGTCTGATCCCAGTTCCCGATGTCTCTGATTGGCCGCAGGTTGTGGGCGTGGTGCGGGCGGGGCTGGGCTCGGCCCTTCCCCCTCTAGACGGGGCGTGGCTGCGGCGCAGGTAGCTGGCACTGGGAGCACTGGGAGCACTGGGAGCGGAGCCCCGCCCCCCAGCACAGGCCATGCCCCCTCTGCGGGGGCTGGCACGGGAGATGGGCGTGACACAGGTGGGGGAGGGGCGCTAAGGGGGAGGGGGCAGGGCTTAAAGAGGGATGGGAGGGGCCTATACCAGGGGGAGGGGCCTATACCAGGGGGAGGGGCCTATACCAGGATAAGGGGCCTAACCCAGAGGGCTTAAATGGGGGAGGGGCTTAAACCAGGGGATTGGATAAAGTAGGGGAGGGTCTTAAAGTGGGAGGGGCCTAAAGGGTGGGACAAAGGCTTGAGGGGTGGGACTTAAAGAGGGGGAGGGGCTTGAGGGGGAGGGAGGAGATTCACGAGTGGGGAGGGGCTTGGAGAGAGTGGGAGGGATTTGGGGTGGGGCTTAAATGGGGCTGAAAAGGTGGGGGAGGGTCCTGCCAATTGTGGGCGTGTCCTTTGGGGTTTGGGGGGCGTGGCCAAGCCCGCCCCCGCCCCCTTGTGTCCATCAGAGCTCTCTGCTGTCCCAGGCGGCCATCTTGCATCAGCAGCTCTGCCAGGGGGCGCTGTGCGGGGGGGCGGGGCCTGCCCTGGGGGCGGAGCCAGAGCCGTTGGCCCCGCCCCCCCCCCCCCCCCCACCGTGGACGTGGCTGAGCTGTTGCCCCGGCTGCGATTGGTCAGAGAAGGCTGCGAGCAGCAAATCAGGGACTGGTCCCGCCTCCAGGAGCTCGTCAGCCAATGGTGAGGGAGGGGGCGGGGCCTGGAGGGGGAGAGGCCTGGAATGGGGGCGTGGTCCTCCCACCCCAAGCCCCCTTTTCCTAACCCCGCCTCTCTCCCCAGGTGGGCCCAGCTGGCTCAGTGGGTCCTGGCCACGCCCCCTGACTGCGCCCCCTTCTCCCATTGGCTGCAGTGCTGGAGAGCTGCCGCCCACGCCCTGCAGGCCCCACCCACCCCCGAGGAGGCCCCGCCCACCGTTGGGAAGGGGGAGGAGTGAGCAGAGGAGGCTCCGCCCATTTGAAGCACTCTGGAGGTTCTGATTGGTTGGGAATTAAATGGTGTGGGGAAAGGGGCGTGGCCTGAGTCTGTGCTCATTGGGGGCACCCAAAATGTCCCCAAATGGCCCCAGAATGTCCCCAAAGTGTCCCAAATGGCCACAAAGGGTCCTCGGGGGGTCCTGAGGTATCCTGAAGGTGTCTTCATGATGCTCCATTGAGGTCCCCAAAATGTCCCCACGATGTCCCCAAAGTGCTCTCAGGATGTCCCCACAGTGTCCTTCAGGTGTCCCCAAGGTGTCCCTGCAATGGCCACTGAGATGTCCCCAAAGTGTCCCCAAGAGTTCTTCAGGTGTCCTCAAAGTGTCCCTGAAGTGACCCTGAGATGTCCCCGGGGTGGCTTCAAGATGTCCCCCAAAAGTGTCCTCAAGGTGTCCCCAAGATGTCCCCCTAAAGTGCCCCTGCGATGGCCCCTGAGATGTCCCCAAAGTGTCCCCAGCGTCACTCCCATATCTCCCTCAAATGTCCCCAAAGTGCTCTCAGGGTGTCCCCATGATGGTGACCCCAAGATATCCCCCAGGGGTCCCCACAGGGCATCCTGAGGTGTCCCCAAGGTGTCCCCAGGGGAGTTCTGACAGTGTCCCCCTGGGGTTCTCAGAACATCCCCAAGGTCTCCTCAAGGTGTCCCCAAAGTGTCCCCAGAGTGGTAGCTCTGAAGTGTCCCCAAAAGTGTCCCCAAGGTGGCCTTAGGGTGTCCCCAAAGTGTCCCCAGGGGCCTCCTGATGTGTCCCCTTGGTATCCCCATGACAGCTCCCAAAGTGACCCCAGGGTCTGGGGTTCCCTGAATGTCCCCAGAATGTCCCCAAAGTGTCCCTGAAATGACCCCAGGGAGTTCCTGACGTGTCTCCAAGGTGTCTCAGAGATGTCCCCAGGGTCACCCCAAAGTGTCCCTGAAGTGGTTCCAAAGTGTCCCCAAAGTGCTCTCTGAGTGTCCCCAGGGTGTCCCCAAAGTGTCCCCAAGGTGTTCCTGAGCTGGGGGTTCCTAAAATGTCCCCAAAGTGCTCTCAGGGTGTCCTCAAAATGTCCCCAAGGTGTCCCTCAAGTCTCCCCAAAGTGACCCCACAATGTCCCCAAAGTGTCCCCAGAGTGTCCCCAGGGTCACTCCCAGATGTCCCCAGGGTGCCCTCAGGGTGTCCCCAAGGTGTCCCTGAAATGACCCCAGGAGTTCCTGAGGTGTCCCTAAGGTGGCCCCAGGGTCACCCCAAAGTGTCCCCAAGGTGTCCCCAAAGTGCCCCAAGGTGTCCCTGAGGTGTCCCCAGGGTGGCCCCGCCCCATCCACGTCAGGGGACACCAGCAGGGGGCGCCCCAGTGCTCCCAGTGCATCCCAGTTCAAACCAGTGCATCCCAGTGCTCCCAGTTCAATCCCTGTCCATCCCAGTGCATCCCAGTTCATCCCAGTGCTCCCAGTTCCATCCCTGTCCATCCCAGTTCAATCCCAGTGCTCCCAGTTCAAACCCTGTCCATCCCAGTGCATCCCAGTTCATCCCAGTGCTCCCACTGCATCCCAGTTCATGCCAGTGCTCCCAGTTGATCCCAGTGCTCCCAGTACATCCCAGTCAGTCCCAGTTTGTCCCAGTTAATCCCAGTCCATCCCAGTGACTCCCCCCAGTCCCTCCCAGTATATCCCAGTACAAAGCCGCTCTGTCCCAGTCCCTCCCAGTATAGAGCTGAGGAAAGTGAAGGGAGACGAGCACACATCCGATTGATGAGCATTGATCTCAGATTTATTGATCCAGCTTACACACTTTTTATAGTAGTGTTAATTAGGCTCATACATATTGCAAAACCCGAGCTCATCATTGGTTACAGATTACACACCAACCCCTCCTTTGTTGTCAATACCTGTGGTTCCTTGTTGAGGCTAATACTTGTTTTTCTCATCCTGCTGTTGACTTGTTATTGACCACTCTCAAGGCCTCCATGTTTTCCACCATGTTTTTCTCATCACTTTACTCAAGGACATGGTGTTTATTGTTGTTAAGGAAAAGCCTGAGAACTTGCTGCTTACAGCTGCCTCTTACTTTTTAACCAGCTGTATGTAATCATGGCCTTTCTATAAGCCATGTCTGAACAAAATTCTCCAACACAAGGTCTCCTCAGCGGAGCTGGAAAAGCACACCATGGTGTGTGCTCTGCGCAGTCCAGACCCACTGCCCAGCATTGCTGCATCACAGGGAGCTCTGGAACTTGATTGCACTGCTGGGCTTTAAACTGCTTTTTATGAGAAAATAATCTAATTACCCCTGAGTAATGAAATGCGAGACTTGAGGAGACTGAAACCACTCGCATTTGCTTGCTCTGTCTCTGTTTGCTGGACTGGCGATACATCCACTCGAGCTTTGTGCAGGATCTGTAAGCAGAGGTTGTGAGAATTCACTGGATAAATTGGCCCTGCCCTCACGAGTGTGATGACTCTTTGACACTGGCTTTGGAGATCTGTTAACTCACAAAGTTACAACACTCTAGGGTTGTCCCTCTGTCCCTTCTTGGATTTTACTGAGTTTTTCTTTCTGTTACTCTTCTTTTTATTTGGAAGGGGAAGTATCATGTTGGTTATTAAAAAAACCAAACTCCACTTCCAAACCAGTTCCTTAATAAACACAACAGTTACCAGCTGTATTTCAGAATGTTTCTGTAGTTTATGCACTTTTGAGTGATGAGTTAATAATGGGGAAAGCTTTATTTTGGCTATGGTAGTGCATGCTCTTGGGGTGACACTTGTGTCTCTGATGGAAACATACACAGTAATCTAACCAGCTGAGTATTGTGGAAGGAAATCTTTGAAGACACAAAATTCAAAGAGCAAAAGACCAAATTGAAGCCACTTTTGCTACTCATTGCACAGGAACCTTATTCATTTAAATATTTTGATACACAGGGAAGCTTCCTAACACAAAAGCAAGTCCTGTGGTGTGTCCAAGTACTGCCCAATGTGTCTGTTAGACTCTTCACTTTGATTTAGATTCAAATGGTTAGTGAAGAAAGATTTCCTTAGGAATTAGCCTGGCAGACTTGGGCCGGTGTTGACAAATCCTCCAAGGCTGTAACTGCCAAGAGATGTGTAGTGCCTCAGTGTCAGCAATGGGACTTTAACTTTGAAACTTAATAATGACTTTACATCTTCTGTTAACCACTGTGGTAGAAGTATCCAGTTTGTCCTGAAGTTGCATATATACTGGAAAAGGGTGTGTGTGTCTGAGGACTGCCTGTGCTGCAGTAAATATTGATAGCAATTATGTTATTCTGTCTAGTAGAAATCATTCTAACTTCTGTATTTGTAATTTTGTTAAGATTATCGGGTGTGATTTTTCGTACTTGGCCCCAGTGACATCCCACCAGCTGATTAAAGCTAATTACACGATGTATCACAGACTACCACCTACCTCTATTGGGATGAGCCTTACATTAGTGAAACAATTAATTGAGCACCAAGACTTATTGGAAATCCTGAAAGAAATCCAAGAAAGTGGAAAGAAAACCTTAATTACTGTCCAACACAATACAAAGGAGATAACCAGGGTTCTACAAAGAATAAAACAAAATATGGATCATCACTGGTGGGATGTGATCTTTGGGTGGTCACCAACTGCGAATGGAATCTTTAATAAGTTGTGTCACCCCATTGTAGTTTTACTAATATTAGTTGGGATAAGTTTAGGATTATCTATTACATTGTTAATTTGGAACTGTAGAATGCTACAACGAATAGCTGTACTAACCTCTTTGTCAAACGTACATGGTGAAGTGTTAAAAGGCACTTATTGTCGTGGGGGTTTTCCTTAAGTAAAAGAATTTACTTATTTCCTAGGAAAGGGGGAAATGAGACGGAGTGGGGATCCATTCTGAATTAGGTGAAGTGTCTGGAAGAGGTGAGGGGTCTGTAGGGCCAAAGCTGAAGGAAAAACCGCATTCCAGAGACAGCAAGGAGACAGAGAAAGAAAAACAGAAATTACCGCAAGGTCAATCTGCCCTAGACCTAGGAATTCCTCTGATAAAGAAGAACTGGTGCTAAATGTCACGCGGGATGAATTTGTATGAACTTATTGTGAAACTGTATGCATATGCATTTGGAAGGGGGATAAAAGAAGACCCGAGGTCTTCAGAGGTACGCTTGCCTATTGGGGAGGCTTGCGTCCAGCGCACATCATAATAAAAGCATACCGGGCTTTACAACTTTTACAAAGTTGTGAGGTTTCTTCTTTTCTCCGCAAAACACCACTACAGCACTGCAGGGCCTCATTGAACTAAGGCAGCCTTTTGACACTGTGGGCCCCCTTGGAACCAAGGGTCCATTGGGATATGGCAGGGCTTCATGGAACCACAGAGACCATTATGAGCCTTTGGAACCCATTGTAACCAAGGGGCCATTGTAGCATGGCAGGGCCTCATGGAACCAAGGGGACCACAGTGACACTGTGGGGCTCCATGGGACAAAGGGGCCATTCTGACACTATGGAACCAAGGAGGCCATTGCTGTGCTACAGGGCATCATGGAAACAAGGAGGCCATTGCTCTGCTATGGGGCATCATGGAACCAAGGAGGCCACTGTGACACATGGGGCCTCGTGGAACTATTGCAGCACTGCAGGGCCTCATGGAACCAAGGCCACAATAGTGACACTGTGGGGCTCCAAGGGAACAAGGGCGCGTTCTTAAAGTGCACAACCAAGGAAGCTGTTGTGACATTCTGGGGCATCATGGAGTCAAGGATCCATTGTGAAACAGCACAGCCTTGGGAAACCATGGAGGCTATTTTTACACTTTAGGGACTTGTGAAGCCAAAAGACCAACATGGCACTTTTTGTCATCATGGAACCAAGGGGCCGTTGTGACACTGTGAGGCCCTGTTGGGTCAAAGGGCAATTGTGGCACTGTGTGGCACCATGGAATCAAGGAGAAAATTGTGACACTACAGAGCTCCATGGAACTAAGGACTCATGGAACAATGTGGGACTCATGGAACTAAAGGTTCATTGTGACATTGCAGGGCATCATGGAATCCTGGAGACCATTATGACACTTTAAAGCCTCATTGAATGAAGGGACTCTGCAGGACATTTTGGAACCAAGGAGACCATTTTGACACTGCAAAATACTCTATTGAAAACAACACAGAGAGAATTGTTTTGTCCTGTTTTCTTTTCCAGTTTATAGACAGATATCAGCAATGTCCAATTGATTTTGACCACCAGCACCTGCTATATGCAGTCTGAATAGATATGAAAATAAAAAACCCGTCATGGCTGACCATCAATCACACTTGGTCCCCAGCCCCTCTCCACCATTTCCCTTGCCCACCCTCTGGGACTTCTATGGATCAGGAATGGTGTGGCCAGCAGGAGCAGGGCAGTGATTCTTCCTCTGTGCTTGGCTCTGGTTGGGCAGCATCTCAAGTACTGTGTCCAGTTCTGGCCCCCCCAATCTGGGAAGGACATAGAGGGGCTGGAGTGTGTCCAGAGAAGGGCAACAAGGCTTGGGAGGGGTCTGGAACACAAGTCCTGTGAGGAGCAACTAAGGGAACTGCGGTTGTTTTCCCTAAAGAAGAGGAGGCTCAAGGAAGACAAGGCAGTGTCAGGGGAAAGGTTGGACTTGCTGATCTCCAAGGTCTTTTCCAACCTTGCTGATTCTGGGATTCTCTGAAACCACCCTTGGAGCAGGTGCAGGAGGAGCCCTGGGCCTCGTCTTCAGCAGCTCCAGCAGCCCAGGTCCCTCAGCTTCTCTTGCCAGCCCCAAAGCCCATCCTGTCAGTCCTGCAGGGCCTCTGCAGCTCCTCCTCATTGCCCAGAACAGGGAGCCCCAGAGCCAGACACAGCAGCCCAGATGTGCCCCCCTGGCCTGGGGTGCCTCTGGCAAGGGAGCAGCACCAGGCACTGCAGGAGCCTGCAGACAATTCCTGCAGCACTTGTAGGATGATGCTGCTGTGCAAGGGATGTTCCCATGGTGCCAAGTCAGGAACTGCAGGGGAAGTGGGGCCAGAGAGGAAAGGGCAAACAGGGATGGGCTGTTTGCAGGGCAGGGAACAGGGGTGGGCAATAGGAAGAAATTTCTAGCAGGGCAAAGTAAATAAAGCAAAGGTGCAGCCAAGGAAATGCTCAGGGAAGTTTGGGGGTGGCTGCCAGAAAGCCCTGCTTCTGAGCAACAGCGTCTGCAGTGGGAAAGGAAACTCCCAGCTCACGGGAACAAAGTTTCTGGCTGACTGCAGAGGCCCTGGGGCTGTCCAGCACACTGGGAATGGATCAGGCCCTGCTCTGCTGCTCCTTCCCGTCTGCCCCAGGGCCCTTGCAGAGCACCAGCCATGCTGTTTGTCCCCAGCCTGCCCACGGCCAGCCTGGGGCTGCTCACGGGGGATTTCCTGAGAGAGCCTGGGCAAGGAGCCTGGAGCCCCCAGGGCCTGGCCTGAGGCGTCAGACTGCCCCAGCAGTGCCCATGGCCTGTCCCTGCTGCAGCCCCGGCACTGCCACCCCCAGGGCTGTGCCCGGCCCCGAGAGCACTCAGGCCCTGCAGCAACACCAGGGCAGCAGGGCAGCGGGGCAGGGCCAGGGCAGCAGCACTGGCAACACCAAGTGCTGCTGCTGCTGGGCACAGCTGCTGGGCCAGCACTGATATGCCCCCAGCTCTGCACACAGACATTGCTGCTGCAGCTCCAGAGAAGGAGCAAAAGGGCATCTCTGCAGAAAACTCTTCTGAGAGATCCTTTAGTTTGTTTAAAGCCACTGAGAGCGCAGCCCCTCATTGACAGAACCTGTGGCCACAGGGGACTTGGAGAGTAACAAAATAAGGAATGGCACAAACAATGACATTTCTTTGTGGATAATATGGAAAAAGTAAAACTAAGAAAAAGAACCCCCCAAATGAAAACACAAGAAGTATCAAGGATGACTTTTATGCAAGCGACTTGCAGAAATTAGCAAGCAGTTTAATGTTCCTGAAAGCATCAAGTCATCAGTTTCCACACTGCAGCCTTGAGCTCCTGGTTCCTCAGGCTGTAGATGAGGGGGTTCAGGGCTGGAGGCACCACTGAGTACAGAACTGACAAGGCCAAATCCATGGATGGGGAGGACATGGAGGGGGGCTTCAGATGGGCAAACATGACAGTGCTAAGGAACAGGGAGACCACGGCCAGATGAGGGAGGCAGGTGGAAAAGGCTTTGTGCTGTCCCTGCTCAGAGGGGATCCTCAGCAGAGCCCTGAAGATCTGCACATAGGAGAAAATAATGAACACAAAACATCCCAGTCCTAAACATCCACCCACACCAAGAAGCCCAAGTTCCCTGAGGTAGGATTTAGAGCAGGAGAGCTTGAGGATCTGGGGCCGTGAGGGGCCATGAGGGGCTGTGAGGGACCATGAGGGGCTTTGAGGGCCCATCAGTTATGAGGGGGCATGAAGGCCTTTGAGGGGCCATGAAGGGCCATGGGCAACTCAGAGAGGCCATAGGGGTCTGTGAGGGGCTGTGGGAGCCCAGGCCCCTCATGGAAACAAGGGTCCATTGTGACACTGCAGAACCAAGGAGATCATTGTTGACAGTACAGAACCTCATGGAACAAAGGAGCCATTGTAGCTCAGCAAGGCCTTGTGGATTCAAAGGGACCATGGTGACAATATGGAACTCATGGTACCACAGGTCCGTTGTTACACAGCAGCCACAGCAGGGCTGCAGAACCAAGGAGATCACTGTGACACTGCACAACCTCATGGAATCAACGTGTCCATGTTACGCTACTGAACCTCTTGGAACCAAGGGTCACTTGTGACACTGTGGAACCAAGGAGACTGTTGTTGGCAGTATGAAAGTTCATGGAACCAAAACTCCATTGTGACATTGTAGGGCCTCATGGAACCATTGAGACCTTTATGACACTTCAGGATCTACTGCAATGAAGGGGCTGTTGAGACACTGCAGGGCCTTGTATAACCAAGGGGCCATTGTAGCATGACAGGGCTTCATGGAATCAAAGGGATCACAGTGATACTGTGGGACTCCATAAGGGGCTGTGGGGCTCCATGAGACCTCAGGGCCATCCTGACTGTGGAATTAAGGACACCATTGTTACACTACAGGGCATCATGGAACAAAGGAGGCCATTGTGAACCAGTGGGGGAACCTGCTGAGACTATTGTGACACTTTAAGGGATGTTGTGGAACTGCAGGGCCTCGAGGAACCAGTGAGACCATTGTGACATGGCACAGCCTCATGGGAGCAAGGGGCTGTGGTGACACTATGGGGCCTTGCAGAGCTGAGGGGCCCTTGTCACCCTGTGTGGCACCATGGAACCAAGGAGAGCACTGTGACACTGCAGGGCTCTGTGGAACTGAGAACTCGTGTGCCAGTGAGGAGCCCAATGGAACCAAGGGGCCATTCCATACTTCAGGGCTTCATGGAACTAAGGTGCCATTGTGATACTGCAGAACCGAAAGAGACCACTGTGACACTGAGGGGCTTCATGGAACCAATGAGACCATTCTGACACTCTGAGTCCCCATGGAGCCAAGGGGCCATTGTGACACCACAGGGCCTCACAGAACCAAGACAACCACTGTGACACTGCAAGGCCTCATGGAACCAAGGGGCCATTGTGACACTGTGGGTCCCCATAGAAGCAAGGGGCCAGTGTGACACCTCCAGGCCTGGTGGAACCAAGGGGCCATTATGATCCTGGGGAACCCAATAGAACCAAGGGGCCATTTTGAGACTGTGACCTCATGGAACCAATGGGCCATTGTGGCATTGTGTAGTCCCATAGAAACAAGGAAACCATTTGGAGACTGCAAGGTCTCATGGAAGCAATGCGCCATTGTGACACTGTAAAGCCAAGGAGACCAGTGTTATATCACCGGGCCTCATGGAAACAAAGATCTGTTGTGATCCTACAAGGCCTCATGGAACCAAGGGGCCGTTGTGATGCTGCAGGGCCCCAAGGATCCAAGAACATGGAACAGGTCTGGCTGGCTGGGCCTCCTGGGGGCTGCCTGACTGATCCAGCTGACCTTGGCACGTTGAGGGTTGCTTCTCATCAGCCCCTGAAACCCTGGACTTCTGTGCTCTCCTTCCTGTGGGAAAGAACTGTCCTTCTCCAGGGGTTCATGGCCGAAATTGGAATTGCTCCTCCAGATTTGATAATATCCAAGGATTATTCCTGTATAAAACCTGCCAGAATAGATAGTTCTGGCTGGCCTTGGCCTCTTGGGGGCCACCTCTCATCTGCCTTCAAAACACTGGGGGCCTGTGCTTTTCTTCCCATGGAAAAAGCCATCTTTCAAGTCCAGGCATCCATTGCCAAAATCGAGAATCCACCTCCAAAATTCCTTATATCCAAGGACAGCTCCCAGACAAAAGCTGCCGGGACTGTTCAAGTTCCCTTGGCTTCCTGAGGGCCAGCTCTCATCTGCATTTGAAACTCTGGGGCTCCATACTTTCCTTCTAATGGAACTGTCCTCTCGTCCAGATGCCCACAGACAAAAGTGGCGTTTGGCCTCCCAAATTCTGTCTCTCCAAGGATTCTTCCCTGACAACAGGTCTGGCTGGCCTTGGCTTCCTTGGGGCCACTTCTATTCAGCCTTTGGAACACCGGGGCTCCACCCATTCCTTCCTATGGAGAACTGTCATTCCAGTCCAGGAACCCATCACTGAAATGGAATTCCACCTCCAAAACTCCCCATATATCCAAAGGCTGCTTTCAGACAACAGCTGCAAGGACATACAGGTCTGGCTTGCCTTGGCCTCTGGTGACTGCTTCTCTTCTGCCTTCAAACCCTGGGGTTCTGTGCTTTCCTTCCTATAGAAAAGAATTGTCCCTCTTGTCCAGGTGCTCCTCGCATCAGGCAATTGACCACTGTATAGGGACACAGGAGCACTGTGCTCAGTGGGGTGGAGACAAAGGACAGCAGAGGAGAGCCCTGGGAGGGATTGAAGGGTGGTATCAGAGATGTTGGATCCTTTTGACATAGTAGAGAACATCTGGAGAAAGGAAGAATTATTGCCAAGTTGGGGAGGCCCAGACTGGACACCAAACAAAGGAATTTCCCTGCCAGGACAGGGCTGTGGTGCAGCACATTCCCCAGAAGGAGCCTGGAGCAGCCCCAGGCTTTCTGTGGGCAGACAGAGGTAGGCAGGAGGCAGAGCTGTCAGCAAAGGAAGGGCCCAGTCAGGAGAGGCAGCCGGGGGATCCTGATAGCCTGCAGGGACAGAGGCGCAGGTTTGCTCAGCACCAGAGACACCTTTTCCTATCTTGTCCCCACCTGTTATCACTGTCACCAGTGTTCTGCTCTAACTGGAACCTGGGGACACTGTCTCAGTCCAGTCCCTCAGATGGATCTATTTAAAGTATGAGAAACTTCAGTCTTTCAATCTCAATTTGAGGTCTTGAGAAGTTCTTTGAGCACACTCTGAGGAACTGAGTCTTATGCAAAGAGCACCAAAGCCCCAGAGGCTCATTAAAGTCCCTGTGCTGTGTCTGTGCTGCTGAGCCGGGCCGGGCTCCTGGGCCAGACGCAGCTCCTGGCAAGGGCAGCGCTGCAGAGAGACAGCTCTGGCCAGGAGCAGCTCCTGTGCACAGCCCAACAGGGCTGGAACACTGCCAGGGCCCCTCAGGGACACCAGCAGGGCACAGACAGAGCTGACAGGGGCTCAGCACTGGCAGGGGCTGTGGCATGTCCCCGAGGGGGCTGTGTCCCAGCAGCACCTCTGTGGCTGTGTCATAGAGGCACAGAGCAGCTGTGATGTCAGCAAGGGGCCGTGTGGCAGCACAGAGTGGGTTGTGTGAGGACAAAGGTTGGCCTATGACATCACATCACAGAGTTTGTTGTGAGAGGTCATTAAGAAGCTACAACGTCATAGAGGGGACTGTGTGACATCAGAGAGCAGGTTGTGACATCATGGCATGGCTGTATGACATTAAAGATTGGGCTTTGAGGTCTAAGTGTGTGCTGTGACTTTACAGAGTGGCAGTATAACATCACAGAGAGGGGTTTGTGACATCACTGAGAAGGTTGTGACAGCACAGAGCTGGCTGTGACATCACAGAGTAGGGTCTGAGGCCAGAAAGTGGATTCTGCCATAATAGAGGGTGGCTTTGTGACATCAAAAAATGAGTTGTGATGTCACTGGGTGTCAGAGTAACATCACAGAGGAGTCTGCGACATCACAGAACAGACTGTGACATCACAGGGTGAGTTTTTGACATCACAGATGGTTGTGTGGCATCTCAAGGGTTGTGTGACATCACAGGGATGCTGTGTGACATCACAGGGGCTGTGTGAGGTCACTGGGGAGGTCACTCTGCACCGGCCCCCCTCACAGCTCCCCCCAGAGCAGTCCAACCCTGCTCGTGCACAGCGGGGTCCCCCGTCCCCCCGGGTCCCCCCGGCCCCAGCCCCACAGCCTCCCCCAGAGGATGTTCCACGAGATCGACCCCAGAGCCTGACATGGGGACGGAGGGCCGGGGCCCTGGGGGTGGGACAGTGGGACAGGGACCCCCCAGCAGCGTCCCCGTGTCCCCCAGGGTCAGAGCCTGGGCCAGGGCTCCTTCACCCTGTTACGAACGAGGCCTTGAGAGCGCTGAAAAAATCCCCAGCAAGGGAGCAGCAAAAACCAGATTTAATATTAAGCAGCACAAAGTTCCTTGGCAAAAGTCAGTCTGCTCCTAACTGGACACTTCAGGCACACAAGGAAACGAAGCAACAACAAAACCGCACAGAATCCCGGCAATCAAACCAGAAATGAACTGAGAACTTGTGTGTGTGTGTGTGTGTGTGTGTGTGTGTGTGTGTGTGTGTGACACAAGGACAGTGAGAGCAAGGATCCAAGGAATATGGCCTAAAAGCTTACAGAACTCAAACTTAACAGGACTTAACATAACCCTGATACTTTAAACTTGACAATTTAACAAAAGAACAGCACTTAACACTATTTAACCTAACTCATAACCTATGACTTCGCAATTTAAAAGAGGAATGACATTTAACAGTATTTAACTTAGCTAATAACTTAAACTTAACAACTTAGCAAAGGAACAACACTTAGCGGTATTTAACTTTACTTTGACCTTGTGACAACCTTATTTACAGGCCTGACTGACTCAGCTATCCAAGGCACTCAAACCCCACAAAGAGCAGCATTTCTGACACATTTCCCCAGCACAGGCACTCCTGTGTGCACACAGACACAAAGAGTCAGTGCAAGGCAGCTGTGAGCAATTCCCCTGAGGGCAGGCAATGCTCATTGCTGATGCTTTGGCATCTTCCCAGAGGGCAAAGGGTTGAGCCTGGAGGAGTGGGGGGATTGGCCCAGGCTCCGTCGTTGTTCAGGGATCCCCGAGTGCAGCAAACAGGAGAGTTCCTGGCTGGGACAGGCCCCACTCAGAGGGAGTCGCTGGCCCAGGAGAGCTCCAAGGGCTCCTTTTGGAGCGCTGTTTGCAGGGCCCCAAGAGAGGGGCTTCAGTCCCAGCAATGGTTCATCCTGGCCACACTTGGCATCCCCAGCTTTCTTTGGCAGTGTGAGAACAGGGATGTTGTGCCACTGAGGGAACACAAACAGTTCCCCGGGCTGCTGCTAAAGGAACCAGGAGCTGGTTGGGCAGCAGCAGTGCCTGGAGCAGACAGTGTTTGTGATGAGCTGCAGAGGAGCTGAGCCCAGGGGCTGTTGGACAAGGCCAAGCCCCAAGGAGCATTTCTCAGCTGGCAGGGTGGCCTGAGAAGGGGAGGGGGAAATGCAGCAGCACAGGGACCATGGAACCAAGGGACCATCTTGACACTGGGGGCACTGTGAGACCAAGGGATCAGTGTGACACTATGGGGCCTCATGGAATCATGGAGACCACTGTGACATTGCTGGGCCTCATGGATCCAAGGGGACTGTACTGACGCTGTGTGGCTCCATGGAATGTAGGGATCACAATGACACTGAGAGGCCTCATCAAACCAAGGGGCCATTGTGACAGCGCGGGGCCTCCTGGAACTGTGGAGACCATTCGGACACTTTAGGGTGTTATGGAACCAAGGGGCCATGGTGACACTGAGGGGCACCATGGAAACACAGAGACCATTGTGACACTTAGGGGATTCATGGAAACATGGAGACCATTGTGACACTGTGAGGCTTTATGGAATCAGTGAGATCATTGTGACCCTGGGAGGACCATTGTGATATTGTGGGGCCTCGTGAAACCAAGAGGCCTTTGTGACACTGCAGGGCTGCATGGAACCAAAGGTCCATTGTGACACTGCAGGGCCTCCTGTCATCAGTGGTCCATTGTGACACTGGGCAACCAAAGGAGACCATTGTGACACTGTAGGGCTGCAGGGAACCAAAGCTCCAGGGTGACACAGAGTGGCCTCCTTTCATCAGTGGTCCATAGTGACACTGTGGAGCCAGAGGAGACCATTGAGACACAGCAAAGCCCCAGGGTCCAAAGTTCCATTGTGACATTCCAGACCTCATGGAACAGAGGAGTCCTGTGACATTGTGGGGCCTGGGGAGCCACAGAGACCATTGTGACACTGCAAGGCCTCATGGAATCCTTGGGACCATTGTGACACTTTGGGGCCTTATGACACCTAGGGGCCACTGTGACATTGTGGGACCCCATAGAACCTAGGGGCCAGTGTGATACTACAGGTCTTCTTGTAATCAAGGGGCCATTGTGACACTGCTGGAACCCATGTAATCAAGTCACCATTATGACTCTACAGGGCCCCATGGAATCAAGGCACCATTGTGACACTATGGAGCCTCATAAAACCAAGGGAACACAGAACAGGTCTGGCTGGTTTGGCCTCCCATGGACTGCCTGACTGGTCCAACTGACCTTTGCATGTTGAGGGTCACTTCTCATCTGCTGCTGAAACACTGGGGCTCTGTGCTTTCCTTCCTATGGGAAAGAACTGTCCTTCTGCTCCAGGCACCCATGGCCAGAATTGGGATTTCACCTCCAAAGGTCCTTATATCCAGGGATTCTTCCCATAGGAATATTGCCAGGACAAGTCTGGCTGGCAGTGGTTTCACAAGGATCACCTCTCATCTGTCCCCAAAACATTCAGATTTCAGCTGAGGGTTAGAAGCAATTCCCATTGATCAGGATGTAGGTTAGATAGGCAGACCATAGGTTAATGATTATGAGATGCTTAAGCTGGAGCTGACTGTTCTATTGTTTACCATTAGGAACTTCTTTCTAGAAGGAAGTGGAGGAAGTGAACTTTTATAAGAACATCTTGAAACCAGGAGAACAATGGTTAGCACCTGGGCTTGATGACAATCAGTCACTAAGTTGGGGACCTTGGATGGTGCCAGAGGGTCACAGAGACGTGATGAAGACATTCCTGACTTCATTCCTTAAGACCAATGACCCAATTCGAGACCACCAACCCAATTCAAGGGAAGAATTGCACAGGAGTGAAGGACCAATGACCTCATTTGAATACAGAGCAGGGATGGGAGGTGCTGGGGTTGTGCAGATGTATTGTATGTAAGATCTTGGGAAATAAAGAGATGTGGGATCTCAGCACCTCAGGACTGAGGTGCAGAGTGACTGAGACCACCCTTGGGGGGCTCAGGAGTCCTGGAATGTTGCCAGAAGTGTCTGGTGGCTGGACTTTGATCCTACACAGGATCCTACACACCTGTATGAGGATGGGAGGATTTCACTGGGTGAATGGTGAAGGGATAAGTTTATTAGAGTGTAAGACACAGGGTTTAGGATTTCTGTACAGGGGGGTCTAAAGAAGTAAGATGGAGGAATTGGGGCGTGTCCTGTTCTTCTTCTTCTTCTTCTTGGCCTCCATCTTCTGTGGTGATGTTGGCACTTTGGGATTGGTTATTACTAAAAGTGCACTGGTTAATAAGGGTAAAAGGTATTGGGGAAAAAGTATAAATATTGTATATGTAACTTCGAGTATAAAGATAGGTGACCGCCCCGGGGGCTCTCAGTGTGCTCATGGCTGACATGCTGTGCAGACCTCTGTTGGGCCGAGAGAAAATCTTTTAGATAAACAATTAATAAACACCGAGACCGAGAAAAGATCTGAAGTCTCTTCTCGTCCTTTGGAGTGCGGGCTGCCCAAGGCCATCCCTGGGCCTTTCCAGGTCACCCAAACAGTCGAGAAACCGACAAAGAGAGGGCAAAGAACCTTGGACAGCGCAGTCATGCCTTTTAGGGACGGCTCTGGTGCTGCCCGCAGGTGTTAATAAACATCCCACTGTCTAACTTTAATTAGTTAGAGAGTCTCTGCCCGTGATCTTCGGTTTTAACGACTCCTAGCCTGCTCCTTCATGAGAATAATCCTATCAGTCAGAAAGCAAAGGCTGCAGGAACTCCTCTCTGCAAGACAGGCTCTTGTCAGGCAGATTTCCTGCTGGAACCCAGCTGGGACCAAGCAAACCAGTGCTGGCTGCCATGGAAACCATTGGAAGCAGCCTCGTCCATCTCCTCCCCATGAAACCAACTCCACTCTGGCCTGAAGAAGTCCTGATGCACAGGCTTGCTTTAAGCAGCCTCCACTCCCAGCTCCACACTTGGCCTGTGTGTCCTGAGCTGGGCTGCCTTTCTGGAGCTGAGCTTCTCCTGTGCTTGCCTATGGCTGCAGCTGCAGGGGAGCCTAAAGCACAGGAGCTTTTCTGGCTGCTGTGCCACCATAAGGAGAGCCCTGGCAGATCAGCAGTGCAAGGACTTCATCTGTGGCAGGAGCAAGACCCAAAGCAAGGTTTGCTCTGTGCCCCACGCCTGCCCATAACACAATCCCACTGTTCTGGTGAAGAAGGCAGATGATGAAGAAGATGCCACTCAACACCATGGACTTCAAGACACCTCTAGAGATGGTGCCAAGGCAAGGCCAGAGCCCAGCTCCCTGCAGACAGCAGCTAAGCCAGGAGGGCTCAGCACTCAAATAGAGAAGAAGATGTTCTGTTTCAACAGAAGAAGGTCCTTCCTCTCTTGGCAGCCAGGGAGCTCAGAGTGGCCATCCCTGTGTTGCTGCTGGCCTTTGCTCTGCAGCTCCTCTGAGCTCAGAGGCCTTGGAGCAGGGAAGCCCTGCAGGGACAATAACCCGTGGCAGAGCAGGAACCCATGGAAGGCTGACTCACCTGTCCCTGAGAGGGGCCTGAGAGCCACAGTTGATCTCCTGGGGGCTCAGGGAGGTGCTGACACATGAGGCCTCCCTGGGCACCAGCACCTTGGAGGTGGAGCCTCCCTCCATGTGGCACAGCTCGGGACATTGCAGGTGGTGGTGAGGTGGCCAGAGAAGGTGGAGGAGACCTGCTGGCTCTCTCCTGGCTGCAGCGCACCTGGCAGTGGCAGGATATTGAAAGCCTGGATGGAAGACAGGAGAGATTGAGGTGTTGAGCATGGAAATGGATGTAGAAGAGCATCTTGGAGCAAAGTGCAGCTGTAGCCAGAGGGGCCTATTCCCCAAACACTGCCAGAATCACCCTCACCTCATCCTGCATCCATGCCATTGACCAAAGCAGGGACCCTGGGGAAAATCTCACATACTCACGGGTCAATGCATTAATTAGTACATTACATGAAAGTGAATTAGGATGTCTCCTGGCAGTAGAAATTCTCTCTGATGCCCAACTTGCCTTTAAAAAGTTTCAAAACTTCCTGCTTTTAGAAAAGGAGGAGACTCAGTGAGAGCTCTTGGAGCTGAGGGAAGGAGTCCAGCCCAGCTCATCTGACTCCTGAGGCTCTTCCCCTCTCTCTCTGATTTAAATGCTTCTTTCTCAAGGTGCTACAGCAAAAGCTCCGGCAAAAATTTCCTGTGGAGCACCTGAGGAGTTGCAGGGGGAGCAGTGCCCTCCACAGGTGCTGCACAGCATCCTTGGGCAGCCCTACAACGTGTCCTGCACGGCCTCTCCAACAAGCAGCTGCTCCAGCAGCACTTTGTGATGGGCCTGCAGGGATGGGAGGCCCCTCTATGGCCAATGCTGAGGGCCCCCAGTGGCACTGGCAGCTCCAGCCCTGCTTGCCACACTGACAATGGGCAAGGGAGACAGATTCCCTCTTGCCTTCTCCGCTCCCAGGGCAGTGTGCGCCACGTCCAGGGAACACCTGAATCCCTCCAAGCCTCGATGCAGGTGAGGGTGCTCAGGACTTGGTGCTGGCACCCGAAAAACAAGCCATTTTCTATGCTGGGAGGAAGAGACAGCCCCTCTGCTAAGTCTCCCTTTGTCAGACAGCTCCAGGGCCAGCAGTGCAATAGCAGCTCTGGGTGAAAGCAGAGCCCTGCAAACAGGGAGTCTGGCTGCCTTGGGAAGAGGCTCCATGGAGATCAGGATCATCCCAGCTTGCTCTGGGAGGGAAGCTGGAGGTGTTACCATGATGATGCAGAGAAAAGCCTCATCCTACATTGGGATGGAAATAAGGCAAAAAATCTCACACTCAACACAGGCCTGTAGGATCTGAGCCAGCTTCTCCAAGGAAATCTCTCCTATTTCTCCCTCCCCCTCAGCCCATGTCCAGCCACTGGCCCTGCTGCCCAGCCCACTGGCAGGTCACAGCACAGCAGGGCAGCAAAAAGGGAGCTCAGCATAAGCAGGACTTGGTGCTGGCAGGCTGGGGAGGCAAAGCAAGCAGTAGGTGTACAAGAAAATCTACCTCTGCTCCTGAAGAGTGGGTAAAATCCTGCACTTCTTTCAGGGCTCTCCTGGGTTGACCATATGATGCTTTTATCCCCAATCGTCTCATTCTGTTTATGTTGAATAATAAGTTTTGCACCTTTAACAGTGTTCCAGAGAGTGAAGGGGGGGAGAGAAGAAGTGCACAGTTTGTTTTCAGACACTGTACTCCACTCACCCACATTCCTCCTCCTGGACTGTTGTTGTCTGCGGACAGACAGCAGGACACAGCTCTTCTTTTGCTTTTTAGTTAGTGTTAGCTAGCTGAGGCAAAGAAGTTCCCTGGACTGTTCTTTTCTTTTCTTTGGACCTCTTGAAACTGCTCTGGACTGAACACCCAGGAGAGCATCGGCAGCTGCAGCTGTGGCCCACCCGGCTGGGCCTGGCCTCCAACAATTCCAGCACCGGAGAGACTGATCATGGACTGAGTGAGCTGAGCTTCAACCCGGGGTTTTCTCAGTTTGTCATCTCTTTTAGAGTGGCAAGGGGTCTTATTGTTTTGGTTTCATTGTTTAATAAACAGATTTTTTCCACCTTTCTCTAGGGAGGTATTTTTTCCTCCCAGACCAGCTGGGGCGAGGGGCCGATTGGATCTGCTTTTTTCCCACCGGAGCTCCTTCGGGGGATTATTCCCCAAATTTGCCCTAAACATGGCCAAATAAATGAATTGGCACCCAATGCAGGGCTGGAAAAGGTGGAAAAAAGCTCTATTAATTGTGTGTTTGTTGTTGTTAAAGCAGTCAGTAGCCATGCTGCTTGAATCCATAATGTCTCTGGTTGTGAAAGCCTTTGTGTGGCTCTGGGCTCCAGACCTTTTTGGGGTTTCAATACCTTTCTGGTTTATTGTCCTTAACAAGTAATTTTTACGATACAGGGATACAGATTGGAATAGCTGTTGTGCTGGCCTTGGTGATAACGATTTATAAAGCGTTTACGAAGACACTGGCATCTGCTTATGATATGTATGGTTTATGGTTTCTTCATCCTACCCTGCATCCCAATTCCAGTAGTACATTTTGGGAATTTATTAGTAATTACACTCAGTCTGTTAGAGGAGGAGCCGAGAATGAGGCTTTCCAGCCTTTCTTTTCCTTCTTCTCCTTTGGATCGGTTATGTCACTTTTTGAGAATGTTCAGTTTCCCCTGAATGTTAAAGAGACCATCTTTCTGGTATTTAATCTGGTAAGCTTCCTCTATATGGCCTGCAGCGTCTCTAGAATTAGGGCTGAGATATCCAGAGGAGCTGGTGAGACCCCTGGCCCAGAAGCAAATGCAGGAGTGAAAAATCCTGAGTAGTGTGGACAATGGGAAAATATAGGCCAAACCCTGAAGGAAGATTCTGATGCTGTAGACTGGGATTTTCCATGGGAACAAATTCAGAACCCAGCTGAGGTGAGGAAATACCTAAAAGAGAAGTGCCATGACGATTCTAAGGAGAAAAGGCTCATTGCAATAAGCTGGGCCTTTGCCTATGCTTATCGCACTCTGTTAGATAGTGTAGGGCAGCAGACAGAGGAAGGGAGGCAGGGAGATAAATCAGCTATCCCAGTCACTCAAGCTGTACCCTACAGCCCAGGCTTGAAGCCAGCAGCCAAACCAGATAGTGAGCCTAAGCCAGCATCTAAACCCATGGCTGTTGCTACAAGTACGAGAAGTGGGAAATGCACAGACAAAACCAATTGACCAGTCGATGATGATGATGATAATGATAATGATGATACAGGAGAAGGAACCTCGATGCCTCCTGACATAAAATCAGGAGTTAAAGCAGCATGTGCAAGATCAGACGCAAATATTGAGTCTTATTCCCTGAAGGACCTTCGTGGCTTACAGAAAGATTACACCCGACGACCTGATGAATCCATAATTAGTTGACTGGTCCATCTCTGGGATGCTGCAGGCGAGGCTACAAGTCTGGACGGCACTGAAGCCAGGCATTTGGGATCCCTATCACAGGATCCTGTCATGGACCAAGGAATGATGAACGGGTCTAACTCTCACAGCCTCTGGGAACAGGTTCTAAGAAGTGTAGCACAAAGATACCTGTGCGCAGACGATCTCTATATGCAGCAAACCCAGTGGAAAACCATAGAGCAAGGACTTCAACGCTTGAGGGAAATGGCAGTGGCTGAGATTGTCTTCTCAGATGATGGAAACACTGTAAATCCAGACTTGGTACCATGCACATCTGTGATGTGGAGAAAACTTGTACGACTTGGGCCATGAGAACACGCTTCTGCTTTAGCCATAATGAAGCGGGATGATGGTGAGGAGACTGTGCTGGATATGGCAGGGAAGCTCCAAGCATATGCAGATGCTGTGCATGGCCCAACACATGCCAGAATCGCAGCAGTGGAAACATGTCTGCAAAAATTAGAAGACAAGATGGAGGAGGGTCACAAGAAACTGAGGGAGGAGATTAAAGAGGGCTTTCTCCAAATCTCGGCAGTACAGATCAGAAGTTCTGGTACCCAATGCAGACGTTCCCTAGATGGCGAGAGAAGGTACATCCCACAAGCTGAGCTGTGGTTCTACCTGCGTGATTGTGAAGAACACATGGGGAGATGGCATAGAAAACCTACCGCTGCTCTGGCACAACGGGTGCATGAACTGAAGACTCAGAGAGAAAGTTCCAAAAGGGAAGCAGCTCCAGTGGCCAGTAACCGAACTGTCACATATGATGATAATGACAATATTTTTGATCCCCTTGGAAGACCCTCCAAGGCATATGCCTAGGGAAAGAAGGATAACCAGGCTTAGAGGGGCCCTGCCTCTAACCAGGTAGAGACTGGGGAAAACCGTGTTTTTTGGACTGTGTGGATTCCTTGGCCTGGCACATCTGAACCACAAGAATACAAAGCTTTGGTTGACACTGGTACGCAATGTACATTAATCCCATCAAGACATGTGGAGACAGAGTCTGTTTCTATTGCTGGTGTGACAGGGGGATCACACGATTTTACTTTGGTGGAAGCTGAGGCAAGCCTGACTGGAAATGAGTGGAAGAAACACTCTATTGTGACTGGCCCAGAGGCCCCATGCATTTTAGGCACAGACTTCCTTCGAAGTGGATGTTTCAAAGACCCAAAGGGACTCAGATGGGCATTTGGAATAGCTGCTGTAGAGACAGAGGGTGTCAAGCAGTTGAACAGCTTGCCTGGACTGTCAGAAAGCCCATCTGCAGTAGGTCTCCTGAAAGTGGAAGTGCAACGAGTACCAATTGCCACCTCAACAGTGCACCGCCGACAGTACCGAACGAATCGAGATGCTGTGATCCCCATGCACAAAATGATCCGAGAGCTTGAGAGCCAAGGGGTGCTCAGCAAGACCCACTCACCCTTCAACAGCCCCATCTGGCCTGTGTGAAAATTTGAAGGAGAATGGAGATTGACTGTGGACTATTGTGGCTTGAATGAAGTGACTCCACCCCTGAGCGCTGCTGTGCCGAACATGCTGGAACTCCAGTATGAGCTGGAGTCAAGGCAGCAAGGTGGTACGCCACCATTGACATTGCCAATGCATTTTTCTCCATTCCTCTGGCAGCAGAATGCAGGCCTCAGTTTGCCTTCACCTGGAGGGGCGTGCAGTACACCTGGAACCAACTGCCCCTGGGGTGGAAGCACAGCCCCACCATGTGCCATGGACTGATCCAGGCTGCACTGGAAAAGGGTGAGGCTCCAGAAGATCTGCAATATATTGATGACATCATTGTATGGGGGAAGACAGCAGCAGAAGTGTTTGAGAAAGGAGAGAAAATCATCCAGATTCTCCTAAAAGCTGGCTTCGCCATCAAGAAGATCTAAGTTTAGGGACCTTCCGGAGAGATCCAGTCTCTGGGAGTGAAGTGGCAAGATGGACGGCGTCCGATTTCCACCGATGTCATCAACAAGATCACAGCAATGTCTCCACCATCCAGCAAGAAAGAAACACGCACTTCCCTAGGCACCAGAGGTTTTTGGAGGATGCACATTCCCAAATACAGTCAGACCGTGAGCCCTCTATACCTGGTCACCCGTAAGAAGAACACTTTCCACTGGGGCCCTGAGCAGCAACAAGCCTTTGACCAGATCAAGCAGGAGATTGCTCATGCAGTAGCCCTTGGCCCAGTCAGGACAGGACCAGAGGTGAAGAACGTGCTCTACTCTGCAGCCGGGAACCATGGCTTGTCCTGGAGCCTTTGGCAGAAGGTGCCTGGGGAGACTCGAGGCCGACCACTGGGATTTTGGAGTCGAAGCTACAGAGGGTCTGAAGCCAACTACACGCTCACAGAGAAAGAAATCTTGGCTGCCTATGAAGGAGTCCAGGCTGCCTCAGAGGTAATAGGCACTGAAGCACAACTCCTGGCACCTCGACTACCAGTATTGGGGTGGATGTTCAAAGCAAAAGTTCCCTCTACGCACCATGCCACCAGTGCTACATGGAGCAAATGGATTGCTGTTATCACACAGCGCGCCTGTATTGGAAACCTGAATCGTCCTGGGATTCTGCAAATAATTACAAACTGAGCGGAAGGTGAAAACTTTGGTCTCACTGATGAAGGGGAACAAGAAGCGACACGGGCTGAGGAAGCTCCACCATACAACCAACTGCCAGCAGAAGATCCACGATACACTCTCTTTACTGATGGTTCGTGCCGCATTGTGGGAATGAACTGGAAGTGGAAAGCAGCCGTATGGAGCCCCACACGACAGGTGGCAGAGGCCACTGAAGGAGAAGGTGGATCAAGCCAACTTGCTGAACTCAAAGCTGTTCAACTGGCCCTGGACATTGCTGAGAGAGAGAAGTGGCCAAAGCTCTATCTCTACACTGATTGATGGATAGTAGCAATGCTCTGTGGGGATGGCTGGAGAGGTGGAAAGAGGCTAACTGGCAACGTAGAGGAAAACCTATTTGGGCTGCTGAAGAGTGGAAAGACATTGCTACCAGGGTAGGGCAAATGCCTGTGAAAGTCCGCCATGTGGATGCTCATGTTCCCAAGAGTAGAGCCAATGAGGAACACCAAAACAATGAGCAAATAGACCAGGCCGCAAAGGTAGAGGTGTCAAAGATAGACTTAGATTGGCAACATAAAAGAGAGTTATTCCTAGCTCGATGGGCCCACGATGCCTCAGCCATCAGGGCAGGGATGCCACCTATAAGTGGGCACGAGACTGAGGGGTGGATTTAACCATGGACAGTATTTCTCAGGTTATCCATGACTGTGAGACGTGTGCTGCCATCAAGCAGGCCAAGCGAGTGAGCCCCTCTGGTATGGTGGGCGGTGGCCGAAGTACAAGTATGGGGAGACCTGGCAGATTGACTACATCACACTGCCCCAGACTTGCCAGGGCAAGTGCTACATGCTGACCATGGTGGAAGCCACCACTGGATGGTTGGAAACCTACCCTGTGTCTCATGCTATGGCCCGGAACACCATCCTGGGCCTGGAAAAGCAAGTTCTGTGGAGACATGGTACCCCTGAGAGGACTGAGTCAGACAATGGGACTCATTTCAAGAACAGCTTTATTAACACCTGGGCTAGGGAGCATGGCATTGAGTGGGTGTACCATATTCCCTACCATGCACCAGCTGCAGGAAAAGTAGAGAGGTACAACGGACTGTTAAAAACCACATTGAAAGCATTAGGTGGGGGATCTTTCAAAAACTGGGAGCAGCATCTGGCAAAAGCCACCTGGTTAGTTAACACCCGAGGCTCTACTAACCGAGTGGGCCCTGCCCAATCTGAGCCTTTGCAGAGAGTAGATGGAGACAAAGTCCCAGTGGTACATGTCAAAGGTTTATTAGGGGAGACAGTTTGGATTAATCCTGCCTTGAATACAGACAAACCCATTTGTGGGGCTGTTTTGGGACCAGGTTGCACATGGTGGATAATGCAAAAAGATGGAAGAACACGATGTGTACCTCAGGGAGATCTGATTGTTGGATAAAACCTGTGTAAATATCACTGTTTGCTGAATGTTCTTACCATTGTCTGTGTATAGCTGTATAATGGATGTATCATGTATGTACTTGTAGAGTTAGAATTTATATTAGTTTTAGTAGTAAGCAGATGATATGGGGATAAGGGGTGGAATGTCCTGGGTTGACCATATGATGCTTTTATCCCCAATTGTCTCATTCTGTTTATGTTGAATAATAAGTTTTGCACCTTAAAGAGTGTTCTAGAGAGTGAAGGGGGGGAGAGAAGAAGCGCGCAGTTTGTTTTCAGACACTGCACTCTACTCACCCACATTCCTCCTCCTGGACTGTTGTTGTCTGCGGACAGACAGCAGGACACAGCTCTTCTTTTGCTTTTTAGTTAGTGTTAGCTAGCTGAGGCAAAGAAGTTCCCTGGACTGTGTATTTTCTTTTCTTTGGACCTCTTGAAACTGCTCTGGACTGAACACCCAGGAGAGCATCGGCAGCTGCAGCTGTGGCCCACCCGGCTGGGTCTGGCCTGCAACAATTCCAGCACCGGAGAGACTGGTCAGAGACTGAGTGAGGTGCAACCCAGGGATGGAGTTTTCTCAGTTTGTCATCTCTTTTAGAGTGGCAAGGGGTCTTATTGTTTGATATTGTTTTGGTTTCATTGTTTAATAAACAGGTTTTTTCCACCTTTCTCTAGGGAGGTATTTTTTCCTCCCGGAACAGTTGAGGGGAGGGGCCGATTGGATCTGCTTTTTTTTCCCACCGGAGCTCCTTCGGGGGATTCTTCCCCAAATTTGGTCTAAACCTGGACAGGGCTCTGGCTGCCTCCTCCTGTCCAGTCCTGAAGTGCCTCCATCGAGTTGCCGGGCAATCCAGACTGGTTCTCATCTCCTTTGGTTGTTGGGTTTTGAATTTAGGTGGGTGGAGCTCATCTCTGGAAAATAAATAACTATAAACAGGGACCTGCAGTGGGAGGGAGGGAGGGACACCTGCACGAGCAGCTCCTTGCCAGGATGCAGCCCCTAGGTGGGTGCTGGCACGTTGAACTGAGAAATGGTTTGATCCAGCACTTCCCTATTCAGGCTGGGGCAGGTCTGTTCTAAAGGCAGCCCAGGGATGGCACTGAGGTGCTGCAGCAGCTGCAACTGCTTGCATTGAGCAACTACAGAGGACAGGCATGAACACATAGTGGGGATGCAAAAAGCACAGTGGAAGAGGAAAAGACAGAGAAGGCAGCAAAAAGGTGAGATTTGGGACACCGAGGGGCAGACCCAGCCAGTGCCCAGCCAGCACAGCCCACCCAGTGCCCAAGGCCAGAAACTCTGCAGCTCCACCAGGGATTTATCAGGAATGTTCCCCTGACACTGCTGGGGGGTTGGTTGACATTTTACAACACTCCCAGGTGACTCAGGTCACATTCTTCATCCATCCATCCATCCATCCATCCATCCATCCATCCATCCATCCATCCATCCACAGGCTGTGATGCTGGGATCCTGCAAGACTCTGCCAGCCTTGGGCTTTGGGGGATTTCTGTCAGCCGTCCTGAGCTCCATAATTGTGCTCTCTGTTCCAGGAAGCAAGCAAGAAAGATTTAAAAAAACCCAAAACCACAACAGAGAAACCTAAAAACCTTCAACAGCTCAACCCTGCTCAAGTTATTTCTTTAGGGACAGCTACCACTCTCCAGCTGAAATGCTGGGCTTTTGGGGAAAAAGAAAATTACATGTTCACCTCCAAATTGAAAAGGATTAAGGTAAGACAACCTTTCAAACTAAAAATTATTGGCCCAAAGTTTTTATCTTTGCAAGAAATCTCTAGGTAAGACCAGCCTGACAGTTAAACAACTGGTTCTTCTGGTGGGGAGAAACCCTCCTCTTTAAGGGAAGCAGCCTGATAGGTAAAAGCAACTGTTTGGTCAAACTTCAGGCTCCCTGGCACAGCCTGCATTGCCTTTCCTTCCTGTTCACTGATTTACAGGCAGTGCCACGATGGCCTGGGTTCAGATGTTTGGTGCCATCCAGGGAATTTGGCATTGCCATTTCCATATGTTTTAATTGAAGTTTCAATCCTTGCAACCAGTCTTCAAATGCCAGTTTTCCTTTCTTTTACAGAAAGCTCAAGGTTCCTAGAAGACTTCTGACATCCTCTTTTGTGCTCAGAGAGATGACATTTTCAAACAGATGTTTCCAAAGTTAACAGCATTTGAAAGAATAATGACCTCAAATGCCCCTGGATTCCAGCTTAGCCCAACTCCATTCTGAGTCAGACACTGAGATTCCCACCTCTAAGGCAGGAGCTGTTTGTGCCCCCCATCCCTCCTGTCCTTCTCCCCAGCAGCCTGTGCCTGTTTTCCCCGGCAGAATCCCTGTCCCCGTGCACCCTGCCAGGAGCAGCTGCACACAGGCTCACAGCTCCCCTTGCCCTCACCAGGGGGTTTCTCTCATCCCCGAACACGCCGATGAGAACGTTGGTGCGATGAGTGCCCCGGGCCTGCACTGCCACCACAACTGGGATCTCTGCTGTGCTCTGGGGCTGCACAATCCCACAGGGCTTGGGGCTGGAGTAGAGCACAGCAGAGTCCTCCTTGCGTTTCTGGAAGGGACACAATGAAATGCAGCTTCAGAGGGACCTCTCAAGAAACTTTAGGCTCCTTAACATCCACCACAACAGCAACTTATGCACACCTTTAAAACTCCCCAGGACAAAGGTCAAAGGCACAAACAAGATGCAAGAATTGTAGGTTTAGCACTCCCAAGGCATCCTGCAAGGAGGCTGCCAGCATAGGCACTGGTGTCTGTGGGTGCAGCAGCTTTTCACAACTCTCTAAAATCTCCAACAGGAAAACACCCTGAGGAGACTAGAACATCAACTGTTTCCTCAAGAGCTTAAACTGCCTCCTCAAATTTACAGTTGGGTAGGATCCTGTTCTCAGCAGATCTTTAAGACTGAATAGAAACCAGCAAGCTCTTATCCAAACCCTTTGTTCCCCTAATAATCTCCTCAGGAATATTTGACAGGAGGAGGTGGATGTGATGCCAAACCTGGGGAATAAGCCTGTAGCAGCCAGGAAGGTGGCTGGGATTCCTAATGAGGATCTTCCTCTCATAGGGCACCTTCAGGTGGCACTCATCACACAGCAGCACTGGGGAGGACACTTAGAGCTCAGGAACGAGACATCTGGGCAAAGAGATGAGCCCAGGACAATCAGAGATACTGAGAGAATGGAGAATGCTGATCCCCAAAGATTGTGAAATGGAGCAGAACACATTGGTCACTGTCAAATGCACATTGAAAGCCCTACAGGGATAAATTGCCTTCTACCTCTTCCCACTCCAACATGTCTTGTCAAGGAGGGGCAAACCCTGAGAGGCAGCACCCAGAGGCTGCCAAGTGCCCCAGGCAGAGCACTTTGCCCCACAGCTGCCTCAGCCCCTCCTTTACCCAAGAAGGCTTGCAAGGACTCCTGGAACAGTGCCAGTGACCCACGAGCTCTGGGGGAGCCTTCCCAAAAAGGATCAGTGCTCCCTAAGGCTCAAGGAACACACAGCTCCAGGGTCTCGGTAAAAATTACTCCCTTCTCTGCCATGGTGCTGTTGCCCTGCCTGAGAACTCAGCTCTTTGCCCCAGCCCTGGAGGGCACGAGACAGCAGCTGCCCCACAGAGGGGCTGATCAGCCCCTGCCAGGCCCTGCAGCTCCCTGGCTCCTTCACTGCACAGCTGCAGGCACTGCCTGGCCCCAGCTCCACCTGCTGTACACAGTGGCAGCCCAGGCACTGCCTGGATGGCTCTGCCTGGCACAGGGAACAGCACCAGGGAGCTGCATCCCTCTGGGCATCACACTGACACCCACAGCAGCACAGCAGCATGGAATTCTGCTGCAGCAACAACGACTTTTGGTCTCAACTCTGACGACATTAAAGCTGAAAACGGGAACCAGAGGGAAGGAGAAAAACTGGAGCTGACCTGCCACATCAAGGGCTGCTTTCCCCTTGTCAGACCTTGCCCTCCCCACTCTTGCTGGGAGCCACTTCCCCCCTGCCATGTGCCCTCATGGACAGAGCCAGGGCCTGACTCTCAGCAGCTGCTTGGTGTGGCCCAAACCAGTGCACGGTGCTCACAGCCAGCACAGCTCCACCTCTTGCAGCCTGAAGGAGAGGAGGCCCTCAGGAAATTTGTTCCACCTCAAGCACCAAAAACCAGGCCAATCAATGATATCATTCCTGGTGCCTTTAGAAGAGGGCCCAGGACCATGCTGGGCTGCGAGGAAACGTGCTTTTCACCATGGGCTGCTGCCCAAGCACTGCTGTTCTCGTGTCCAGCTGGCACAACATGAGGGCATTCAGCAGCACTTCTCCTTGGCAGCTGCAGCCAGAACAGCCTGGGCAAGGCAGTGCCTGGGGGAGGCCAGGCAAGGGCTGGTACCTGGCTGTGATGATCAGGGATGCCACTCCCTTGCCAATACCCTCCAGGTCCACCAGCAATCTCCAGTAGAACTCCATCACCGTGTTGGAGCACAGGGTCACCTGGTGGAAGAGAAGAACAGTCAATTCTTCCTTCCAAAAGCTCATTACCCACGGGTGATATCCTCCAGTTCCTAAGGGAGGATTTGCCCTTAATTCTTCTGCTACTCCATGTGTAGAGCACAGTCTCAGAGTAACAAAAGCCTTCTGGCAATACCAGATTTGTTAAACACACCTTGCTATCAGGGCACAGGTCAGCTACATTAAAAGATTAGACTACAGCTCCATGCACCACTGCATTCAAATTAAGGGGCCAATTTCTCATCTGACTACACAGACATCCATGCAGAGGAAATCTGACTTGACCACAATGAGTTCAGCTTTACAACAGGAGACTAAGGGCAAAGTGTGGCCCAGCAGGTGCTGGGCAGTTCATGGCTGCCCTGGGAGCCCGAGCCTGGGCTGGCTCTGAGAACTCTGGCCCCACACCAGGAGTGGGGAACTGCCCCAGGGTGGGCATTGACCACAGGCAGAACCCTCAGAGCCAGAACTGCCTCAGGCTGGGCATTGACCACAGGCAGAACCCTCAGAACTGCCCTAGGGTGGGCATTGACCACAGGTAGAACCCTCAGAACTGCCCCAGGCTGGGCATTGACCAGAGGCAGAACCCTCAGAGCCTCTTGCTCTATGCTGCAAGAGACAAGCCACCAACGGGACCAGGCAGAGGAGAAAGGAGGAGGATCTGTGTCTTGAAGTTCCACAAGAAAGGGTTTATTCCAAGCAAAAGGATCAGAGCCAAAAGAGCCCTGGACACTCCTTTTCAAGTGCTTTTGTACAGACACAAATCAGGGGGTGGATACAAACAGCAAACCAAAAGGGAATCCTCAGGGGAGCACTGAGGGGATTACATCAAGTGTCTGGGACCGCTTTGGGGAGGAGGGTGGGGAGGATGGCTCACATGGGCCAATGGGGCCTCCAGGAATAGGGGTGTTGCAGACAGGGATTGGCTCCAGGTTAAATTGGCAAAGAAGGTTGGGGAACAAAATGGGCTGGGTTTGACAGGCAGGGAAAGAGCTGGAACAAGGGGCAGGGAATGGCATGAGGGACAGCTTTGAGGGAGGGTAAAACCCAGGGGTAAACCAACTCGGGGAGAACATGGAGTACAACAGAACAAACCACTTAACAAGGAATCAATACAATAAATTTGAACCACTACACATGGCTGCAGATTTTTTGTCTCCACTGGAGCTTCCTGCAGTGAACACAAATCATTCTCCTCCCCAGGAGAGGGGAAATGACACCATGAAGAAAAGCTTACTGCTTGATACAATGACATCTCTCTAACAGCCACCTTCTGCCCTCATCCTCGCTCTGCCCCGTTGCAATCAAATCAATCGTTCTCAAAAACACAAGAATGGTTTCAGGCCTTGACCATAAGGTCTGTGAGCTCAGCATATGATTTTGGAAAGCAAACAGTGCTCCCTGAGAAACATCCCAAGTAAGCCAGCTAGCAGAGGCCTCCCAGCAGTGCAGATCTCTCAGTGCCAGGATGTTCCAAGCTGGCACCAGAGCTAAAGCCCTCCCACCCTGCAGTGCAGCTCCAGCCCTGGTGCTGCAGCGGCTGTGGCTGGGCTCTTGCCGTACCTCGATGTCCTGGTGTCCCTGGGGTAGGATGGTGCCTCGGCTGGGATTGATGGTGAACTCCCTGGGCTCCACACGGAAATGGATTCCCTTGCTCCAGGCTGGGTCGGTGTCCCTGCGGATCTGATCCACGCTGTCCACAGCCGGCTGCGTGCCATCGTCCGACATGTGGAGCTGGAACGTCAGGGGCACCGCGGAGCTGTTGGTGAGGCGGCAGCGCTGCGTGTAGGGAAAGCCTGGGCAAGGACACAAATATCCATTCAGGCCCCCAGCAGGCCATGATCCTGGGGGCAAGATCCTGGCAGGATCAAAGTGGCATTGGAGTTGAGCTCTTTATTATCTGAACTACAGCTCACCCAGAAGCTGCGTGAGGAATTAATCGTCACTTAGTTCCCTTTGACACAGATTCCAGACTGCAGCCTTGAAAGTGCCCACTCCTAGCCCTGCTGAACACTGCAAGCTTCTCTCTTTGGGATGGGGACGAGCTCCCTCACCTGCCCCAAACCAGCACCAGTTCTCTCTCAGTGATGAGTGTGCACCCAGACCCAGCATTTACTCTGAGAATTCAAGCTGTCCAATTCCCTGCTCAGCCTGCAAACACTCCCAACTTTTTCAAGACATATAAAGAGTGAGTTGTCAGTGAGAAGAAGTTACAGCAAAAGAAAGTGAGGATGGAATCAGGAACTAGAACTTGATGCAAAGCACCCTAATGCAGCTTCTCTCTGCAGGATCCTTAAGGCATCTCTTGCTTTGGGCCAAACAGACTGAGCAATGTGACAGCTCAGAGCCCACTCAGCTGAGGGCACAGCCAAGCCTTGCTTTGAGATTAGCAATTAGGAACCAGGTCCCACCTCAGCCCACAAACAGGGACATCACAGCCATGCTGCTCACTGAGAGTGCTGCCTGCAAGGGTTTACCCCACTTTGGCTCTGAGATTTGCTTTCCATCCTGCAAAGCCAGAGATACAGCCACTCATGGTGGGGATGTCCTGCAGAGTGCGCAGAGCAGCCACAGCCTGCTCTGCACTGCACATCTGGCTGGGCTGGCCAGCTCTGTGGGGAGGAGACTTCTCCCCAGGCCTGCTCACCAAGAGTCACTGGGACACAGATGGGGAGAAAAAAAAACTGCAGCTGCAGCCCAGAGCTTCTCTGTGCCCATCCAAGTGACCACTGCCAGCTCCAGCAGGGACTCCAGCAGGGAGGCAAGAGAGGCACAAAAAGGACAAACCCAGATGTCAAAACCTCCAACGAGACTGAGGCCAGCACATGCAGACAACAGTCAACAGTTACAAAGAAGCAAAGATACAACAGCTGTCTTCAGCCAAAGAGCCCTTAGGAATGAAATTGGATTCAGCAGGATCAATCTCCTGCTTCAGAACCATATTTCCATCTGTTGCCTTTCGTGTTTCATTCCTTCCAAAGGCAACTTGACAAACGCCTCCATGGTAATGCAGGCTGGCAAAGAAGCAGCTCAAAAAAGGCAATGAGTTTCCTTCAGAAGTTCATGAACTATTGGAATAAGGCTCCAAATATTACCAGTTAGATTGTGCCTGGGCCAGTCTGACCCTCGCTGCTGGGCCAAAGGCAGCAACTGCGGTGTATCACCCCAGAGATACCTTGGCTTGCTGGTGGTTGCAGCCGGGCACTGAACAAGTCCAGGCTTGTTAGGAACCCTGTTTACCTCAGGAGGAATAGCTTCAAGCGATGGTGAAGAGAAAAAGGAGAGGATTCTGCTGGAGGGTTTAATGTCCAGAGGTTTATTCCATGGTTACAGAGGTCTGAACGTGAGGAACTGCTCCACCAGAACCACCAGCCACATGGTCTCATTCACCTTTTAAGCTCAGGGACAGGGGGAGGGGAGGTACAGGTGAGCCACCAACCAGGTGAGAGGGGCAGGGTCTCAGGGGAAGATGACACCCAGATAGGCCAATGACCTCTGGGCATAGTGGCATCCTTTGAGCTTGACCAACCACACGACACCTTGCTGGAATGTTAAGCCTGATTGACAGGACTCACTCAGCATGGGGGCAAGGGGGAAGGGAGAGATGTATAGGCACACCTGGGGAAGTGACCTGGAAGTCTAAAATGGGACATTACAGCACACCACAACATCTCCCCCTAGTTTTGTTTAAAAAGAAGAGGACTGTGTTTGTGGTGCAGAATGATTGTCAAACCATGGTTGGTAAATCAGTTTTTCCTGTACAGGAGGGTCAGTGTTTTCCACTGAGGCTTCCAGGTCACCCGTTGGAGCACTGAGGGCTTCCAAATGGTAGACTTCAGGAGGGGGAGATGAGCTTGAAATTAACTTGAGCACCATGCGTTTGATTAGTCCAAAAACAATGCTAAAAACTACAATAACTATAACTAAAATAAACAGCACTAAAAACACAGTTTTCAGAATAGATCCCAACTAGCCCGAGAGTCCCCAGCCATTGAACAGTCCATTCAGCCAGTTGTCAGTTTCTCTGTTGATGTCTGGGAGCCTTTGTCAAGGTAGTCCATATGTGGTTTGGGCTGAGGGACTATGCAGGAGGTCACAGGTGGGATGATCACAAGTAGGACGAGAAGCAGGCTCCGTCTCATGGCGTCTCGAGGCTACACACGAACAGTGGGATCTAAACTGGTACAAAAACTTGAAACAAACATATATTATAAACTATTCCAGATAGGAGGTTTAAGTGGAAATTCCTCCAGAGAGCGCGTGTGGCGTTTTCTTCTCCAGGCAGCATGAGCTGGGGTGCTTCTGTAGATTTCTCTGAGACCTTGGGAACATAGGGCTTTACCCATTTGGAGGGAACCCACCTTAAACCAGAGGGGGTGGACACACAGGTGTATCCACGTCCCCAAGTAACCAATTTGTAGGGTCCCACCATTTTCCAAGTCTCAGGGTCCTTTACTAAAACTGGAGGTTTTTCTTTCATTAACCTATGATTGCTCCCCCCAAAGTGGCATAGGATGGGTGGGTCCAGGCTGTCAAAAGAACAATTCAGAAAATTGCTTGTGAATAGTGCCCTGGATAACCGGATGTGGGGAGGTTCCACCTTCAGAACCTGTTGTTGCTGGTCCAGGACCCTTTTAATATCATGGTGAGTTCTTTCTACAATGGCTTGACCTGTAGGGGAGTAGGGGATGCCAGTTTTGTGCTCTACTCCCCATTGCTGCAGGAAGCTCCCGAATTCCTTGGATTTATAAGCAGGCCCATTATCAGTTTTCAGCTCCTTGGGGATGCCCATGAAAGAAAAAGCCTGTAAGAGGTGCTTAATAGCATCAATAGATGATTCTCCTGTGTGGGCAGAGGCATAGACCGCTCCAGAAAAGGTATCTACACTAACATGAACATATTTCTGCCGTCCAAAAGACTGTATGTGTGTTATATCTGTTTGCCACAGTTCACAACTGTTCAGTCCCCTTGGGTTTGCTCCCGTACTCACTGTAGGGAGTGCATGTTGTTGGCAATTTGGGCATGTGGCCACAATCGCTTTGGCCTGTTCTCGAGTGATGTTAAACTGACGAACCAGGCCAGGTGCATTTTGGTGGAAAAGCTGGTGGCTGATTTTTGCCTGTTCAAAAACATTTGGGAGAGTGGCCATCACTGCAGGTGCAGCAAGAGCATCTGCCCTTCTGTTGCCTTCAGTGATAAACCCTGGCAAGTCAGTGTGTGACCTGACATGCATCACATAAAATGGTTGCTCTCGGTGAGTGACTAACTTTACCAGTTTTGAGAGCAATTCGAAAAGTGTGATGTTAGACACATCTTGCAGTATTGCTTGAACTGCCCTGGATACTGCTCCTGCCACGTATGCAGAGTCTGTAATCAGATTAAATGGTTCTGAGAACCTTTCAAAGGCCCTAACAACTGCAGCCAATTCAGCAACCTGAGGTGAACCTTCCACCTCAGCAATGTCTGTCTCCCACTGCTGGGTTTGAGGATCCTTCCAAGTCATAACGGACTTGTGGGACCTCCCAGATGCATCTGTGAAGACAGTTAGAGCCCTTTTTAAAGGTCTCCTACTTAGAGCACTTCTCAGTTTTAAGGTAAATTGAACATCTTGTTCGAACAATTTGTGAGCGGGCCGCGCTACTGAAATTTGTCCTGAGTAGGAATCCAGAGCAAACTGCAACACTTCATTTTCTTGAAACAATTGTTCCAGTATTTTCATAGTATTTTGACCTGATTTTAACTCAACTGGAATGTGAATGCACTTAAAATCACATCCTGCTAACTCCCTGATCCGGGTCCTTGCTTTCCAGATCAGTTCTGCTACCAGCTCCTGAGGCTTTGTCAGTCTCTTGGACCTTTTGTGACTGAGGAAAACCCATTCTATGATCAAGAGAGGGTCCCTCTGGTCCCGGTCCTTTTTTGGTGTGTTCTTTGCCTTAGGTGTTTGTTTTTCCTCCCACTGGAAAATAATTCCATGGAGGTGTGGCAACTTACCTAGGATGATAAATTTGAATGGCAGGTCAGGCTGGCATCGGTTGGCCTGTCTTGCGGACATTGCAATCTGAACCTTTTCTAGAGCTTTCCGTGCCTCTGGGGTAATGGACCTAGGAGCACCTGGGTCCTCTCCCCCTTTCAATAAATTGAAAAGAGGGGCAAGGTCTTCGTTAGTCAGACCGAGCCATGGTCTTACCCAATTCAAGGACCCACACAACTTGTGGACATCCGCAAGGGTCTTGATCCTTGGATTGATTTCTAGTTTTTGAGGAACAATGGTCCTATTTCCAATTTCTAAGCCCAAATACTTCCAAGGTGGCATCTTTTGAATTTTCTTTTCCTGGAGCTCGAACCCTGCAACAATCAATGCATCGATCGTTAGGTCAAGCACATGTGTGAGTAAATCATCATTGGGGGCACACACAAGGATATCATCCATATAATGATAGATAATGGCCTTCTCTGCGGCTGCACGTACTGGGGAAAGCAGGGAAGACACATACCACTGGCAGATAGCTGGAGATACCTTTAATCCCTGAGGAAGAACGGTCCAATGGTACCTTTTCATAGGGGATTCTTAATTAATGGAAGGGACAGAGAATGCAAAACGCGGTGCATCGTCAGGGTGCAAGGGGATTTGGCAAAAACAATCTTTAATATCAATAACAGCTAATTTCCAATCTTGGGGAAGCATTGTTGGGGATGGCATACCAGGTTGGGGAGAACCCATATCTTCAATTACATTATTAATTTGTCGGAGGTCGCAGAGGAGCCGCCATCTCTTTTTGTCAGCTTTTTGGATGACAAACACTGGAGAGTTCCATGGGGACATGGTCTCCACAATGTGGCCCTTTTTTAGTTGCTCTTCCACTAGTTCCTGAAGCACCTTTATTTTTTGTTTACTGAGCGGCCACTGTTTTACCTGAACTGGTTTGTCCGTTTTCCACTTCAGTTTTTGGGTGGGGCGCTGTTGTTCAATGACTGCTGTACAAATATGCTGTGGAGAGTCTGGAATATCAATTGTGGCACCCCACTAGGCCATCAAATCTCTCCCTAACAAAGGTTCCGAATAATCCAACACAAATGGACGGATATTTACCAATTGTCCGTTTGGTCCCTCAAATTGAATAATGCTTTTGGATTGTCTTGCCAGTTGCAGACCTCCTACACCTTGAAGGTGACCGGCAACATTTTGCAAAGGCCAATGTGCTGGCCAGTCTTGTACTGGAATCACTGTGCAGTCTGCACCTGTGTCTACAAGCATTTCAATGCGTTTAGACTCCCCACCCCCACTGACATTACACCATAATTTGGGTTTGTCTTTCCCAATAACTTGTACTCGGGCGACTGTGGGCCCTTGTTTTTTGATATTTTCAGGTAAAGATGGCACAGGGATAGCTTGTGCAACAATTTGTCCCTTGGGAAGAAACAGGGGTGGGTGGAAACAATGCAGGCCGAGAACAAATTGCTCAGGATCTGATGCTGTCATTCCAGGAGCAATTCTGATCTCTTGTGGTGTGTGTTTGGTGTCCCCAATGACGATGTACTTACAACGAATCCGGTTCCAAGTACCTTTCTGTTCAGGATTTACAGACACAAAATGCCAATCAGTGTCCTCCAGATGGAGTGACTCAGTCAGCTACAACCTGTAAGGCTCGTTGACAGAAGACATGGTTAACACAGGTTCACTTAAATCATACACTGTCTTTGAAGCACCTGCTTCACTTACACAAACATTAATATTATCGCGCGCTTGATTTGTTTTGCTACCCTTCTTCCCTTGGCCTGCTCTTTTTGTGTCTGCACGCCTGGCAGGCCGGCGCTGCCTCTTCAGTTTTTTTGTTGTTGTTGACCCCCAGGGAGGGCTTGTAGTTCTCCTCCCCTGCCATTTCTAAATTCATCAAATTCCCTTTTCAGGGGGCACTGGTTACTCCAGTGCCCTAGGTTGTTACAAAGCAGGCATGGTTTTGTGGGCTCAACCAGTGCTGGTCTCCGCTGCTGCCCAGGGTACTGCTGTGCTGAGGGAAAAGGCGCAGGGCTGGCAACGGTGACACGCTGAGGTGGTCTTGGCAGCAGCCTTGGTCTGGTGTCTTCAGCCACACTCATCAGAGGCACTTTCCTGTTACAGACTAGAAGCATATCTTTTAACGTAGGGGTAGGTTCTATAGGAAGGCTCAGGATTGCTGCTTGACACTGTTCATTTGCATTTGTAAATGCCATTTCTTCTAAAATTGCTTCTCTAGCATTCTCTTTTTTAACTTGTATTTCAATGGCTCTAGTTAACCTTTCTACAAATTTCAAGAAAGGCTCTGATGGTAGCTGTTTAATTTTACTATAGATTTCAAAAGGCCCCTCAGGTTGTAGGGAAAAGAATGCTTTTTCAGCTGCTTCTTTTACTTTCTCGAGTGTTTCTGCAGGAATTGCAGTATCTTGGATTGAGGGAGAAGACCATTGGCCCTCACCACAGAGGTGCTCAATGGTGATAGGGTTACCACTGTTGTCTTTGGCTGTGTTTGGATCAGAATGCAAGCCTGGGAGAGCATCATTCAGCATTTGTTTCCATGCTATTTCCCATAATTTGAATTCCGTGGAGGTCATGAGACAGGAAAAAAAGCTGTTTTAAATCATGTGGAATCACTACAGTCCTACTCAATTCAGAATTTAAAAGGCCACGGAAATATGGACTGTGTGGACAATATTCTTTATGGGGCTTACAGATCTCTTTAATCAATTGTCGTCCAAAAGAACTCCAATTAGCAGTTGGAGCTGCTCCCCCCGAGCAGCAGGCTGAAAGGTAACAGGAGCCAGTGACAACATGGGACTATGCATTGAATCTGCTGTTCCCTGCTCTGTATCCCTTGAAACAGAAGCATTGGGATCACAGCTACAGGTTTGGGGAATGGCAGTGGGTGTGTCCCCACTGTGGGAACCCGGGGAGGGGACGGAGATGCAACGGGTACAGGGGGTGGGGACAGGGGGCTGGCAAGGGGTGGGGAAACCGTGGGAACAAGGGGCGGGGTCAAGGGGCTGGCAGGAGGCGGGGACGCCTGGTGACATCATGTCAGCAGACGCCCCCTGGGAGAAGTAGAGGGGTGGAGCTGAGGGTATTGCAGGAAAGAGGGGGGGGAAGGTATCACGAGGAACAGGAGGAGAGGGGGATGGGGCTGGAGCTTCGGGATGCTTAAGAGGATTTTGGGGAGAAGACGACCAGGTTTGGGAAGATGCCACGTGGCATCCACCATCTTGTGGACCCCCTGGGGACTGGGGGCCATTTTGGGCATCACTGCTCTCTGGAAAGCTAACACATGCTGTAGGTTTCAGAGGATGGGACATAGGGGATTGGGAAAGGTTCCACGCAGCCTGGCCAGGGCCTTGTGGACAGGGCAACTCAGGCATTTCAACAGACTCCGGGAGTCGACTTCCCAATGAGTTTGATCTGTTTAAAATACCAAGTTTTGGGGAAAGAGGTTTAGGGGTTTTAGAACTAGGAGAGGGAGAAACAGGGAGAGCAGAGGTACATGGCTTTACATTTGACTTTTTCTCCGTTTCCTTTTGTTTGAGCAGTGCTGTTCGAATTTGTAAACTCCAAAACACAAATTTAGCTGAGGGTGCATTGCCAGATTGTCCTAAGGTTATCAATTCATTTCCAACTTTATCCCAGAATTGAATATTGTGGATTTCTTCAGGGGAGATTTGTGGGAAGTGGAGGAAAAGCCATCTTATAAACTGTTTCAATTTTCCCTTTGAGAACTTCACATTACCACTGTCTAAAATGGTAACAATATTATAAAACACTCCTTTTTGTACAATGCTGAGTTTCAAACCCATGTTAGATGTAAAAAGCAAAGTACTAAATCCCGCCTGACCAAAAACAAAGCTAAAATCAGCTACTGATTTCAAAAAAAACCACAGATGGAAAGCGATAACGAGCCGACAAAATCTTCACAATGCAGCTGTATATACTGCTTTTAAAATTCCCAGGCAGCAGCAGCAGGGCACGCCCTGCCGAGCCGAGGTGGAAACAAAGCCTCCCCCGCCCTGGAATGCAGCCCCCCCGCAGAGCAGAGAGAGCAGCCACGCCACGTGGCAAGCCAAAATCGGGGCCCCCCCGCGCCGCGTGTGCAGAGAATCCCCCCTTCCCCCACAGAGAGCTGAGAAAGAGAGTCCCCCGCGGCAAGACAGCCGAGAGCCCCCCCTCCCCTGCACAGAGAGAGAGAGAGAGAGAGAAGGATCCCCCGACCACGTGGAGAGAGCCGAGCACGCTGCGCTGCAAAGCCGGGGGGAAGGGCAGAGAGCTCCCACTCCGGCGCGAATTTCAAAAGAGAGTAACACATGCAGCAGAAAGCTAATAGCTAGAACGCAATGAATTCCCGTCTGTGGGGCTGCGCAGCCAAAAATGCAAAGGCAAAAAGGAACAGAACTCACGGCAGAGTCTGTTTTTGAGCTCCGGCTCTACCGAGAGCAGAGATATTCACCCGAAATGGAAGCTGTAGCTGGCTGGGTACAGGCAGGTCTCTTCACTGGGACAGGACCTCTCTGTGGGCGAGAGAGGCTACCCTGTCCTCCCTCTGGAAAATCTGCTCACTAGAAAGGAGCTGGGCTTTCCACAGGTGCCGAACAGTCCACGAAACTTCTTCTGGGAATATTCCCAAAGTCTCTAGCTGAGGGCGATGCAACCAAAGCCCCTTTCAGCTGGATGCACGGCTGCCAGAAGTTTCTCCGAGGTGCTGCGGGTCCATCTCAGGCTGCAGAGTCGCTTAGCCCACCCAGGGACGCCAAATATTGGAAAAAGGCTTCAAATATTACCAGTTAGATTGTGCCTGGGCCAGTCTGACCCTCGCTGCTGGGCCAAAGGCAGCAACTGCGGTGTATCACCCCAGAGATACCTTGGCTTGCTGGCGGTTGCAGCCGGGCACTGAACAAGTCCAGGCTTGTTAGGAACCCCGTTTACCTCAGGAGGAATAGCTTCAAGCGATGGTGAAGAGAAAAAGGAGAGGATTCTGCTGGAGGGTTTAATGTCCAGAGGTTTATTCCATGGTTACAGAGGTCTGAACGTGAGGAACTGCTCCACCAGAACCACCAGCCGCATGGTCTCATTCACCTTTTAAGCTCAGGGACAGGGGGAGGGGAGGTACAGGTGAGCCACCAACCAGGTGAGAGGGGCAGGGTCTCAGGGGAAGATGACACCCAGATAGGCCAATGACCTCTGGGCATAGGGGCACCCTTTGAACTTGACCAACCACACAACGCCTTGCTGGAATGTTAAGCCTGATTGACAGGACTCACTCAGCATGGGGGCAAGGGGGAAGGGAGAGATGTATAGGCACACCTGGGAAAGTGACCTGGAAGTCTAAAATGGGACATTACAGCACACCACAACAATGAACTTCATTGTTCTGGGTTTAGGCTTGGCCGTGAATGTTGCCCTTGGTCTGGGAAGGGGGATAGGGGTTCTGGGGGGTTTTGGGGGGTTTTGGCCCTTGCTGGGCTTTTCCCTTGGGGGTTTTTGGGAGTTGTGGCGTGATGCCGTGGGCAGCTGTGCAGTGGGAGCTGAGGCTGGGCAGGGAGCAGAGCTTCCCTTCCTCCCGCGCGGGGATCGCAGCTCGGCCGCTGCTGCTGCGGGAGGTTTGTGCTTGGCCCGGGGCTGCCCTGGCTGCAGCTCAGCGCTGGCACCGACCCTGCCTGCCTGCCCCGCTGCTGCTGCTGCTGCTGGGCACTGCCCGCATCCCCCTGCCCTCTGGGGCTTTGCAAAAGGAGCATTTCCTCCTTCCCTTCCCCTCTCTTCCTGCACTGGCTGGGGGGGATCCCTGCCCTGCCAGAGCCCACAGCTCCTCCTGCTGTGACCAGAACTCCACCAAAGGGGAAAAACAGGACTTGGCATCTGGGAAATGTCTGTTCTTTTCTTGTCTGTGCTCTCCTGAGATAGTCTAGCAAAGAACTGTTATTCCTTTTCCCACAGTTTTGCCTGGGAGCCCTGTCATTTCAAAGGGATAATCATTTAGAGGGAGGGACTCATCTTTCCATTGCAGGAAGATTCCCACCTTCCTTGGCAGACATCTGTCTTTTAAAGCAGCACAGAGACACCAGAAAATACTGCCTTCCTATTCCTTGCTTGCATTGGATCTCACAATGGCAAAATGCCCCCTGAGGCTGCAGCAGCAGCCCTGCAGTTCATAGCCTGAAGAGACTGCTGGGGCAGGGCAGGAGTGAGGGATGCTTTTCTGTTGGAAGGCACATATCCCTGAGGCTGTGTCCCAGCCCAGGGAACACTCACCAAAGGAGATGTCCCCGAAGTCGAGCTCAGCGAGGTCGAAGTGTAAACTCGGTGCAGTGACGCTGCCCCTGCAGGCCGAGGACAGAGCAGGCAAAGGCTCGGTTAAAGGCATTGCAAAGGTCCGGCTGTCGTGGCTCGGGGGCACAAAACCCGGGCTCAGGGCACCCTGGGTTTCCAACCAACACAGCTCCGTGTGCTCAGCACAGGGCCCTGGGCACAGGAGGCAGCTCAAGCCAAGGGGCAGCAGCCAACAGCCCCTGATGGGCTCTGGGCACAGGGCAGGCAGGAGAAGCCCCGGGTTGCTGGGGGTCCCATGAAGGACCCTGAACACACACCCAGACATGGCTCCGTGCCTCAGTTTCTCCATCTGCAATGGCATGGACATCAAGGTGTCCCCACAAACTTCTGTAAGCAGCCCTTCCAGCCACAGCTTCCCTGCTTTGCTCCTTCTGAGCTGCAACTGCTGTTCCCATGGAGGAGCTTTCTCAAGAGAGTTTGACCCACACAGTCATTACAGACACAGTTCTGAGACACAAATCCAGGGCATTCCCAAACATCCTCTGAAAAGAGCAGCAATAGTTCTACCCAGGGCACAGATGAATCCTAAACGAAAGGACCAGCTTGTCAGCAGTGCACCAAGTGGCACAGCCAAGAGCAAGAGCTTCAACAACCAAACTTGGCTGTCCTGAATCTAGCACAGCACCTCACCTGTCCTTCAACTAAGCAGACACACTCCAAAAGCCACCAACATCCACTGAAATCAGCACTTGAAGCTGCACAACACTCACCAGTTGATTTCATGGTTGATGCCAATCAGTGCCCACTCTGCCTTTTGGTTCAAAATCAAGAACCAGTGAGCTGTGTCCTCTATTGTATCCACACAACTGCCCCTGGCTCTGCTCTGCACATCTCAACAAGAGACACCTGCCCCTGCTCAAGGAGAAAGCTGCTTATGCAGAAACACCCCATGGCCACTTTGGGGGACAGACAGAGGAGAATCAATTATTTGATGGTGAAAGGTTACCTCTTGATTTCCAAATGAAAAAAGCAGCACTTTTCCTCCAAAAACAAAGCCAGCAGACTTGTTTCTGCACTATGGGCAGGCCTACTCACCACTTTTCTCTTTCTAAGGAATAACTTCCTTGCTCTTCTTTTACCCATCTCCCTTATCTCATTGGTATCATCCAGTGGAGATTGCTTTCATTTCTTCACTGCCTTGAGCCAGTGCTGCCCAAGAGCAGCAGCCCAGCTCCAAAGCTGCAGAGCAGCCAGCACCAGCTGCTTCCACTGCATTATCCTGGCAGCACATGGCTCAGGCTGGCAGGGACAAGGCCTCACGCTGCTGTGGTGCTGAGCACTGAGCTCTGCCTCCCCTATGATCAGCCCTTCTCCCTGTGGCTGGGCCAGGATTGTCTCTTGCCATGGCACGAGCCCACGGGATGGTGCCCAAGTCCTTGGCACAATTCCTGCTGCACAGTTCCTGACTCCCACATCAGCGCTTTGCTGGCTGTGCAAAGGAGGCACCAGAGCCCTCTGTGCACTGGAGCTGGGGGCACAGCTTGTGCCCCACAGCATGGCCATGAGAGGTGAGCTGAGGCTGCTGCTGCCCACCTGGCAGGGATTATTCACACAAGGTTTTACAAACACTGCTGCTGCTGCAGAATCAGCCAGGCTGGCCCATCTGCAAAGCCCTGGGGGCCTTGCTGGGTGTTCAGGTGGGACATCCCAGAGCAGCTGCTGCCCAAAGCTGATCCATCCCACTGCCTGCCATGGCCCAAGGCACAGGGAGATCCCTGCAGGGACGAGTCATTCCAGCTCCCAGCCACCACACAGGGCAGCAGGCAGCCTCACACTAAAGCAATGCCAGCAGCAGAGCAGAGATTCAGACCTCAGGAAACACCTTTTTTCTCTGCTCCACCCCAAAAGGAGGTAGGTGGGGCATGTCCCAGAGAAAGCCACAGATGTGCCCACCCAACTCCCAGGGTCCTTACTTGATGGTCAGGATGGCAGGCGTAGGAGATCCAGCCACACTGAACTGGAACTCCTCCTCAAAGCTCCCCAGCACGGTGGCTCTGAAGGAGATCTGCACACTCTGGCTCCCACCTGCTGCAATGATGCCCTCCTCGGGGGCAAACAAGAAGCACAAGCCCACGGTGGTGGCTGAAGGGAGACAGGTGAAGGGAGCATCAATGGCTCTTTGGTTCATCAGCTTCACCTGCAGCAGCAAGAAAGCAAAATGGAAATACATGTGGAATCTACCCTTCTTGTGAGTTATTGTCTAATGATGCAATGAACACCCAGCAAAGGCAGAAGATGCTTTGTGCTGCTGAATGGCAGAAGTCCAAAGATACAACAGGAGAAGCTCTGCCTTTGGGTTTTCATGCAGAGCAGTGGCAATTCCACAGAACTGCAGCCACCCTGGCTTATCCCATGGACACAGAGCAATGCTCCTCTGCTCAGCAGCACCAAGCGCATTGAGAGCTGGCCCTGAGGGCAACGTGGGCTGATTGCAGCTGCCTAGGGAATCACCCCAGAGCTGCTGCTGCTCCAGTGAGCACAGCTCCAACAGCACCATCTATTCATTCACTGTGAAGGTCCGCCCGAAATAAACGGGTGACGAATGATTTTTGGGTGCAGAAATAACCAACACAAGAGGCACAGGGGTTTTGCAGTAACAAATCAACAAGGTGCAATTTATTGATTATAACCACAGCTAAATATGCGTTTGGTTATGGGATCCGGGGAAGAGAAGGGTAAGACAAGGAAAAAGGGAGGAAAGAAGGTCAGGGAATGGGGTATAGCTACCAAAACGTGGTGTCTTCGGGGTCCCGCCGCCGAAACTCGCTGGTACACGTCTTGGGGAGATCTCAAAGGACAGTCAAACCGAACCCCAATATATATACTGTTCTTGGTTGGGGGAAGGTAACTGAAATTAGGTTTCCATGGAGGGGAGAAGTCCATTGTTTTCATGGCCGAATGCTCACATGTACATTAAGTTTTCCCCCTCCCTGAGTTGGGAGGGAGTGCAGTCCCAGTCTCTGGAAGGAGGTTGCCAGGGGGGTGCCATGGGGGTGCCATGGGGGTGACAATAGGGTGCAGAGGGGTTCTTGGTTCCTTGATGAGGGGATTCTCATCTCAGTTGGTCTGTCACGGTGGTTGAAGACAGGCAAGAGGGGTCTTTTCATGGAGGAGAGGGGAGCCACCCCAGAGCTCAGTCCAGCCAGCTCAGAAGTTTGGAAGAAAGTCCAGTTCAATTGTCCAGAAAAGGGCAGCATGCCCCCTTCGAGTACAGCATGGCGTGTTCTGCAAACATCACATGTGAACACACTAGATAAGCAGGAGACTTTCTTTCCCAACCGGCTCAGCAGCTTTAACCCTTCGGTAGTCTTTTCTCATGACAATTGTGAGGCAAAAAAATGAAGGATTTTCGGATGGACTTCTACATGACCCCGTGACTCATGATTGTCTTGAGGAATCTTCATCAGCAGAGCTCTAGAGTGTCTTCGATACTCGTTACACGTCGGTAGCATAACCCCGGAAAAGTAGGGATCACAAAAGGGGAGAGGGGATAAAAGGGGAAGAGAAGGAAAAGAAAGAGGGGAAAAAGGGAACCAACAAACATAAACATAATTAATATTGATCATCATAACAACTTCACATGTGGTTATTTGTTATAACAATTTAAAAAAATATTATGATTAATTTTAACAATTTCAAAAAATATTAATCAGTTAAAGCAATATCATTTGTTTAACAATTTCAAAATGATTAAAACAAATCACAAACAACAAACAAATCATAATATAATCATCGTCTTTTAAAATTATTTTCTAAGAATTAAAGTAACTTTCTGAAAGTCATACTTGATATTCAAGAAGTTGTTCTAAAGCACATATGCCTGATTCATAACCGTTTCGTATCAAGTGTTTTGGGGACATCTATTGTATCGAGTACATCAGCTAAGCGGTGTGCACTGATTACAGTTGACAGTTTCTTAAGCTTTTTCATCATTCTCCAATTCAAAATGAATAGGGCTGCTGACAAGATAAAGCCAAGTGTAACTAGGATCAAAAGAACAACAATTGGATGGCACACACTGTTCAGAACACCTGTGGCAGTAGGTGACCACCCAAAAAGAGTATCCCACCACCTATGCTCAGCATCCTGTTTTACCCTCTCCATAACCCGGTGTATTTGTTCCACGTTGTGATGAACAGTCACCAGGGTCTTCTGTCCGCTCTCCTTGATTTTCTCGAGGATGTCAATCAGGTCTTGATGGAGCAATAGTTGTCTCACGAGGGTGAGGTTCATTCCGATAGGAGTGGGCATCAGCTTCTGGATCAGTGTGTAGTTGGATTGCAGTAGGTGGTGAGAAGTAACTGGAGCTTCATAAGAGAAGTCGCATCCTACTATCTTAGTAATGTTACAAGCACAAAAATTTGAATGATTCTTTGCATCTACCACAACATCTTCTACAAAGACAGAATCACATGTCGTTCTAAAGCATGCACAGCCATTGCCTATGTATATAAGAACTGTCTGGGTATCCTCATGTGGACAAATCTCGAAATGACAGATGTTCTGCTCTGTGTCCAAACAGATATCCTGAGCTACAATTGCATTGCTTTCACAGATAAACCCTTGCTGTTCTCGGACAATACAAGTTTCCAGGTTAACAGTTTGCCATTTGTCATCAACCTGACGGGCCCATCCCCTATGTTCAGTAGGATAGAGAACAGCTCCGTCATGGTTTAATCCTAATGCAATAACAGGGAAGACCAAATGTACAGAGGCATTGCGTATGGTTAGGACAAAAGCAGTGGCTGTGTTTGAAATGGGATCATAGGTAAAGTTCACCCGGTTCCACCAGGATTGGAATTCTCTTTCAAATTCAGTGGCACTGTCCCAGATTATTTTCCGAATTTCTGTGGGGAAGGTGCCTTCCTCGCCCTCTCTTATAATTGCAGCAGAGACAGATTGCATCCACAATTGTGCCTGGATACAGCTGAGGGCTAAGGAAACATTGTTCTGTGTAGCACTAAGTGCATCAATTACCAATTTGTGATCATCCACATTCACCTTTTCCCAATTTGGCAAAATGTTTGACAGCAGCCACTGGTGTGTCCCTAAAGCTGACAGAGATGACCTCAGTGGTTGCTGCAGTCCGGCCAGATCTCTAGATGTAGTAGCCAATTTGTTCATTAGTACTTCAGAGTCAATGCTATTCAGAATTCCCAATCCCGTACATACAAGACCGGTCACATCCCTTGGTGTCCTCTTAAAGGAGTTTCGTTTCCGAAGCCAAGTGGTCCAGCCTTCAAAAGAGGTTAGCAGGAATGGAGAACAGGCTGGTTCAATATCTGAAACATTGTTCTGCATTAGCAATTTGACCTGTTTGAGAGACCATGCCGGATTGAACAATATTTGTTGTTGGCCAGTTTTCCTGATCACATAAGGTCCAATCTCGAAAATTATTGGGATGAGTGTGACCGGTGGCATGGGTGAAGTGGTAACAGTGGCGACAGTGGGAGCAGTGGTTTCAACATTAATTACAAATTTAAAAGAAAGGCCTTGAGTATCTTTGGCCCAGAGACAAATTACCTCTGTAGTGCCGGTTAATGTGAAACTGTACCAGCAATCCCGTACGCTTGCGTGCGTGCAGATTTGCTGCTGTTTGTTTTCCCGATCTGTGGAAAAACTGATTGACCTCGCTTTGCTGTAATTAGACCCATTAACCATTCGGCACCCAACACTAATTTTTTCACCCACTACTCCATGAACCTGCCAGGTTTTGCGTCTTTCCCATTCTTGTCTGGTGTACAACATATCCTCATGTGTAACTACTGTTAGCAAGTTCAGACCCGTGACATCTCCCATAGATCCGGTGGATTGCAGGAAGGCATGAGACCAGGGCCACTCGAAAGAGTTCCCTGCTGCTCCTGTCATTCGGGATATGAAGTTAGAAAAAAGGCTCGTACTTAGGGTCTGAGAGAGTGTAATTACAGCACTCAGTGTGGGTTTTGGTACAGTATTTATCTTAAATGTGTAAACCAAGCCTCTTAATCCTAATGGACTAGCTGTGTCATTCTCCCAGCGACATGTCACGTAAGTGGGTTTGGCCAAAGTAAAACTGTACCAGCAATCAAGTGATTCATCACTACAATCTTTTGTAATTGCAACATTGGTGGTTTTGGCACTAGAAACATAACTACCAACATGTTCCTGGCGACAACACAGAGTAAGGGGACTTTCTATTTTGGAACACCTCCATTTCTTTGTGGGACACAATCTTGCTGAGGGGATGTTCAGATAATTCTTTCCGCCTGCTTCCATAAAATTTCCAGCAATTATAATGGAGGTGGCCTTTTCATGGAGGGTTCCTTCCACTTTTCTGCATGTTACCACAATTGACTCACCAACCGTTCCCATAAGGGTTCTCATCAACTCATTCTGGTCCCACCTCCACTCATTCGGGTGGTACACCTTGGAGTTATGCTGCACTAGGGTTGCCAGGCTTGGGTAACGGCCCTTAGGATAGGTTCCAAGGGCACTGGTGTGTTGAACAATGGCTTCAAGCCACAGCTGCTCACCAGGTGGTTGTCCATGAAATTGCGGTAAAATGCAGAAAAGTATTAGCAAGGTTATCATGTTTTCAGACGACTCTCATGTCCCTCGGGGTTCACCTGTAAAAGCAAGAAAAACAAAAAATCCTGCCACTGAGAGGCAGAAAGGAGTTTAAAATGAGGGGATTATCCAGCGTGTGTGTATGCGGTGCTCTTTTCCAAGAGCATCAGAGGCTACCCATGCATATTTATTCAGAGGGGTTTTCAGCACAAGTGGTACTTCGCCCACCGAGGAGAGGTCCACTAAGACAGGTTGTCCAGGGTAATGTGATGGATTGTTTGCATCGTCGGGACCTTCCAGCGAAGGGATGATGCTTGGAGGTGTGGGGTAAAAGGCAGTGACTTTGGGGCAGCCATTCACTCCCCACCTGCTATTTACCCCTTTAACAGCCTCCCACAGTCGACAGTCCCAGCTTGCTTTGTGGGGCTTAAGGAACCACTTTAAAAGGCCATTTGTCCTTTCTACGATCCCGTTTGCCTGAGGGTAGTAAGGAGTGTGAAAAGTCCACTTTATGCCTTCGGCTTTGGCCCAATCCTGAATCACCTTGGCAGTAAAGTGAGACCCGTTGTCAGACTGAATTTCTTGCGGCTTTGGAAAAGTTCCAAACCACCCCTGCAAAGCTTTAACTGTATTTTCACCTGTGGCCCTTTTAAAAGCATCAGCTTGTACTAACCCAGATACAATTTCCACTCCTACTAACACAAAATATTTACCTCCTGATTTCTTAAAAGGACCAATATAATCTATCTGCCACGCATCCCACAAGCCTTTACCTTTTCTCAAATGCAGAGGGTCAGCCTCTAAAGGATGCCTTTCCAGTCGCTTGCGGCACTGTTCGCAGGCCGATATGCATGTTTTACACATTTCCCTGGTGACTGGCCAGCCGCGGGCGTGTGCTTCCTGGTATAGATCTTTGGCACCTGTGTGCTGCCTTTTTACATGCAACCATTCTAACAGTTGATTCCAATCCTTTGAAATAGTTTCTTTTTTCAGGGGGCTAAGCCTTGCTAGTTCATCAACTTTGTTGTTCCATTCACCTGCTTGATTCCCGTCTGTTTGATGAGAAGCTACCCAACCAACCAGAAAGTTTCCTTTACTGGCGATTTCTAGGATTTCTTTCCACTTATCTTTCTGCCACACTGGGATTCTGTTAACTTCCCAGCCATTCTTTTGCCAGAAAGGGAGCCACTCAGTGCAGCCTTTGTATACCGCATATGAATCAGTATAGATGTAAACAGAAGTGTTCTGTGCCTCACGCTGGAAGACACTCCAGAGGGCTATGAGTTCTCCTACCTGAGCGCTGCCCTCCCCTTCTGTGATAATCTTTTCACCAGATGAAATATGTAAGGCAGCCGCCTTATATTTCCAAATTTTTCCTTCCCGCTTTGAGGAAGCATCTGTAAACCAACAGTTTGCTGCTATTTCAGGTGAGAATGGTGGTGCTATTTTTATTACAGAAGTAGGTTTGTCTTGGCTACTATCTAGGCTCTCAGTATCTTGTATTGCTAAGAATTTTGCAGCACCTTCTGTGACAGAAAAGCTATTGCAGTAATACTCTATTTGAGCATACCATTTCCTGACTGACGACTTTTGAGCTATGCCGTCAGGTGGAGGGGTCCCATTTGTGACAGCTTTAATTACCTTGAAGGGACCTCTCAAGATGATAGCTTGCTGCCGTGTGATTTTTTCTACTTCAATGAGAGCTAAGCTAACAACAAACAATCCTTTTTCCCAGGTAGTGTATCTTTTTTCAGCATCTTTAAAACCACAGGAAAAGAAGCTGACAGGCCTTGTTGGGCCTTCGGGACCTCGCTGCCAGATGTGTATTGATAGCCCTGAGGAGGCAAATCCCCATTCCACTTGGAAAGGGTCTTTAGGATGGATGGGCCCCAATGCCTGATGTGCAGTGCCTTCAAAAATCAATAACTGCAGTGCTTCCTCCTGAGAAGGAGTCCAATCCCATTTGATTCCTTTCCTCAGTAAATTGTAAAGGGGCCTAGCAATGATTGAGAAATCTGGGATGTGTTTCCTCCAGAATACTAACAGTCCTAAGGCTTGCTGGAGGTCTTTTTTGTTTTCAGGCATTTTCATCTGCTCTAGAGAAGTTAAAGTATCAGGTGGGATGCATGTGCTGCCAGATCGCCACCAAATTCCCAGGAATTTCACTTCCTGAGAAGGCTTTTGGATTTTCTCTGAGGGGATCTTTAAATCAAGGCTCTCCAGATAAGAGATTATATTCTGCTGGAGATCCCCCACCTCTTTAATTTCCTCTCCTCCTACCAAAATATCATCAATGTATTGGTACACAGCTACAGTGTCAGGTTTAGGTATTTTTTCTAATTCTTTTGCTAAAGCATGATGTGCTAGTGTTGGAGAGTGTTTGTATCCCTGAGGGAGTCTGGTGAATGTGTACTGTTGTCCCTCCCATGTGAATGCAAAGCGATCCATGTCCTCTGGCTGTATAGGTATCATGAAGAACATGTCTTTGACATCTATGGTTGCCATGATTGTGTGAGCCTTTTCTTGTATTGATATTATCAGTTCAGCTAAATTTGGCACTGCTGCAGTCAGAGGGTCAGTGTTGGCCTTCAGCCTACGGTAATCAACCGTAAGCCTCCACTTCCCGTTAGGCTTTCGGACTGGCCACATGGGCGAATTGTATGGGGAGTGTGTGTTAAACAATTATTCCTTGATCACGCAATTCCTGAATAACTGGTTTGATGCCTTCTCTAGCTCCAGAAGGCAAGGGATACTGTTTCACATTGATTGTTTTACTGTAAGGCAGTGCGGATGCGGTCTGAAGCAGTCTAATGTTAAGTTGTGGAGTGCCAAAAGACCACAGGAAACCCTCAGTGTCTTCCCACTGTCTTCCTGAGAGGACATCCATCCCTAGCAGATTATTCGGTATGTCTCCAATTACCATTTTGACAATCAATTGATTTTCTTCTCCAGGGAGTGTTATTTTGACTAAAGCAACGTTCATGGGTTCTATGGTTCCTAAAGCATTAAGAACGCAGCATTGCTTTTTTGTTGGAACAACTCCACACTTCTGGGCATCTCTATGTGTCAGTGCAGAGATCTGGGCTCCCGTATCTACAATGTAGGTTATCAGAACTTTTTTAGGACCTGTGATTGCTGTAATTAACATGTCTCCTGATTTATTTTTTGTGAGCCTTCATAAATAAACCAAATCTCCACCCCTTCGCTCACCTGTAAGCGGTGGAGATATTAGTTTCCCGAAAGCTCTGTTGGTGAAGATTCGCTGTTTGTGATTTGGGGCACGGGCGGGTGGGCAGTTACGTTGCTTAGATTCTGTGAAAGAAGTTGCGAAAGAGTTACTTCCGGCTTACTGCTGGCGCTTTTCAGGAGACACGCAGCCAGGGTTTCACTGTCCAAGTTCTGTGAAAGAAGCTGAGAAAGAGTTAATTTTGGCTCACTGGCTGTGTTCTGTGGGAGAGGCTGAGATGTATTGTGTGTACTGAACTGTGTACTGGTAGGAGTGTTTGTTAATTTCTGGTGAGGGAGGGGGATTGGTGCACTGGGCTGGGTATTTGATCTCCTAAAATTCCAGTTAGTTATGATTTTCTGCAATTTTTCAAGTGGTAAACCATCCATTATGTCCTGGGAAACCCCTTTCTTTATCCCCAGCATCCACCAGCGTTGTCTGTTGGAAATCTGTTTTCTTGGTTCTACGTTTTCAGTGTTAGGGGTTCCCATAAATCGGACACCTTTTGTTTTTTGGGATTTTTCTTCCAGGGTTTTTACAGGCCCATACTGTCTACAATAGTTTATTAAATCAACTGCTACCTCACCCCATGTCCAAGTCTTGCGATTACTATTAGATGTGTCAGATGGTGTTGTGGGAGCCTGTGTTGGTGTGTAGGGTGAAGGTGCAGTGTCAGTGGACTCAGACTGATCAGTGGAGTTGTTAAGAAGTCTTTCTAATCTATCTATTGGGCTTAGAGCCATAATTGTTTTCTGAATAGTGATTGCGGTTGATTTCAATGTTTCTGGAAGCCCACGAATTAAAGGGGTCATAATTTCAGGCTTCACAGGCAATTGCATTGGGGATTCAAAACCAGGAATTAATTTTTTCTCATGAATCATTTGCAAACATGCAGCTTTTTGTACACTTTCTAGGATTTGGTCAGGGGTAGTGGCAATTGCTAAGGGATCACCCCTTTCCAGGGGATTTATTCCCCCGGCCCAATAGGCTGCACGTTGTGTTAGAGACCAGGCATCACGCTTATCTCCTGTTGTTAGGAAAACACCGTGCCCCCAGTAACCACTGGCTTCTTGTTCAGTTAACTTAATCTGGTCTCCGCCAGTGAGGGACACACGGAACACATATTCTGTTTCTGATTCGTGGGGGAGGCGACCAAATTCCTTTTTCAATTTAGCTAATTCGGTAGCGCTGAATGGTGTTTGTTTGGTTGTTATGTGGGGATCCATGTCTTCATCATTAATGTAATTATATTCAGTTTTAATAAAAGGTCTCAAATGAGGACAACAATTTTCCCCACAATTTTTAGCTATTTCAGATTCTTTTTGTTTTGCTGCCTCGAGTTCTTTGTAAGGATAAATCTTTTTAATGCAAGGTGTTACTTTTTCTTCCTCCTCTGTAGAGGAGTTGATTTTGTGTATGGCTTTGGTGTGTTCTTCCCTAAGAGCAGCTCGCAGCATGTAAATTTCATTTCTGTCCTCATTTAACTGTTTTTGCAAAATTTCAACCAAATTTTGAAGGGAATCTATAATTACCATTTCCTCAATTCTCCGTTTACAGCGGTTTTCTATGGCTGCAGTAAGACATGCTCCAAGAACTGAGCAAAGAATGTTTTTATTTTTACCCATTTTAAATTTTGATTCATGTTGCAGAGAACATATTCTATCAATGACATTTTCCAAATTAAACCAATTTTCTCTGCCCAAGTTTCTCCGCCGGATGACGGTTTAGCATGGTATTTAGCAAGCAGCGTGTAAAAGTCAGCTTTTGCTTTAGGATTGAGATTTTCACTCATTTTGTGTGAAGGGACTAGGACTATACCAGGGAGCTGATTTGCGAACTCAAGCTACACAATCATAGAGACTTTTGTTCCACTCTGTCTCCCTAGATAGCTGAAGAAACCAAATCTGTCTGGAGGGCACTGTTTTAATTGCTTCAAATTGTCCCTTCCTTTCCAGACAGTCCGGACACACACACTCACACACACACAAATGTTTTCTCTGTGAGGGGACTAGAAACCTAGAACAGGGAAAAGCCGCTCAGCCTTCGCTGCGCCGCCCCTCGCTCCCTGTGTAGGTGAAGGGACAATATCTGTCTAAAAGGCACTGCTTAATTACTTCAAGTCTGTCCCTTCCCTTTTAGACAGTCCAGGTACACAAAATACAGCAGTAAAAAAGAGTAACAGGTTCAAATTCAGCTCAAAAAACAACAGTAACAGGTTCAGATTCAATTCAAATACAACAACAACAACAACAGTATCAATATCAGTATCAATATCAGTAACAGCATCAATATCAGGATCAGGAGAAGTATCAGTGTCAGTGTCCATGCTGATAAAGTCAGTAGCAGAAGTGACAGTAACAATTTTCCTGCTTTTGCACCGAAAAATCTTTTGTGTCAATTCCGGAGCCTGTGTGCTCAATCGAGCGTGAGATTTGGCTTTGGCGTGTGTAGTCTGCGAGACAAACTACACAAAACCTGCAAAATCTCACTGGCTGCTGGAATCCTTGTCCGTGACGCCAATTATGTGAAGGTCCGCCCGAAATAAACGGGTGAAGAATGATTTTTGGGTGCAAAAATAACCAACACAAGGCACAGGGGTTTTGCAGTAACAAATCAACAAGGTGCAATTTATTGATTATAACCACAGCTAAATATGCGTTTGGTTAAGGGATCCGGGGAAGAGAAGGGTAAGACAAGGAAAAAGGGAGGAAAGAAGGTCAGGGAATGGGGTATAGCTACCAAAACGTGATGTCTTCGGGGTCCCGCCGCCGAAACTCGCTGGTACACATCTTGGGGAGTACTTGAAGGACAGTCGGGCCGAACCCCAATATATATACTGTTCTTGGTTGGGGGAAGGTAACTGAAATTAAGTTTCCATGGAGGGGAGAAGTCCATTGTTTTCATGGCCGAATGCTCACATGTACGTTAAGTTTTCCTCCTCCCTGAGTTGGGAGGGAGTGCAGTCCCAGTCTCTGGACGGAGGTTGCCAGGGGGGTGCCATGGGGGTGCCATGGGGGTGACAATAGGGTGCCAGAGGGGTTCTTGGTTCCTTGATGAGGGGATTCTCATCTCAGTTGGTCTGTCACGGTGGTTGAAGACAGGCAAGAGGGGTCTTCTCATGGAGCGGGGGGGAGCCACCCCAGAGCTCAGTCCAGCCAGCTCAGAAGTTTGGAAGAAAGTCCAGTTCAATTGTCCAGAAAAGGGCAGCATGCCCCCTTCGAGTACAGCATGGCGTGTTCTGCAAACATCACTTGTGAACACACTAGATAAGCAGGAGACTTTCTTTCCCAACCGGCTCAGCAGTTTTAACCCTTTGGTAGTCTTTTCTCATGACAATTGTGAGGCAAAAAATGAAGGATTTTCGGATGGACTTCTACACACCCACCACCAGAGCTCTTGTTCTCACAGGAAATGTTTGGAACAGAAAAATGTTGACCCTGGAAAGTTTTAGGGGCCTTGGCAAGTTTTAGAAGCACTATTGCAAAGCCTCTTTCTTTGATATCCAATGAGCTATCCCGGAAGGCCTCGTTGGAATGGGAAAACTCTACAGGGAGTGCTGGAGCCAGGCACTGGCACTGGGGCTGGCAGAAATAACACCTGGGTGAAGTAGGACCAGGTGCATGCTCTGCTCAGCCCAGTGGCAGAGCTGAAGGGGGAAGTGTAAAGATAAGGAGTGTCAGGGTTTAGGAGAGGAAGAGGGACTGCTGGAGCCACTCTGAAGCACCCATTGGACAAATGTCCCAGACAGACACCTGCCAAGAAGCTGAGGATCACCAAGGGTGTGACAGCAGGCAGAAGGAGGGGACCCAAAAAGCAGGGGGAATGGAAACAGGTCCCTGCTGGGGGTACAGCAGGGGAATCCCCTCCTGGCCCATCTCACCTTCCCAGCTCCCTCTACACAACAGGTGGTGGCTCTGGGCCTCTGGGGCCGGGACAATCACGGTGTGGACTAGCTCCATCCAGGCTGGAGGGGCAGCCTACGGGGAGTCAGTCCAGCCACGCTGTTTGAGAGGCTCCCTGGGGACGCTGTGCTGAGGGGCAGAGGAGTCCGGGGAGGCTGCACATTGTGCAGGGAGAAATCCTTGAAGCCACACGCAGGATGCCCGTGCCCATGTGCCCAAAGATGAACTGGTGGGGAAGCACAGCAGGAAGCTCTGCCTGGGACTCAGGGAAAACACAGAATTTACAGCTGTGGAAGAAGGGCAGCACCACAGGAAGATGGCGAGGATGTTGTTGGGGCATGCAGGGAGAAAGGTAGAAAAGGAAAGGCTCAGTTGGAACTGAATTTGGCCAATTCCATGTGGGAGAACAGAAAGTGCTTTTACAAAGACATCAGCAATACAAGGAGGAACAAGAACAAACTTTATCCTGAATGCAAGGGGAAACGTTGCCATAAGGGCTGAGGAAAACCCTGAGATGCCTCCTCTGGGTGTCCCAAGCTTGGGTTGCCTCTGCAGAGAGAGATATGTGCTGGCTCTTGGGTGCTCCACAGTCACTAGGCACAGGCACCCATCCTGGAGTGATAGCATTCCCTCACTTTTCCTGCTTCTCTGGGACCATCCCTCTCAAGTAACAGCAAGGAAATAACAGGAGAAGAAATATCCAGGGAAATGAGAACAACAGTCAAAGAAAGAACACTGAAGTAAAGTCTCAGCAGTTTCTTCATCAGAACAAGAGGTCAAGGGCAATCTTCTTTAAATTCTTCTCCATCTCCCACAAGTCCTTCACATTGAATCACACTGTGGGAGACACCTGCATTCCCTCTCTGTTCCTCTTCCTTCTTCCTTTCAAGGCACCAAGGAAGTATTGAACTACCAGCAATTCAGCTTCTCTTAGCTAAGACAAGTCTGTTTGAGCACAGGCCTCCCACAGCCTCCGACATGCATCCCCCTGCTCCAGAATGGGTCCTCCAGGGGCTACAGGTGGATCTCTGCGTCCCTGTGAATTTCCATAGGCTTCAGGGGAACAGGAGCCTCACCATGGCCTTCACCCTGGGCTGCAGGGGAATCTCAGCTCTGGTGCCTTGAGCAGATCCTGTCCCTGCTCCACTGACCCTGGTGTCTGCAGAGCTGTTCCTCTAACATTTCCCACTCCTGTCTCTGTCTTTTGTTCCACACAAGTTATAACCCTTGCCTTCTTAAATATCTTAACTCTAGTATGTTACAACCATTTTAAAAAGCCTTAGCCTTAGCCAGAGAGATGTCCACCATGGAGACCACTGGCAAAGGCAGTGCTGGACATGGGGGAAGGTTCAGGCACCTTCTCACAGAAACTGCTCCAAGTCCCCCACAACAACTTTCACTGCTAGATGTCCCCACCACCAACATCCAGTACCAAAAGCTGGCGACACAAACGCAATACAGATGGGAATGGCTTCACAGTGACACAGGGCAGGCTTAGATCTCGTGTTCAGGAGAAATCCTTCCCTGGGAGGGTGGGCAGGCCCTGGCACAGGGTGCCCAGAGCAGCTGGGGCAGCCCCTGGATCCCTGGCAGTGTCCAAGGCCAGGGTGGACGGGGCTTGGAGCAGCCTGGGATAGTGGAAGGTGTCCCTGCCATGGCAGGGGTGAAACTGGACAGGCTTTAAGGCCCCTTCCAAGCCCATCCATTCCATCCTGCTGCAGATTGATGGCTCTGAGACAGAGTCATTTGGTGACAGCATGGCCTGAACTGCGCTTTGCTGCGAGCTCTGATGCCAAGCACCATCCCGGTAACAAGAGCATTGCTAGAGTGTCATAAGAAGGACCATTGTGACATTGGCAGCAGCCAAGGAGGCGGCCTGCTTCCTGTGCCAGGAGCGTCCCCGGCCCGAGAGCCCCTGCAGGACCATCCAGTTCCTGTGCCAGAAGCTGTGCAGCACCAGCGCCCCGCAGTGCAGTGGGTGTCCAGAGGGCCTGGGGGAGCTCAAATGTGCTCCTTCTCCTGAGCCTGGGCAGAGGCTGCAGCACTGCCCCGTGCTGGGGGGTGCTGATCTGCCCTTGCAGTACAGGCTTTGGACACAACACCTTGGGATGGAAGGTTCCTGGTGATTGTACATATCTTGTGTGTCACATACTGTCTGGAGAAGGAACAGCGCACTGGGCCCACCAAACCTGCCCATTTCCTACCCACACCATGGCCCCAGGCAAGGAAAGCAGGAATGCCCTGTGCCCTTCCCTGGTGCTGGAAGGCAAGGTCTGCCCATAAAGGCCCCCAAATTGCCCTAACAGCCTGGTTTCTGTGCCACCCCAGTGCCCACTGCAGGGCAAAGGGCAGGGCCCCTGATGTGCTCCGCAGGGTGAACACCAAGCACCGTCATGCCCCGGTTGGCCTGTGCGGGGGCAGCAAAGCCCCGTCCTGCTCTAGCTGGGCACAGGGCACAGCACATGCTGTGCACAGCAGGGCCAGGCTGCCCTTCTGCAAACAGAGACAGCCAGGTTTGCAAGGGCCCCAGGGAGCTCGCTTCTCTCACTGCCTCAGCCCCAGGTTTCCCACAGCACAGTCCCACAGCTCTGGTGCCCTTGAGGAAGTTTTTCATGCTCTGACAGCTTCAGCTGCTGCTCTTGGCAATGGCCCTGAAGCAAAGGAGTCCCTGGGCATTCCTCCCCTGCCAGTGTGTGCCCCCCTTGCAGTGCTGATCTTTCCTCTGGGGTCTCTGCCTCTTTATTGGCTCCTGCAGAGCAAGCCAAGCCTACTCATCTGGAGCTGTGGGAACGTCTCTGACAGCAATCCCATTCCCCTGCGATGTTTCCGTCCCATCCTAAGAGAGCCCCAGGAGACACCAGGAAAGAGCCAGCTCTCTGCTCTGCCCCAAGGGACTGAAGGGTTCTTCTCCTCACCATGACACATCCTCCACTCTGCTCTTGTGCTCCCTGGCCTTGAGATGAGCTCCTGCTGCTTGGGGTAACCTCTGAGCCTGTGTTTGTGCCCAGCTGCTGATCTGGTCTCTTGCTGTTCTCCAGCTCACACAACTCTTATACAGACTCGAGGAGAAATAATGGATATGGACATGGAACAAGGCAGAGAGCTGTACACCATCCCAGTGTTGAGCCTCAAGCCCAAGGAGCCTTCAGAGGGAGATGATGAAAGTGTAACGCTTGTTGTTGCCCTGACCCTGAGTACTGAGGGTGATGCCAGCAGCCCGGGTGCTTCCAGAACAAATTCACATCCCCCTCAGCATCTCTTGCGGCATAAAGGCAAAACAAGGGCTCATAACCTGAGGGCCAAGGTCAATAAGAAGCTGCACAAGGCTGAAAGCATCAAGACTGCCAAAAGCAATATGGTGAAAAAGACACCCTCAAGCTGGCATCAAGAGAAGATGGAGTCACATTTATACCAGCAAGGATCAAAGCATTCAGCGTTAGCTGGTGGATTAAAACGTGGTGACAATACCTTCGTGTCTGCACAACACACAGAGATGAGGAGGAAGGTCCAGCTGCCAGCAAGTACTACATCAAGAGACACAAATGGCACAAGAAGGACAGTCAGTACGGGGTTGGATATAATAATCTTTTCTACCAGGTTTCGCAACCTGTGAAAGTGGAGCGAAGGTCCAGATCTGACCAGGGTCTAAACAAGAATCTGGATTTTCTCTCTGACCTGTTGATTGGGAGCCGCCCTGCTGCGAGCAGGAGAGGAAGAGCCACAGCTGAAGAGAAGCATTCCTCTATAGGCAGGCACCTCCTGATGATGACTGGCACCACACAGGAGGAAGACTCCATGTTCCTCAACAAACCTGTGAGGCCCCAAAGTCCAGACCTTGCGCCAGTTCCAAAAGGACGGGAAACCAACGTTGATCATCACCGGCCGCTGCAGGAGGCACACAAAGGCCTGCGAGCATTCATGGCCCACATGGAGCGAGCCCTGAACAGGGACTGCAGCCTGCCCCAGCTCAAGCACACCTGTGCCAGGATGGTCATGAAGACCAGGCTGCTTCTAAAGCTGCTCACTGAGAGGCAAGAGAACCAGGGAGCCTATGATCCCATGGCCCGGTGTCATCTGCAAGAGAACATGATCATTCATATGGACTCGGGGAATGGCAAGGGACTCACACAGAAGGTAGGAGAGCTGCTGGGCACTGCTGCACGTGTCATTCTGGGCAAAGGAGAATGGAAGGATCAATCCTCATACCCTCATGATCTTCCTTTGCTCACAGCGCAAACTGGAAGTTGTGGTGTACGCGATCATGTTTGCGGTTTTGCTGCTTTTCTTCATCTTCGTCTTCCTGATCCTTAAGTGCATCTTCCACATAAGCCAATTTCTTGTTTGACACAGAGCTGTCTGCCTTGTGGCTGGAGTGCCCAGGTGACAAGCCTCATGTGCCACTGCAGATGGCCCTGCATGTGCTGGCTACCACAGGAGATGTTGTTCCAAGCCTGGAGCTTGTGGCAGCATCCACAGCAGCCAGCTCAGCAGGGTCCAGCCTGCCTGAGGGAAGCTTGTCCTGCCTTCTGTCCCAGCTCTCCCTGTGGGATCTCAGCACCTCAGGATGGAGGTGCAGAGAGGCCGAGACCACCCTTGGGGGGCTCGGGAATCCTGGAATGTTGCCAGAAGTGTCTGGTGGCAGGATTTTGATCCTACACAGGAGATGAGACCTGTATGAGGACTGGGAGGAATTCACTGGGTGAATGGTGAAGGGATAAGTTAGTTAAAGTGTAAAACACAGGGTTTAGGATTTTGGTACAGGGGGGTCTAAAGAAGTAAGATGGAGGAATTGGGGCGTGTCCTGTCCTTCTTCTTCTTCTTCTTGGCCTCCATCTTCTGTGGTGGTGGTGGCACTTTGGGATTGGTCATTACTAAAAGTGCACTGGTTAATAAGGGTAGAAGGTATTGGGGAGAAATGATAAATATTGCACACGTAACTTAGGGTATAAAGATAAGTGACCGCCCCGGGGGCTCGCAGTGTGCCCATGGCTGACTTGCTGTGCAGACCTCTGTCGGGCTGAAAGAAAATCTTTTAGATAAACAATTAATAAACACCAAGACCGAGACAAGATCAGAAGTCTCTCCTCGTCCTTTGAAGCGTCGGCTCTCCAAGGCCATCCCTGGGCCTTTCCAGGCCACCAGAACAGCAACACAGAAAACCTTACATCTCCCCAGCTTTGCTTTGCTCTCCTGCCTTCAGCCACACAGCCATGAGAGCTTTTGCCCTCTCCTGTTTGGCAGAATATTACAGGAAAACTCATGTTGCAAATCTCCCATTTTCCTTCCCCAGAAGCGCTCTCGACGTTGTGAACTTGACTCCCAACCCCGCGACACCAGGAATTTGTGTCTGACAAGGTAACTGCTCCCTGCCCCTGCCACTGCTGTGCCACCAAGAGTCTTTCCCGGGCAGAGCAGCTCCTCCTGGGGCCCCGCAGCCGTGCAGGAGCCGCTGCCCAGGACTCTCCCGGCTGTGTTTCCAACACATCGTGTTTGGGGCAGCCCCGGGCGAGCGGCTCCTGAGCGGCAGCGCTGGGCACGACCGGGGGCTCCCAGCCCAACCAGCCCTTGCCACGCCGGCGCTGGGATGGATGTCCTGGGCCCCGGTGTGCTCCCGAGTTTCTGTGAGCACCAGCAATGCCTCTGTGTTCCCAGAACAGTCTCCTCTGCTGATGGCTCTGCCCTATTTCTCCCCGCTCCCTCCCCACAGTGGCTGCTGAAGAACTCACTCCCATCCTCTCCACTTGCCTTTTGCATGCAGGGCTCATTCTCTGCATTGCCAGCCATTGCCATCCCTGCTGGGGCTCCCCATCTTCCTTGGGCTCTGCTGGCACAGCCCCGAGCAGGGAGAGGTGCTGGCACCTGCTGCAGCCCTCCCTGGCCATACCTCCCTCCCTGCTCACGGAGCGGGAGCTGGGAGCTCTGGGCATGGGATGGCCAGATGCCTTTTTGTCCCCATTCACCTCGCTCACTCCATTGCTTTGCAGCGTTGGAAATGCCCCTTCCCAACTCCTCCAGCGGCTGCTGCCCACACAGGGCAGAGCACAGGCAGCCCGGTTGCCCACAGCCTCCATCACCAGCTGCCTTCTCTCTTTAACCCTGTTTTCCCTTCCTGATTTTTTCAGGTTCTGTGTAAAACTGCCACAGAGTGGGAGGAAGTATAACAAGGAGGCACAGCATGTAGAACAGAAAAGGGCAGATAGCTCCCTTGTGACTTGCCTCTGTTCCCAGTCCGTTCCATATGCTTCCCCAAGCTGTTCCCCGTGCTATTCTCTGTTCAGGAAGTCTGAATTGCCATGGGTTCCACGCCTCAGGGATTCCTATGCATCGCAGAGATAAGCATCCCAGCAAGAGACATAGTGTGAAGAACTAAGGTGGAAGACTTTCAAGAAGTTAATGGGATGCCAGCAATTCTTCACTACCCATTTTAGCTGAGGCTCTCCTTGGATGCTGTTTCATTGGTTGTTGTTATTTCCTTGGATGCTTTTTCCTTGGCTGTTATTTTCTTGCTGCCCCTGCTGAGGGAAGGCCAGAGGGTGCTGGAGGCAAGCACAAGCTCTGGACACCCAGAGGAGGCATCTCAGGGTTTTCCTCATCCCTTGTGGCAATGTTTCCCCCTGTATTCAGTAAAAATAAAGTTTGTCCTTGTTCCTCCTGTAAAAGCAGTTTCTGTTCTCCTTTATGGAATTGGCCAAATTCAGTTTGAGATTGTTGTGGGTTGACCCCAGCCAGATGCCAGTCACTCCCAAAGCTGCTCACTCACTCCTCTCTGCAGCTGGACAGAGGGGAGAAAATTTAACGAAGGTTCATGAGTTAAGGACCAGGAGAAAACACTCATCAAATACCATCGAGTGAAAAACAGGCTTGACTTAATAATATTAAATGAATTTATTACTAGCACAATCAGAGCAGGATAAGGAGAAGTAAAAAAAGCCCTTAAAAACACCTTCCCCTCACCCCTCCCTCCTTCCCAGCACTATTGCCTACACCAGCAGCACAAGGAGACAGGGAATGGGGGTTATTCCCCTGCTCTCAGAGAGCAGATCTATCACCCTGCTGCACCACAGGGTTCCTCCCATGGGAGACAGTTCTCCAGGAACTTCTCCAATGTGGCTCCATCCCACCAACAGCAGCTCACTGCAAACTTCTGCAGCATCAGTCTGTCCCACAGGCAACGTTCCTCCCAGAGCTGCTGCGGCATGGGTCACTCTTCCACAGGTGCAGTCCTGCAAGGACAGGCTGCTCCAGCCTGGGAGCAGGGCCCCTCTCTCCACAGGTCTCCCACAGGATCACAGCCTCCTGCAGGCATCCAACTGCTCTGGTGCAGGGCTCCTCCACAGCATGCAGGCGAATCTCTGCTTCCCCGTGCATCCCTGCAGGCTGCAGCCACACTGCTGCCCCACCATGGTCTCTCCACTGCCTGCAGAGGAATCTCGGCTCTGGAGCCTGGAGCATCTCCTCAGCCTCAGTCTGCACTGCCCGTGGAGCCTGCAGGTGGTTCTCCTCACATGTTCTCGCTCCTGCTTTTCTCTAGTCCAAATTAAAACTGTGTCACAACTTGATTGCGGTTTCTTCTTAAATCTGTTATCATAGAGTTGTAACGACCATTTCTAATTGGGCCAGCCTTGAGAAGGTGCCAGAACAATCTGTCATGTCCGCCAGTGCCAATGCCAGTGGGCTCCAGGGTGGACATCCACCTTTAGAGCCATCAGGGATTGGTTCTGTGAAAAATGCTAATTACTTGTTTTTAAAATTTTAGAAGTTTAATAGTAATAAAATGGTAATAAAAAAATAGTAACACAGTTAGAGTAATAATAATTTGGACAATTTGAATTAGGAGAATATGAGACAATAAATACAAAGAGTTACAGACGTCGGGGTACCTTTTTCTGGACAGCACGAGCCTGAAAAAGGACACCCGTTAACAGAGGATTAACCCTTAAAAGCAATAGCTTGTTGCATAGTCATACAGTTCATACATGATGCATAAATTCCATTCAAATACAGGATTCTGTCTGGCCATCGTCAACTTCTTCCTCCAAATCCTAACAGCGCCTTCGAGGTGGGAAGAAGTTTATTTCTTCTGATAAGAGGGCAATAAATTCTTTTTGCAAGATTCAGGTGTCCTGTGGCTGCTATCTCGCTGCGAGTCCTTTCTTTAAAAAAAGTATCCTACATAGCATCGTTTCTATTTTAACATTTTTTATAACCTAAAACTATATTTAACACTGTACTAAAGAGAATTAATACAGCATTACTTTCTGACACAACACATATAATATTCATTTTAATATTTGTGAAAAGCCATTCATAAAAGACATGCATTTTTCACACTTTATTCTGGCCAGGATGTTGTTCTGGCCAGGACGTGCAACAGAAATCATTTCAGCCACACATTGCCCAGGTGTGTAGAGAAAATAATTCCATGACATATGAATTTTACTAGATTGTTTTCCTAGACTTTATACAGTCAAAACACATAGAAATTAATTCGTTCAATGTTCATTGTTCCCAAGTTACGCAGGTCTTAGTATTTGGTTTCTTACGGGTTACGGATGTCTTCCCACTGATGCTAATTTGTTGCTCATTCCTTGGTGTTCTTATCAGTCTTTTCCAGACCAGGTGTCTCCAACTCCATCGCCAGGGGTGATGTTTGGAGTTGATGATCATTAATGGTCATTACTGGTCGTTATCTTTTGTGTATCTTCTGTGCTACTCCCAGTCTGTTGACATGTTTTGTTTTTGTTGACTTTTTTTTGCTGTTTTGTAACCTGCGCTTGGCAGGGGCCTGGGGCATCCTAGTCCAGGCTCTTGGCTTCAACTGCCTTCTTCCACTGCAATTATCCTTGCATGGAAACTGTTATGCCACAGACTGTACAATGAGACAATTCCTGAAACAGAAATGAATTCCAGCTATGGAAAATCTCACTGCCATATTTAGAAACACTTCAGCAAAGACCTTGGAAAAAGCATGGGAAAGGTGATGTGTGATTACCTGGGACCCAGGAAACAGAGCTGAAGGTGGAGAACAAGCAGATAGCAAACAGCTTCTACTTCTTCTTGCTCCAGCCACTACTGCAAGTGCAGCTTCCCTGGAATTTCATGTCCAGTGTGTCTTCCAAGCTCAAAACATGAACAAACAGGTACCCCAGCACCACAGAGTACAGGTGTACTTTGACACCACAGACCCACCATGAGAACTGGAACCCAAGGTCAAATCTAAAAATTGTCCTTCCAGCTTCTTCCCACTTGGTGCTCTTATCTTTTGATTATTCTTGACTTTTCCAGTGCTATGCCTAAGATGATCCTTCGGGCACCCTAAGTACACATCCAATTCAGGGAACACCAAGTTATCCCTGGGCTGGGAAACAAAAGACAAGAAGTATTGAAAAATCATCCCTTGCCTTGAGGGTGTCCAGTCCTGGGAGTATGTCCTTCCCACCACCCTTTTGGCCTTTTCCCAGTCTGAGTAATTCTGGAAATGTACATCCAAACCCAAGTTAGACACATTGGAGTGTGTTCTGCACACCAGAAACCACAGCCCCAAGCACTAAGAGTCTGAATATGCTCTGGATTGCAACTCACAACCTCAGTAGAACCTACATGGTAAAGCCTCCTCCGAGAGAGGAAAACACATGACATGTCAGCCCTTGTGGCAGCTGCATCACTGAGTAAGGTAAAGCATTGGGTCTTACTCTGATACTGTAAAATACTACAAACCGTGTGGATCTGAGGTTTAAAAGTTACTTCTAAGTCAACAAAAAGGTCTCTGAGACAATTCACTGAATTCATGGCTAGACCCCAAAATATGTTTCCGAGTGCATAAAAACCTGTATGAAAAGAAGAACACAAAGCTTCCCACATGCATTTTATTGTATTTCCAGCAAACATTTTAAGACCATTCACATCAGAATGAGGTCACTTGGTGCCAGCACAGTGTTAGAACAGGCACATCAGGAGACTCACCTGAAAATATTCACTACAGACACTACATCCTATCACTCCATCTGCAGCATAATCATTTCTCACAGACACTCAGTTGACTCCCATTAGGAAATGGATCGCTGTTCCCAGAAGCAAATCCCCAGGGTGATTTTTTACTCTCTGCAAACAGCAGGAATGATTGAAGACAGCTGCTGTCATAGGGGAAAAAAAGGAAGATTTTTGTGATCAGACATCTTTAGCTATGAGGGCTTTATTTTCTACCTGGAACCACTAAGCTGTTCTGCCTTGGTACTCTCCACCTGCTTCCAAATGCCTCCATGGTGTTCATCTCTTTGGATCTGCCATCCCCCCCACTCTGACAGGAAGCACAGCTCTGACACCACAGCAAGTGTCGAACACATGAACAGGTACAGGCAGGGACTCACGAAGTCCAGCAGGTTTTGCAGCACAGCTTATTGTGCTTCATGGTTTCAGTTTTTTTGTTACAAATTCACTGCAGTTTAACCTAATCAAAAACATTTGGCAAGACTTAATAATAACCCAGAGAATCCAGTGAACCACCAATGTGGTATCGCAGCCAGTTCAGCTGAGTTTTGTGCAAGAAAAACTGTGTGTTTGAACTTTTATTGAATCCTGTTCCAGTGATTTTTGCTTTTCTTTTTCTCCATGACAATGTGAGGGCTTTTGGTTTCTGGCTGCATAAATCTCAGGCAGTATCTGAAAGAAACTTCACAGTTTGGGTCTTCTGGGAAAGCCAAATCTACCTGGATTTATGTAGCCAGAAACCAAAACCTTTCCCCAAAACATTTTTATATATTCCTATAATTATTTTATATACATATAAACATATAAATAAATGTAATATAAATAAGATACAAAAATATTAGAATATACTATATATAAAATATAGAAAAATTATAAATACATATATAATTTATATATACTCATCTATTCCGACTATGTGCACTTACTCTATAGAATACCTATTTATACGTAGAGATCTATTGGCATGTATCTGTTTAACTTATTGTCCTGGTTTAGGGCAAATTTGTTAAAGAATCTGCAAAGGAGGGCCCCTCCAGAAAGCAAACCCACACGGCCCCTCCCCCCCAACCGGTTTGGGAAGAATTCCTCGGAGAGAAGTGGAAAGAACCTGTTTATTTAACAGGCACAGCACCCCCCAGCACACAAAATGAACAATACCAGATGACACCGCTCTGAGAAAGATGGCAAAATCAGAAAGTCTCTTTCAGGGGTGGTTGCTCTGCTCTCAGTCCCTCCGGCGCTGGGGCAGCTGCTGCAGCCAAACGGTGCAAACCATCGGTGTTCCCAGTCCCAGTCCGGAGCAGGTTCGAGATGGTCACAGAAACAGGAGAGGAGAAACAGTCCAGGAAGGAATTTGGACTGTTTAGCTAAACTAGCTAATAAGCAGAAGCAAAAGCGAGAGCAGAGAGACAGCAAGCAAGCAAGCAAAAGCAGAAAAGCCAAAAGCAAAAAGCGAAAGCAGCCATGTGTACTGCCTGTCTCTGTGTCCCTGATAAGAGAAACCCAAACAAAACTTCCACTCTTCAGGGTCAGTCTTAAAGGCACAGAACAGATGAATGGGGATACAAGCATCATAACGTCAACCCAGGACATTCCACCCCTTATCCCCATATCATCAACATACTACCACACATCATGCATTATTCATAGAAAATTTCCATCTGTTCCCCCAAAATTTACAAGCAATACCCATCAATACCCATCATGCCTTCATCACATCCCCACACTGGACTACTGAATCCAGACCCTATATTACCGAGCTGCAGGATTCCCCCTTTTCACTTTAGTCACTTAAAGCTCCATCTATCACTTGCTCAGACCTTCGACACTTACACATTTCCTTCTCCATCTTCCACTTGCCCAGACCTTCAACACTTACACACTTCCTTCTATCTCGTCTGTATGGTTTAATGTACATACAATGGCAGTAACATCCAATGAACAGTGATATTGCATATCATTCTTACCCCACAATCAGATCTCCCTGAGGTACACATCGTGTTGTTCCATCTCTTTGCATTATCCACCATGTGCAACCTGGTCCCTGAGCAAAGACAGCCCCACGAATAGGTTTGTCTGTACTCGAGGCAGAATTGATCCACACAGTCTTCCCTAACAAACCTCTGATATGTACCACTGGGACTTTGTCTCCTTCTATTACATTGAGGGACTCAGACTGGGCAGGACCTGCTCGATTGGTGGAACCTCGGGTGTTAACTAACCAGGTGGCCTTTGCTAAATGCTGCTCCCAATTCTTGAAAGATCCCCCACCCAAAGCTTTCAACTGGGTTTTTAGTAGTCCATTGTACCTCTCCACTTTTCCTTCAGCTGGTGCATGGTAGGGGATATGGTACACCCACTCAATGCCATGTTCCCTAGCCCAGGTGTTGATAAGGCTGTTCTTGAAATGAGTCCCGTTGTCTGACTCGATCCTCTCAGAGGTACCATGTCTCCACAGAACTTGCTTTTCAAGGCCCAGGATGGTGTTCCGGGCTGTAGCATGAGACACGGGGTAGGTTTCCAACCATCCAGTGGTGGCTTCCACCATGGTCAGCACATAGCGCTTGCCCTGGCGTGTCTGGGGCAGTGTGATGTAGTCAATCTGCCAGGCCTCCCCATACTTGTACTTGGACCACCGCCCACCGTACCAGAGGGGCTTCACTCGCTTGGCCTGCTTGATGGCAGCACACGTCTCACAGTCATGGATAACCTGAGCAATACTGTCCATGGTTAAATCCACCCCTCGGTCTCGTGCCCACTTATAGGTGGCATCTCGGCCCTGATGGCTGAGGCATCATGGGCCCATCGAGCTAGGAATAACTCTCCCTTATGTTCCCAATCTAGGTCTATTTTGGACACCCCTATCTTTGCAGCTTGGTCTACCTGCTCATTGTTTTGGTGCTCCTCATTGGCCCTACTCTTGGGTACATAGGCATCTACATGGCAGACTTTCACAGGTAGCCTCCCTACCCTGGTAGCAATGTCTTTCCACTCATCAGCAGCCCAAATTGGTTTCCCTCTACGTTGCCAGTTAGCCTTTTCCCACCTCTCCAGCCATCCCCACAGAGCATTGTCTACCATCCATGAATCAGTGTAGAGGTAGAGCTTTGGCCACTTCTCTCTCTCAGCAATGTCTAGGGCCAGTTGAACAGCTTTGAGTTCAGCAAGTTGGCTTGATCCACCTTCTCCTTTGGTAGCTTGTGCAACCTGTCGTGTGGGGCTCCATACGGCTGCTTTCCACTTCCGGTTCATCCCTATGATGCGACAGGAACCGTCAGTGAAAAGAGCGTAGCGTGTTTCCTCTGGGGGCAGTTGGTTATAGGGAGGAGCCTCTTCAGCCCGTGTCACTGGTTCTTGTTCCTCTTCATCTGTGACACCAAAATTCTCACCTTCGGGCCAATTTGTAATTACCTCCAAAATCCCAGGACGATTCAGTTTACGTATACGGGTGCGCTGAGTGATAACAGCAATCCACTTGCTCCATGTAGCACTGATGGCATGGTGAGTGGAAGGAACCTTGCCTTTGAACATCCACCCCAGCACTGGTAGTCGGGGTGCCAGGAGGAGTTGTGCTTCAGTGCCTATTACCTCCGAGGCAGCCTGGACTCCTTCATAGGCAGCCAAGATTTCCTTCTCTCTTGGAGTGTAGTTAGCTTCAGACCCTCTGTAGCTTCGACTCCAAAATCCCAGTCTCCTCAGGCACCTTCTGCCAAAGGCTCCAGGACAAGCCATGGTTCCCAGCTGCAGAGTAGAGCATGTTCCTTACCTCTGGTCCTGTCCTGACCGGGCCAAGGGCTACTGCATGAACAATCTCCTGTTTGATCTGGACAAAGGCTTGTTGCTGCTCAGGGCCCCACTGGAAATTGTTCTTCTTGCAGGTGACCAGGTAAAGAGGGCTCACAATCTGACTGTACTCAGGAATATGCATCCTCCAAAAACCTATTGCACCCAGGAAAGCTTGTGTCTCTTTCTTATTGGTGGGTGGAGACATTGCTGTGATCTTGTTGATGACATCTGTAGGAATCTGACGCCGTCCATCTTGCCACTTCACTCCCAGGAATTGAATCTCACGAGCTGGTCCCTTTACCTTGACTTTTTAATGGCGAAACCAGCTCCCAGGAGGATCTGGATGATTTCCTTCCCTTTCTCAAACATTTCCGCAGCTGTGTTCCCCCACACAATGAGGTCATCAATATATTGCAGGTGTTCTGGAGCCTCACCCTTTTCCAGTGCAGCCTGGATCAGTCCATGGCACATGGTGGGGCTGTGCTTCCACCCCTGGGGCAGTCAGTTCCAGGTGTACTGCACTCCCCTCCATGTGAAAGCAAACTGAGGCCTGCATTCTGCTGCCAGAGGAATGGAGAAAAATGCATTGGCAATGTCTATAGTGGCATACCCTTCGCTGCCTTGGACTCAAGCTCATACTGGAGCTCTAATATGTCTGGCACGGCAGCACTCAGTGGTGGAGTCACTTCATTCAAGGCACGGTAGTCCACAGTCAATCTCCATTCTCCTTCAGATTTACGCAGAGGCCAAATGGGGCTGTTGAAGGGTAAGTGGGTCTTGCTGACCACCCCTTGGCTCTCCAGCTCTCGGATCATCTTATGGATGGGGATCACAGCATCTCGAGTAGTCCTATACTGTTGTCGATGCACTATGGAAGTGGCAATTGGCACTCGTTGCTCTTCTCCTGTCAGGCATCCTACTGCAGATGGATTCTCAGACAACCCAGGCAAGGTGTTTTCAATTGCTGGATGCCCTCCGTCTCTACAGCAGCTATTCCAAATGTCCATCTGAGTCCTTTTGGGTCTTTGAAATACCCACTTTGAAGGTAGTCTATGCCCAAAATACATGGGGCCTCTGGGCCAGTCACAATAGGATGCTTCTTCCACTCATTTCCCATTAGGCTCACATCAGCTTCCACCAAAGTGAAATCCTGGGATCCCCCTGTCACACCAGCAATAGAAACAGACTCTGTCCCCACATGTCTTGATGGGATTAATGTGCATTGCGCACCAGTATCGACCAAAGCTTTGTACTCTTGTGGCTCCGATGTGCCAGGCAAACGAATCCACACAGACCAGAAAACACGATTTTCCCTGGCCTCTACCTGGCTAGAGGCAGGGCCCCTCTAAGCCTGGTTATCTTTCTTTCCCAGGGTGTATGTTTTGGATGTTCCTTCGAGGGGATCAGACATATCATCATCATCATACCTGGCCATTCGGCAAGTGGAGCTGCTTTCCTTCTGGTGGCTTCCTTCAGTTCACGCACCCATCGTGCCAGAACAGCGGTAGGTTTCCTATCCCACCTTCTCATGTTTTCCCCACAATCACGCAGGTAAAACTACAGCTCAGTTTGTGGGGTGTACCTTCTCTCACCATCTGGGAAACGTCTGCCTTGGATACCAGAACCTCGGATCTGTACTGCTGAAATTTGGAGAAGGTCTTCTTTACTCTCCTCTCTAAGCTTCTTATGATTCTCCTCTATCTTATCCTCTAAGTTCTGCAGACGTGTTTCTACTGCTGCGATTCTGGCATGTGTCGGGCCACGTACAGCATCTGCATATGCTCAGAGCTTCCTTGCCATGTCAAGCACAGTCTCATCCCTCTCATCCCTCTTCATGATGGCTAAGGCAGAAGCATATTCATGTGGCCCAAGTCGTACAAGTTTTTGCCACATCACAGACGTGCATGGTACCAAGTCTGGGTTCCATGTAGTTGTTATATCATCTGTGAAGATAATCTCTGCCACTGCCATTTCTCTCAGGCGTTGGATCCCTTGCTCTATTGTCTTCCACTGAGTTTGCTGCATATAGAGATTGTCTGCACACAGGTATCTTTCTGCTACACTTCTCAGGACCCGTTCCCAGAGGCTGTGAGAGTTAGCCCCCCTCATCATTCCTTGGTCTATGACAGGATGCTGTGACAGGGATCCCAAATGCCTGGCTTCAGTGCCGTCCAGAATTGTAGCCTCGTCTGCAGCGTCTCAGAGACGGACCAGCCAACTAATTATGGATTCATCAGACCTTTGAGTGTAATCCTTCCGTAGGCCACGAAGGTCCTTCAGGGAAAAGGACTCAATGCATCTGATCTTGCACCTGCTGCTTTGACTCCTGATTTTATGTCAGGAGGCATTGAGGTTCCTTCTCCTTCATCATCATCATCATCATCATCATCCACTGTTCGATGGGTCTTGTCCGTGCATTTCCCACTTCTAGTGCTAGTAGCAACAGCCATGGGTTTAGATGCTGGCTTCAAGCCTGGGCTGTTGGCCGCAGCCTGAGTCACCAGGATAGTTGCTGATTTATCTCCCTGCCCCCCTGCCTCTCTCTGCTGCCCAACAGTATCTAGTAGTGTGCGATAAGCATATGCCAGGGCCCAGCTCACTGCAATGACCTTCCTCTCCTTAGGCTCGTCCTGGTACTTCTCTTTCAGGTATTTCCCCACCTCAGCTGGGTTCTGAATTTGTTCATGGGGAAAATCCCAGACTATAGGGTCAGAGAATTCCTTCAGGATTTGGCCCATATCCTCCCATTTTCCACACCACTTAGGATTTTCCACACCGGGGTCTACTCCTGAGTCAGGGGTCTCATCAGCCCGTCTAGAAATCTCAGCCCTCATTCTAGAGAAGCAGCAGGCTGTATAGAGGAAGGTTACCAGATTGAATACCAGGAAGATGGTTTCTTTAACATTGAGGGGAAACTGAACATCCTTCATAGTGATGCAACTGATTCATAGGAGAAGAAGGAAAGCAGGGGCTGAAAAACCTCATTCCCTCCTGCTCCTCCTCCAACAAACTGGATACATAACCACAGCCATGAACCATTCATACCTGGAGCAGATCCTAGCATGCTTATAAACTTCTTGCAAATCATTGCCACTAAGCCCAGCAGGATCGCTATTCCCCCCTCTGATGTAAAAACTACGTATTAGGAACAATACTAAAGCTAATTCTGGATAAGAAAATAAACCTAGGGATCATAGAGGTATTAAAATCTCAAAAAACCCTAGGGACCAGAAATGCATGCAAACCTTCACCCCTATAGACATTATGAATTCAAAAAGCATGGCTATTAGCTGATTTAAACGAACACAGAGTAATAGCAACCTAAATGCAGTCAAAACAGGGTTTTTCCACTCTCTTGAGCCCCCAGGATGGGCACCAATATTTGTCCTGGTTTAGGGCAAATTTGTTAAAGAATCTGCAAAGGAGGGCCCCTCCAGAAAGCAAAACCCACACGGCCCCTCGCCCCAACCAGTTCGGGAAGAATTCCTCAGAGAGAGGTGGAAAGAACCTGTTTATTTAACAGGCACAGCACCCCCCAGCACACAAAATGAACAATACCAGATGACACCGCTCTGAGAAAGATGGCGAAATCAGAAAGTCTCTTTCAGGGGTGGTTGCTCTGCTCTCAGTCCCTCCGGCGCTGGGGCAGCTGCTGCAGCCAAACGGTGCAAACCATCGGTGTTCCCAGTCCCAGTCCGGAGCAGGTTCGAGATGGTCACAGAAACAGGAGAGGAGAAACAGTCCAGGAAGGAATTTGGACTGTTTAGCTAAACTAGCTAATAAGCAGAAGCAAAAGCGAGAGCAGAGAGACAGCAAGCAAGCAAGCAAAAGCAGAAAAGCCAAAAGCAAAAAGCGAAAGCAGCCATGTGTACTGCCTGTCTCTGTGTCCCTGATAAGAGAAACCCAAACAAAACTTTCACTCCTCAGAGACAGTCTTAAAGGCACAGAACAGATGAATGGGGATACAAGCATCATAACGTCACCCCAGGACATTCCACCCCTAATGGGTGGACACTTATATATAAACCAGGACACTCATATATAAGTTATTTATTAAAAATATATATTTAGACTGTTTCGACTTGTGTATTTTGACTCTTCAGTATCAGACTTGTCTATTTCTACTTAGATATCTATTTACATCGCCCTACTGACACTAGGAAATGGATGATCTCCTCAAAGAGCTACCACAGCAGCTGGGACCTGTGCCTGGAGCTCCCAAGCTGCTCCTGAGAACTGCACACGCACCAGGGCCGGTTGCGAGGCAGCAGCAGCCGCTGAAAGCGCCACCGAAGCGCTCTGACTCACCGGACTGGATGTTCCCTACTGGACAGCAGCGTAAGTGTAAAAAGCCACGGCAAACGCACAGCCACCGTCGCGTCACTGCGCATCCGCACATTTTAGTTGCGATGCCGTTTTTAGTCTGCAGGTGTCACTACGGAGCCATTAAAAATAGTGGATGTGCGTAATTCCTCGTGCTTATCAACAGGTGACAGCAGCGGTGTAAGTCCCAGCCAAGATCTCAGATGGCGTTTCAGTGACACAAAAAAGCTTTGAATACACAGATCGATTTCTCTTGCCTTCATAGGGATCATATTTTCTCCTGTTTTCAAGCCCTTTATTATTTAATTTATACATACAAATGTTCTATTTTCATTTTCAAACCCTATATATCTGTATTTGGAATTTCTTATTCTCTAAGATCCTTCATATAAAGCAGTACATATGGAGTTGTATTTGGAAATCAGTTTTTATATAAAGAAGAAAAGTTGTCATTTTAACCTGCCCTAACCACTACTGCTAACCATTACCCCAGACTACTCTAACCACTGACCTTAGAACTACCCTAACCGCTGCTCTTAACCACTACCCCTGACCACTACCCTAGCCACCATCCTAACCATTACCTCCCACAACTAAATGCAACTGGGCAACCCAGCCTCCTGTAGGCAGATCAGGTGGCCCCCATGAGTCCAAGGTCAGACAGAGCCATAGCTCCTGGCAGCTTTCTTCTGGGAGAAATTCTCATTCTTTCACAGTTCTAGGAGGCAGAATCCCACTTTCAGCCACAGGCCCCTGGCCTTTCAGTGCAGCTCTTTTCTCCAACAAGGAAAGCCCGAATATCTTTGGGACAGCTGAGACACGGCCCCTTAGACACCAAGGCCAGTGATACCCGTCAGTCCTGTCAACTTCCATGGCACCCATGACTGAAAGTGGGAGTCCATCTCCTAAAGCTGCAAACTGTCACCCTGTTTTTCTAAGTTTTTCTAAGCCTTCTGATGTTTACATTCTTGTAACAAACTTTCTACACACTTTATGTAAATAACTTATTGTTTTGCATTCTTTTATGGAGGACGAGAAATTTGATGGACTGCTGTTTTTTCCAGTGTCATTGGAGAGGTGGCACTTTCACCCTCCAATCCACCGTCACTTTTGTAAATCTATAATGTTGGAGTCAGAAATTAAAAGCTCTCTTTTTAACTTTGGGAGATATGTGTCTCCACGTCATGTTATTTCATGTCCTATACGACAGCAAACATCTGAAGATTGCTTCCTGACAGAAGCTCCACAACTGGAAAAGGACTTCTTGGTAAGATTGCAAAATGCTATTCTTGGATTCTAATGCACAAATTCTGTTCTTTCACGGTTACTCTCAAGTTTCCCTGACTCAAGGGAGTTCAAACCACGGATAGGACTTCACTCTGCGAGCTAAACTAAGTAAGATATTAAAACTAGGCATTTTAGCAAACTGCAAATAGGAATTGCCTTCTTCAGAGTCTTTCCAATGTCTTGGCTTTTCTCTGAATGCCTGGTAGGAATCTGAATTCCCACTTCTACACATTACAGCTTTCTGATACTGGCAGCCAAGTAACAAAGTTTGCATGTGAATCCCATGCACAGAGTTTGGTTTTGAAGCTTTGAATTCGAACTGATACCTGTATTCAACTCTCATTTTGTAACTCACAACTTCCTGCCTACACATTCCACACAAGGAGAAGTTGCAAGGCTCATTCCTTCCTCCACATTTTAAAACTAGGATGAATTCCAAGTGTGCATAATTGCTAGATTATTTAGAGTAACATTTTTGTTTCTTTCTTGAGGTGTTTGATATCATATTATACTGCTTTAATTTTAAGGTATTATTTGTGATGTATTCCTAGTGATGCCAAAAGGACCTAAAACATATGGTTAGGTGCCCTTTTCAGCATTTCTACTCATATAAATAAATAATTCAATGTGCCAGAGTCCATCCTATTACCTAGAGAAGATGCACAATCTGGTAGAATTGTCTTTCTCAAATTATTTGCTGTAAATAGTGTATATTCTGATTCTGCATGCCTTCTAGCATTACACATAAAAGAAAATTATTTCCCAGAATACTGTGACAGAAGCATTCACCAGCAAACTATTTTCTAGATGGTTGATTTTCCACTATGTTGTAAAATACACATGAACACAAAGCCTTTTACTTAGGCTGAGATTGGCTGACACTCAATGAAAGCCTGAAGAACATCATCATGGCTTGAGAAGAAAACAATGCAGAGAGCTAGAGGGAAAGAGACAACAGTAAAAAGAACAATCTGAGGAACCCTCATAAGCACACTAAAGCATAGAACAACATAGCAAAAAGAATACAAAACCCCTGTTATAGCCTCTCCCATGAGACCCATGAGAGAGACACACCACCATCTCCAAACCACCTAGACAAAAATCTGAGGTGTTTTGCTCAGAGTCCTGTGTCAGACAAATTCACAGTTAAGGGTGATGCTGCTTCCATTTGTAGGCTAGCTGGTCCTGCCTCTTCCTACTTAAAATTTTCAAAAGGAGTATGGCAGTTCTCAGAAACACCATCAGTAAATTTTATCAAGTTTGAATTTACATTCAACATCCAATTTACATTCAATGTGAATTCTGTATGTGCACATGTACAAAAATCCCTCCTGTCAGCTGTTCTCCCTCTAACACCCCTTCAGCTCCTCTCTCCCTCACCCTGCCCCAAATCTACACAGCATTTCTTGTCTCTAATCAGTGGAATAGAGCCATCTCTGTCTTGAAATAAGGATTACTCTTCCATGACAGAAATACTGCACAGTGTATTTACAGGGGAAATAATTATTAATTTCTATATATCATGTCACTATTGGTGCTTGGATTTTAATTACAGAGGCAAAATGCAAAAAAACCCCACTTGTTTGTCAAGAGTGAGACAAAATAAATGTTTTGCCTTGAGGATTGATTAGATTCACTATTTGAAGAAAAAGTATTCAATTAGAAACATAGAGCAGAAAATTGGGAAGGCAAAATCAATTGCCCCTCATGGAACATTTCCATGGTGCTGCCTTTTATTTTGTGACAGTTACAAGTACCATGAAATCTTCACTTCCCACAGGTGGTCAAGATCTTTTGCTGTATCTGCCTCCGAATTAGCACTTCTAGAGAGCTCACACCTCTTTCATGATCTGTTTCAGGAAAGTTTAACACCATCTGATTCTGCACCTAGCTTCCCACTGTGCTTTCCTTAGAGACCTTCCATCTAGGAATGTAGGAAATGAATTCCTTGTTTTTCATGTTAGTGATTATTATCTACATTAATTAGATTTTAAAAGGAAGCAGCCACCTCCTTCCAAAAACCATACACGTGTACCAGCTCCGGGTTCTGGATTTTACATCTGTAGTTTCAATTGTACCATCACTTTATTCCTTTTAATTTGTGCTTGGTGGTTGCCATTGCTCTTGTCTAATCAGTATTTGACATTTGCTTTCTTCCTGATCTTCTCTAATATTCACTGGGCCAGACCCATATCTCTGATGCCTTTTAGTCATTTAATGTAAAAGAGGTCAAACACCTACCCAGCCACAAGACAGGTTACCATTACTGAAACATGGCCTGAGTGTAGTCAGTTCTACCACCCTCAGTTCAGCACAAAGCAGTCACCAAGAAGGGAAACGCAGATTTGGGTACAGGGCCATGCTCACATCTAGAGCCTGTGCACCCTCACAAGCACAGAGCCGTGCACACTGACACATACGTGCAGAGTCCCAGGCCCCAGAACAGACGGGCACACACACTGGCACACATGCACAGCCCTCCCCCAGAGCTCTCCTGGCCCTGACTTCTTGGTGAGTCTCTCCTGTGATGGTGTTCACAGGGGTCCCAGGATCAGGGAAGAGACGAGAATCTTGACTCCATGTTTCAGAAGGCTGATTTATTCTTTTATGATATATATTAAAACTATACTAAAAGAATAGAAGAAAGAATTTCATCAGAAGGCTTGAAAGGAATAAAAAGGAATGGAATGATAATAAAATCTTGTGATTGACCAGAGTCCAAGACAGCTGGACTGTGATTGGCCATTAATTAAAAACAACCACATGAGGCCAATCAAAGATGCACCTGTTGCATTCCACAGCAGCAGATAATCATTGTTTACATTTAGTTTCTGAGGCCTCTCAGCTTCTCAGGAGAAAAAATCCTGGCAAAAGGATTTTTCATAAAATATGTCTGTGACACTCTCCCTCTGGGATTACATCATGGTGAGGATGGGACAGGAAAGGGTAATATGGGTGGGACATTGTGTCACAGTCTTCTTCACCTTTTTGTCTTTCCTCATACCACTTAATCAGTTAATTATGCCCACAATTAGTTAAAACATGCTACTATAAAGAAAGGCCAGGCCAGTCTTGACATGAGATGAACCACATCTACTGCCTGTTACCCTCTGGGCAATATTTAACTGTTTAACCTCCCAGCATACCACTCCCAGTGGGGTCCTGGAAAAGAGAATAGTAGCACCCTCTGTGCCTTTGGGGTAGGAATAGACAGTGCTGTCCTAAAGGAAAGGAGAGACCATGCTGGATTCTTGCCTCCTGCCTCTTACCCTACAAGGGCAGGAGGGCACAAAACTGAGCACCTTTTGCTGTCCTGTCTTCCCCAGGGTCTTGATTAGCATGAAGGAGAGGATTGGGAGGATTTATTGAGGAAAACTGCTAGTGCATAGCACATATGGCATCCCTCACCCCTTACATTAGGAGAGGAGGGGAAGGGGAAGTGTAGGTGACAGTAGAAAAACTGTTGTGTTTTGTCAAGGGGCAACTCTTGCCCCTTAACTGAGGGGAGGTACTTGTGGTCCCTGTTTCTGTGGAAGGCAGCTCACAGTCTCTTGGGGATCAGGCACACATGATAAGAAAAGCTCCAGACCTCTCTGCAGTGTTGACAGTGATTTCGAAACAGAGTTCATCATGATAGTATCTCAAACTGAAAGAGGGAAAGGTTTTGACACCCAAGCTCTTCTCTTAACTTGAAAGAGAAGTGGCACTTGTTAGTGTTAAATTTGAGTCTGCAGGTGTCACTACGGAGTCTGTGCTACACTTAATTAAAAGTTAGAGGTCACAGAGAAAGCGGAAAAGCTAGGAGGAGGCAAAAGGAAGGAGGAAAACAAAGCATACACCATGCCAGTATTTTTCTCGAATTCAGGACTTTTAGTTTGGACAGAGTGGGGTGCAGAGTAGCTTTCTTTTGAGATTCAGGACTGAGAAGCTAGAGCTAGAAGGGTTGTTCAGTGAGAAGTCCCTTCTCCCTGATCTGTACTGGCGTTGTTCTTTAATTTTCATATGGACGTTTAAAACCAGACACATCCACTCTTTTTTCTGCTCACTTCGGCCAGTACACCTGGTTGGACCCAGTCTCCCTCTTAGTCCACTTTATCACACAATACTGCATAACCTTATCTTTACTCTTGGTGTTGGGGTCACATCTCCACCAGGTCAGTCTTCTTCCCAAGGGGCTGTTTAGGGTTATCCTTTCATTTTTTCCCTCCCCTTGGGGATTCTTTACTTGTTCTTAGTATCATTTCTTTCTATCAGCCCTCTGCAACAAAACACCCCTCTTAATAGCTACTCACAGATCTTTGCAAGGAAATCTCGCCTTCTTAACTCAGCTAAGAGAAGACAAAGAAAAGGAAAAACAATAAAGAAAAAAATCCCCGCCTTTCTCTAAGAAAGGAAAAGCAAACAAACAGAGAACTAGCGAGAAACTAGGTGACTAACTGTTCTTGCTAAAATGAGCCGATGAGGCTCATATCTATATATCTCATATCCTTATATCTATATTCACAATTTGAGGACATTATAGAAGGGAGAATGGGAAAGGTGAGGTACCATATTAGCATGGTAGTAGGTCTTATGTGCATATGAAGCAGTAGAAATAAGGTTCTAATTTAAGTAAAATGGCAAAAATGAGGATATTTATCTTGACTTTAGTAAAAGCTGGATTTTTATAACCTGTTCCATAGGAATGAAAATGTCAGTTTGCATAGAGCTGCAACCCTGCTGACAATAACAGGAGACATTCCAATCATTAATTCTTTGATTTCTGCCCGGGCTTCACTGCACATTGCCAGTGTCGGCTCCTCGCTCTCCCGGCCTACCCAGCAGGAGCTGCTGCCGCCGCTGGGCGCCAGGGACCGCGGCGGGCTGGGGCTCCCCCGCCCCTGCGTGCTGCTCCCGCGCTGGTGCCCCCGAGTCGCTATCGCCCACGTGGATTCCCGCGGCCCCCGGCCCGAAAATCGGGTCCGCCCTGCCGGGCGCTGCCGTGCTCGGCGCGTCCCAGTCGCCGCCGGCAGCCCTGCACAGGGGAACCTGCGGCGCCGGGCTTTTACTGCGGCTAGTGTTATGAACAAAAATTCTGCTAATTTTTTTTTGTGAGAAAAGGTTACAAAAATCAGCCAGATCACTGTTGCTGCTGAAGTTCTGCTTGTTTTGTTATTGTAATCACGGGTCGTTGTGGCTAATTGCTCCTTTTGTATTAGCAGAGCCTTGCCCGAGGCAAAGGTGTACTTTTCCCCAAAATAGTGAAGAGACCTGGGGGGGGTAGGGCTATGCAAAGTGACGCCAGGACCAGCATGCTGTGGGGGACTACTGCTCCAAACGTACTGAGAAAACCCCAAAAACAACGAGCCAACTAAGAGTTGAGAGATTGGAGTGATGTCTGGACGTCAGGAACGGAGTGCTGAGTCTGCAGAGATGCTGAACATTTTCGTAGCTCCTCTCGCCCTGACCGAGGGAGTCGTCCCGAAACGGTGACAGACCGAGCGATGGTGCAGCAGCAACAACATCCTAGGGGGTCACCACACCGTAAAGCGTCTCATGAGGAATGGACACCTCTTCCCCCCTCCCCCCCCCCCCCCGCGAGGACAAAGCTGCGCAGATCCTCCTTCTCGTCACCCTGGGAGAAACGACAGGAGACTGCAGATCCATCAAGCTGCCCAATCCTGAGCTGATCATATTTCATAAAGGCATTAAGAGGAGGAAAAGTCTCCTGCTCTGTTTATTTCAGCTAGAGCTTTCGTTCGCAGCCGCTAGTGGCGGCCCCGCGCACCCGGAACCTTCCGATCTACGAGCACGATCGGCGGCTCCGCTCACGGGCGGCCCCGCGCCCCGGGTCAGTTCCCGTCCGCGGGCCGGCCCCTGGCCATTGGCAGCACCTGGCGGCAGCCTCCTACCGTTCGCAGCTGCCCGTCGCTTCCCGCAGCCAGCGGCCCTGGACGACCGAGGTCCTGGCCGTTCTAACACCCCCGATATCCTCTAGCTCTTCACCTGACGTTCCAGGTGAGCTTGAGTTCCTCTCTCGCTTGCGGTTCACTCCGCGGGTTCTGTTCTTTTTTTTTTTCCTTCACTCGCGTCCCGCCTTTTGCGGTTCTCCCAGTTCCCTCTTACTTCACCTGGTTAGGAAAATTAACCCACAAACACCAGAAGTTTATGTCCAAAAAGGAGAGAGAGGAGTCCTTTTACTTTACTCGAATAAAGGGAGAGGCCATGGGGCATTCCCCTGGGATCTCTCCAATTTTTGAAGGACGCAGCTTCCTTTTTATCCCAATTTCCCAGCCGCATTTCCCTTCTCTCTTTCCCCATGGGCTGAGGTACTTGAGAGGTACAGACTTCCCGGAATGCCTGATACCCGATGAAATAAACAAGGGCCAGGAGACTTCTTCTCCTGTTTAATGCCTTTATTAAAAGTGAATCAGCTCAGGATTGGGTAGCTCGGCGGGGCTGCAGTCTCCCGTTGTCTCTCCCAGGGCGACTCAGAGGAGGAGGATATGCACAGCTCTGTCCACCAGGGGCAGAGCTGGGGGAATCCAGTCCTCCCTGGAAGCCTTTGGGGCGTGGTATTCCCGTCAGATCGTGCCCCTCCCGTTCCGTCAGCTTGGTCTCACCGCCGGGGTCAACTCCCATGGTCAGGGCGAGAGGGTCCGAAGGTGTTCCGCGTCTCTGCAGGCTCAGCACTCGGCTCCTCACGTCCAGACATCACTCCAGTCTCTCAACTCTTAGGTGGCTCGTTGTTTTTGGGGTTTCTCCGTGGGTTTGGAGTCGGGGGTTCCACAAAGCATTCTGGTCTTGGGAGTCACTTTGCATAACCCCCCCCACCCTCCCAGGTGTCTCCACTATTCTGGGAAAGGTACAACTTAGCCTTGGGAAGGTCCCCACCTGTTACAGTCTCAGGAGAAGGGCCATTAACTCGCCCCAGCCAGGGCTTTTACTAATACAAAAACAACCATTAACGACAACGACCCGTGATTACAATAACAAAGGCAGCAGCCCAGCAGCAGTGGTAACTTTTTCTCACAGAAAAAAAATATTAACTGAATTTTTGTTCATAACACCCGAGATTTCCCTCTAATGTATAACCCTTCCTTTTAATTCTTAATTCTTATGGCATTTTAGGGGGTTTTCTTCTCCATTGTTTTTTTCATCTTTCAATGTCTAATTTCATTTATCTGCAAACCTAAAATTTATTTGTAAAAGCAAATCTTTTTCCGTTCATCAATCAGTGGAATCCTTCCCATTGTTTCTTTTATCTCCCAGTGCTGGTTTTATCTACCAGCAGACCCACAGCTTGTTTGTAAAGACAAATCCACCTTTCCTCTCAGCGTCCCACCCTATATCTGCCGAACCGTGGTGACAATACGGGAGTTGGAAAGGGAACTGTGGGGAAAACAGAGGACATCTGAACCACAAACCGCAATAACATAACCATACATCAATAAAACCTCTTTTAACATACACAAAATATTAATCCCCTAATGGTGAGAGCAAATCATTTCCTATCTATAATATTGGGTCATGTCCTCACTGCTTTCTTCTGGCTGTTATAGCACTTTATCAGTTCTCTTTTGTTGTTGAGCTCTTTTTACCAGGAATGACTAAGAAATTTCGCCTATAAGGACTTTTTTGACAGTGCTGATTTACATGAGTAGAGATACAGCCAATACTAACAAATCACTAACTCTTTTCAGTAGTTTTGGCAGCAGTGAATTAGGGAAACTTAATTAAACTAAAGGTGAAAATGAGGGTTTGATGAGGTCTTTTTCCAGCACTTGTTCTTATGATAAGCATCCAAATCCATGTGAAAGCTCTTCTTGGCTTGGTGAGTACAATTTCCATCTTGAGAGATCCCTCATTATTCCACTCATTTCAGGCATACACACAGAAAGAGTTAGGATCCATTTGTGCTGTCATTTGTGACGAAGTCGAGGGTCAACCCTATGGACATGTCAAATTAGGACCCATTTCCCCTCTCTTAGCTTGTTACAAGCTGCAAAACAGTGGATGAAAATTTCCAGTTAATTGGCAGTCAAACTCTGCATGGAACTGTGTTCTGTACCTTGCAAAACTCTCTGGAAGGACATATTTTATGTTTTTAAATTCATAGAATATATTTTCACTGGAGCGTTAAGGGTGTACTTGAGCTGCTCTAAAAAAAAATCACATCAACTGATCCAGTGGCTGCTTGTGGTTTGTGTGAAGTCTTTCATCAGTCATCCTGAAACTACAGGCTAGTGACTTCCTGGCTGTCTTGAGGTTGGGAGGGATTTGAATTAGAACCCAGGCTATGAGATGTTGGATTTTTGTGAATCTTTTATAGTCTTCTAATTTTGAAATGTCCGATTTAAAATAACACTGTGATAAGAATAATTATTTTCTTTTATTGTTATTGTTGTTATATGTGTATCCTTAAAATTAGTGGGTATTTTGGGCTTAGTTATGGCTGAACATCATTAAAAACAAGACAACACCTCTCAAAAAAACCCAAAGAAACCTCACAGTTTTCTCCTGAAAAACCATTGGTTCACAATAAAAAGTGAAGTAATACTTTGAGATGAAGCACATAAGTCACCTCTCTGTGGTGTATTAGTTTTGGCAGTTCCACAAATTCTCACTTGAAATATCATTTTGACCGTCTATTATAATAATATTAAAACCTTTCAATTTGCCATTCAAAAAACAGAATGCAGTGCCAGTGCCAGCTGAACTCAGCAGAGAATTTTACACTCCCAAAAACTGGGCAAAAGAAGGGAGATTAATTTTAAATATCCCCAGTACAAAGCCAATATCCGTTTGCCACAGTTTTTTTAAGGTTGATGTACAGTCTAAGATATAGAAATATGCTCTTTTATATGTGGTTCATCTTACCTTGCAAAAGATAACTTTAACTGGATAGAGGAGCCTTAGTGTGGAAAATCTGATCTTTTTAACAGCATAACCAGGTAATCTAGAAATACTGTCGGGAGTTTAGTTCAAGCATGGCTTAAAGAAAAAGGCCACGAAGCCATGCAGCTGAGAGAAAAGTAACAGGTAGCTGTGAAGCAGTTTCAAAGCAGTTTCCAGCCTGACTTCTATAAACAATTAGTCTCTCTCAGGCATCCTTGTATAAGCAATAAAGTTCTCAGGCAGTCTTCCCATAACAAAGGTAACATCCTCTCTGGGAAAAGATGGCACCCTGGGAACAGTTATGGAAGTTTTGGGAACCGTTCGTATCACAGTGAGAACACTGATTTTGTTTGATGTAAACAATCAACGGTATTGTAAAACAAAAGGAGTGGTTAGAGTTTTCTCTGTTAGCCTATCATAAAGCTGTATTTTGGAATATGCATGAAGTTAATTAACACTGTTATTTAAAGTGATGGATCGATCAATAAAGTCGGAGTTCGATGCATTATAGGATGGTCGTTCTCCCCCTCACTTCAACAAATTGGTGACCCCGACGTGATAGCGGACACCACGACGATCGCGGCCATCACGGGGATTGCGAACACCAAAGGATAAGTGAGGAATGGTTCAGGCTCCGAAGCAGCGGGAGCGGCAATAAGCGCGAAATTAAAGCGGAGGAAAAAAGAAAACCGCCGATACGCGCCGTGCCCTGGCGACCATAATTAGATGGGCCAGCTGATACGTGCGGCATAGAAGTCTTGGAATACGCTGCTAGGTGAAAGTGCGCACTTAAAAAGAGGTATGGAAAGACAAGCCGCATATGAACTTTTTATTACATTTTTGCAAAAAAGGCAAATTAAGGGTATAGACTTACAGAAAGAATTGCAAGGTCTTTTGGCTTATGGTCTGGAAAGGGGAGTCTTTGTGAATCCCCACACGGTTCACGAGTTGTCGGAGTGGCGTAAATTTGGTGATATATTATGGCAGGCTACGTTAGACGATGATAAAACTGCTAGGAAAATGGGTAAATTATGGCGGGTTATTAACAACGAACTGTTGCAGTTTCAGGCGGAAAAGAGGGCTGCCTATCAGGCTACTGCCGCTCACGATCGTAATAAAGAATACGATCAAGAGAGGGAGTTTGATAAAGAGTCGGGGACTCCTCCTGGCCCTGCAATGAGGACGGTTTCATTACCGACCTCGCCTCCTCCCTCGGCAAGCCAGGCGCCGAGCCAGGCTCCACAGGGCGCTTTACTACCCTCTGCGCCGCTTCTACCGCCTCCTTTAACGAGCCAGCCCCCCCTGACGAGCCAAGCTCCGCAGGGTGCTCCGCAGGGTGCTTTATTGCCCGCTTTGCCGCAGGCTACGCATAGCACTTCTGAGTCTCCCGTATTGCTTGCATCGCAGCAGCCAGGGCCACAAACGTGTGTCCCGTTCCCGAAAAGTAATCAGAGCCCTGGGTTGGAAAACGATCGAGCGGTGATGATTGCACGGGAAAGACGGGATGCGTGGGCAGCTCTTGCCAAAGATGCAATGGAGAAGGGAGACCAGGAGTTGATAAGCTTAGCGAGCGAACTGGCTTGTCCGGTTATTTTCACCCCCCAGGCTGGCGGAGGTATGCAAGCGACAATTAGTGCTTTAGATTGGAAGATGTTATCTCAGTTGCGAGCTACTGTTAGCCAGTTTGGCTTTAAAAGCGAACCAGCCAAGCAAATGCTCGACTATATTTTTGACACCAGTATTCTTCTTATTAATGATTGTCGTGGCATAGTTAAATTAATCTTTACTCAACATCAGCAATTGCTTTTTAACGCTCATTGGCAGGCATTAGTAAATGAATGCGTGGCAGTACAAAGACAGCAGGGTGACCCTCTCCATGGCGTCACTGTTAGTGAGCTTATGGGTCTGGGACCTTTCTTTCGTCCTGAGGCACAAGCCTTAATAGGTCAAGAGAAGTGCCGGGAGGCAATAAGGTTAGTCAGACTCGCGATGGAAAGGGTAAAGGAACCAGAAGAGAGACCTATATATATAGGAATCAAGCAAGGCAGAGAGGAATCATTTAGCTCTTTTATTGACAAGGTTGCTGCAGAAATTGAAAGAGCTGAGGTGCCAAAATATCTTAGGGGAGTATTGCTCAGGGAGTGTGCTCTCCGAAATTGTAATTCTACTAATAGGAGAGTACTTAACACCCTAGGTACTAATTGGACTATAGAAGAGGCATTAGAGAAGATGGCCCTCATATCTACGGGACAGCAGGCTTTTGTGGTAGATGCGATCAAACAGAAATCAACGTCAGGAATAGGCTTGCAAGAACAGGCAAAGTCCTCTCAGAGTCAGGTATTAGCTGCTCTTGCACCTCACCAAGCGTCAGCTGCATTTGCAAATCAAATAATATGGGCCCAAAAATGCCGCTCGGACGACCAGGCACCAACAGAAGTCATCGCTGCAGCATCGGCACCTTCTTCTGTCTCCAACCCGACACCACAGGAAGCCACCGCGGGGGGAGAGCGAAGCCGCCGCGGGGGGAGAGCGAAGCCGCCGCGGGGGGAGCCACGGGTGCCGCGGTGCCTGCAGCAGAGTCAGCCTGCCGGCGAGTAAACAAAGAATCCAGCGCAGGGGGGGGAGTTTCGCCCGCTCCGTCACACGCGCCGCGGGACTGGAGCGCTTTTTGCAGCGGGAGCGTTTCTCCCTCCCCCCACAGCCGGCAAAAGCTTCAGTTTAAGACCTAACAGCCTAATGGATGTAACTTTTGTCAACAAAAGGAAAAGATCCCTGTTGAAATTAAGAAACAAGTGATGGTAAACAAGGAAAGTTAAAGGCACTTTTGTTTTTCCTGGCAGAGACTGTGAAACAGGAATCAGTGTACTGTATGCATGGGTCAAATTTCGGCCGGTTTGGCTCGGCATTGGTATGCTGTCTTGAAATCACCTGTATTGGCAGAGACTTTAACATCAGAAGCCCGGATGGCTCAGTCAGTGGAACATCAGACTCTAGAATTATATTTTGAAAAGTTTAAAAATGTTAAGATATGTTAGACTGATTGTATGAGTGAGATGTTGTGAGTGTGTTTTTTGATATAGAAATGCTATAGCAAACACGTGAACAAAGTTATTTTAGCTTAATATTTTAGAATCGGGCCTGTAAGTAAGTTATAGTAAATGCTATATTTTATGTCTATAGTAAGTTTTATCTGTTATTAAGTAGTTTAAGTTAAATTAAATGCTAAATACTATTAAGGTTAAGTTTGTTAAGTTTATTTGCTGTTAAGTTTCGAGGTCTGTTAAGGTTAAATCATATTAGGTTTAAGATAAGTTAGATTCTGTTAAGTTTGATCTTACATTATTTACAAATAAGTCTAAAATCAGTTAAATTTTGTTATAGTTTTGTTAGAATTAAGAGATTTTACATGTAAGTTCTGTTGATTTAAAATTCTATTAAGTTTAAGTAAAGATAAGTTTAAGTAATGTTAAGTTCTATTAAGTTTAAATATTTTAAGTTTAAGTATTTTAAGTATAAGTGCTATTAAGTTTAAGTGATGTTAGATAGATTTATGCTTTTACGATAGGTGTTTGTTTTATGACTTGTGTTCAAAGTGTTGTTGTGAACATCAGAGAAACCTTGCTAGCTGAAAATACTATTTAGTTATTAGAATTGCCTATTCTTATGTTGCAAAGAGTGTAGCACAGTTAGCCCATAGAATTTTGAAGCCAGTTAAGTTCTATTAATTTGAAAATAAGTCTGCTAAGTTGAGTATTTTAAGTGCTTCAAGTGCATACTACTTTCTCTCCACTCCAAATCAACAAAGGACTGAGAATCGCCCAGCTGATGCCATTTCAGCCAAATGACTAAAGGATTACAGACTATAAAACTGATTTTGAACATTTTTGAGAAACCCAGGGAAGAGGTGGATGTGAAAATCTCAAGGACAGAAAGGATCGTTTTCAGACTTGTCATTCACCTCCTCTCCAGGTTCACATGAATGAAAACAGCTAACAGCTTTCTTTTCTTAGTCCAATTACCACCTACCGTGCAATGCCTGATAAGGCCGGACATTGTAGCTCAGCTGAGGGTGGTTTTAACCCTTTGGGATAAAACACTGTTGCCGGACGACCGGGGAACTGATTGACATTATTGAATCATTATCATCTTTCCATATAAAAGGATCGGCAAAAGAGAACTGCCTTGAATGTCACAGCCCACATTGTGCTGCTTGGGTTGCACTGTGTTGTGGAGGTTGTGATGAGACCTTTTGGGTGGATCAGTTGTCACTTTTTCGTTTATGGTGTGATACCTGTAATCATAGACATAACTGGGAACATAATTGGGAGTGGGCTCTACGGAATGAAACAGGACTAAACACTGCCTCAGCTTTAGATCTTTATGAGACACATGAGCAGAAAATCTTGGCTTATTATCGGTGGGAGGTACAGTGTGTTTTGAAAAGGGTTAAAGGTTAAAAACTGATAAGAAAAAAAAAAGGTCAAAGTAAAAACAGAAAAATGAGGTTTACTTTTGTTATATTGCTAGGTGTAGTGGTAGCTGAAGAATTAAGGGTAATACAGTTTAATCAACCTAGAGATAATGTATGAATAACACTTGCTAGACAGATTAATCAGTCGTCGCTTTGTCTCAGCATTGCCAGTATCGTCTCCTCAAGAATTCTGCAGTCTTATTAATAATCGTGCTTTATGTATGCACAGTATGGTAAATATTAAATTGCCTAAAGGGTACACTGCCAGTCAGAGTGATGGCTACCGTCAATGCCTGTTAGTTCAATCTCTTAATATTCCTTTGCATTCTCCACCTGAGGAGTTGGAGCTTTTTGGAAGTGCAAATGCTAGCATGACCAGCACTTCTGATGGTGGATGGTTTAACTTTGATTATTTTAATCCTCAAAAGATGAATCCATATAAACAAACATGGGCAACTTTGGATTCAGCCCTAAAGCCAAACATAGTGTCTAAACAACTCTACAGCCATTGTAAAGGCTCTAGCATCATGACACCTAAGAAATTACCTACAGGAATATTTCTAATTTGCGGAGATAGAGCCTGGAATGGTATACCTGCTCAACCTCAGGGCGGACCTTGTTATTTAGGCAAGTTATCACTATTTCACCCTAATATATCTGTGCTGATGCAATTAAGTCATCAGGTAAGCAGGCAAAAGCGTAGCTTACATGACTTGGACTGTAGTCAAATAGGAGATCCGTGGTTCTGGAGTAAATTTAAACAAGTGATGGTTTCAGCTTTCCTACCCTGGGGTGCTGCAAGCAAAGCATTGACTCTAGCAAAACAAATAGGGTGTTGGGCTAAGGGTGAACTAAATAAAACTTCACAGATATTAGATATGTTATCTTCAGATGTACAAAGTGTTAACCACACTGATTTACAAAATAGAGCTGCTATAGATTTCTTATTATTAGCTCAAGGCCATGGGTGTGAAGAGTTTGAAGGAATGTGTTGCATGAATTTATCTGATCATTCTGTATCTATTCATGCTAAGATAAAAGAGCTACGGCTAGGACTTAATAAGCTTAAGGAAGAAGAAGGATTAGGTATTGATGGGTGGCTTAAAAGTTTTGGATTGGGACCCTGGCTAAGAAACCTTATAACATATGCTATAGGGATATTAGGAGTACTCTTATTGCTTTTACTTATATTACCTTGTTTCTGTAGCTGTATCCAAAAGATGGTTAGTAGGATGATAGAGAAAATGTGGCAAACTAACCTCCTTTCTTTTAAAGAAAAAGACGGGGGAAATGTCGGGAGTTTAGTTCAAGCATGGCTTAAAGAAAAAGGCCACGAAGCCATGCAGCTGAGAGAAAAGTAACAGGTAGCTGTGAAGCAGTTTCAAAGCAGTTTCCAGCCTGACTTCTATAAACAATTAGTCTCTCTCAGGCATCCTTGTATAAGCAATAAAGTTCTCAGGCAGTCTTCCCATAACAAAGGTAACATCCTCTCTGGGAAAAGATGGCACCCTGGGAACAGTTATGGAAGTTTTGGGAACCGTTCGTATCACAGTGAGAACACTGATTTTGTTTGATGTAAACAATCAACGGTATTGTAAAACAAAAGGAGTGGTTAGAGTTTTCTCTGTTAGCCTATCATAAAGCTGTATTTTGGAATATGCATGAAGTTAATTAACACTGTTATTTAAAGTGATGGATCGATCAATAAAGTCGGAGTTCGATGCATTATAGGATGGTCGTTCTCCCCCTCACTTCAACAAAATACCTCTGAAATTCTGGGTTCAGGTGTGAGATACCAAGTAACAGGTGAGAGGACTAGGTGTAGAATCTGCTCTGGTGGATAGGACTCATACAGCAGCAGGTCAGAATTATAGCCAGAATGAATCTGGTTTCTGAGCAGCCTCAATTATTAGTTAATGCCCCAGCATTACATGGTCAAATGTGCTCTGAATTAGTCCAACTCCCTCTCCTGTAACACAAGCCCGTTCATACAAGTGGTACATTTACTGCAAGCAGGAGAAACAGTTCAAAATGCTAAATATTTTGATTTGCTATAATTTTCCTAAAATAATCAAGTATTGAAGTGACAGCTTTGGTGTCAAATAATGCAATGTTGCAGCCAGAGGTTACAGATAGCCTGGCTGAAAACTCCACTGAGGAGGCTATCGGCAACAGGCAGAATGAAAGCAAAACCACTTTCAAACAAGCCCTTCAGAGATAATACTGAATTAAAACACAGAGCCATGGCAGGGGTTTGAGTTGGATTTTCACAATCTTTTATCAGTTGATAATTCAAATATTTTGATACAGAATCATTTACATTCAGTTGTGAAGTACATGTACTTTTTGATACCTGAGTTGGTCCGCTCCATGCAATAAATCATCGCAGGAAAAATGAAGGAGCAGAGGCACTGTCCCAAAAGTGGCTCAGTGGTGGAACTGCTGCATCTGTGATGGACAATTGATGAGACTTTGATCCTGTTTTAATAAAAGTTTACCATCAGTACTCTTCTGCTACTGAGCTGTTTGCATAATTTCATCTTTCACTGATGCAGGTCCGTGTTTCTACAGCTTGGATGTGGAACAGGGAGTGAAACCAAGAGCTTTCAGTTATAGGAGACCTTTGGGTTTTGAAAAAAGCCCTGTCTACCCCCCTCCCATCAGCCAAAGCCCAAAGAGAGGATAGAGATTTCCTCATACTCCATGTGCCATCCTGTGAGGAAGGGGCAGAGGGCCTTGATCTGACCCCACAGGTTGTATCAGCAAATGTCACATTCATGCACCTCTCTTTGAGTCTCAGTTCAAATTGGACCTGGAAATGACAAACACCAAGTGCAGATGACACACTCTCTCCCACACGAATCTCAAAAGAATACATTCTTTCTTTAGTCCTAGTTTAAGTTCTGTTGTACTCCAAAGTTTGAGTGTTATTAGCATGTTATTAAATCATCATTAAATACATAAAAATATCTGACGGTCTGGTAGTCTTTCCCCGTGTATAAAGTTAATTCCAAAAGCCAACAACTTAAAAAAAATTAATAAGAATTTACAACTCTAGATTTGTCTTAGTACCAGATGCTTAAATGAAACAAATCTTTTAAGTATAAAGTAATAGATGGTAAAATTTAATGGCAAACCAGTCATGTCTGTTTACAAGTCATTTTGATATTGAATGTAATCCAAAGCTTTACTGTATCTTAAGTATTTCCACACTTGTCTTTTTTTTAAGCATTTCCATACTTTATTTTCTTACAAAGCATTCTCTTTGCTTTTTCTAGCTATATTAAATTGTACATCTAGTCAGTGTTAAAATGGGAAATCTTTATTGATCTTGGCTGCCTTTCTCCTGATGCTCAAGACAGCCAAAAGCAGAGGAAAATGAAAGTCAGCTTTGGAGCTTAGAACTCCAAAAGACCTTAAATTTTTGCAAAATTCTTATTTAGTTGTTTCCATTAAATATTAACTATCTCCTGAATTGTCAAGAGGGATGTTAGATATAAATGAAACACATTAGACATCAAAAAGAGGGAGGAAAAAATTCAGGAAACCCAAGTTTCAGAAATTAGGAAAATTTACATGGCATCAAGTGTGAAGTAAAGATATTTAATTGAAGTTCTCTACGAAAGCAATAAACAATGACAAGAAAAAAGAAACCCCCCACAGTGTACAAGTTCTGGCTGTTGGGCTTTAGTCCTTTAATTCTTTGAAAGTTTGTTGCACTAAAATTCAAATGGTTCCGTGTTTTATGTGCTGGTGATCCCCGATTCTTCGTTTCAATAAAATGAAATTGCCTGTACCAGCACTTACAAGCTTTTTCTGGAACCTCTAGAAAGAATTCTGGCATCTCTTTAAAGACTTTTTGCATTTAATAAGGCTTTTGTTCTCATCTAATTCTAACAAAGTCACGGTGTTTTCTTTCCTTTGAGTTGATCAGGAAATTCTGCATACCCACCCTGTTTACCAGAGCATTGCTAGCAGTGAGGCATTGACATGTGCAAACCAGGGTAAGGAGCTGGATTACTTTTTAAGGTGCCGTGACAAACTAAGAAAATTTCTAATTTCTTATATTTTCTGTAAGAAAATACTCTGCTTTTACTTGCAAGATGATTTTGTATTCTGTGGGTTAGAGCATTGAGCATTTACTCATACAGCTGTGATGTCAAAGAGCAGGGCTCCATCAAACAGAGGAGGAGCCCCAAGCTGTTTGCCACACCAAGTTCAGTGTCTGAACAAAGACCAGCTGAAGCCTTATCCTTTGAGGAAACTTTCTGGGTTGTTTCTTTTCTCAGGATTCAAGACCTACAACTACATTAAGCCATTGGATTTTTAGGTGCCCATCCCTGCTGAGTTCAGAAGGATGTTGGAAGACTCCTAGTAACCTGCTAAAACGTATTCACAGTTTTAATTTTTTTTTTACCTTGCATTCCAGACAAGAATTTTAAAGAGGTGCTGGTATTACCGATTAAAAAAATACATTTTCAGCAGTCTTTGTTGTTCAACAAATTCTTTCAGTCTGTGTCCCCTTTCCCTCCCTTCAAACTCTGTTTTGCCTCACACCTTATCCTGAATGTGACCATTACTCCAGGAAAATAAAATTGTCTTCAATCCTGCAGTACATCTAAGCCACAGAAATACCTACCCTGGAACATATTTTATGAACAAGAGGATTTTTAATTGAATCAATGAGAAGTAAAGAAAAAAATTTAAATGTAGTTATGAAATTTGCTTGAACTTGCTTGAACTTATTTTTTATTGATAATTCTATCACCTGGTGAGTCAGGGATCACTCACTCCATATGTCTGAGTGTAACACACTCTACATTTGCTCTGTGCCTTGTGATTGTAAATCTGCTGCCTCCATAGTTCCTACTCACAACCTTCACTTTGATCTTGGAGTTAAAATATCCATTGCACAGGTATTTTATCTATTTTCCATTAGAGAGGTATTTTTCTTTGTCCTAATTCTGATTTTTAATGGCTATTTAGGCAAAGTAAACTTCATATTTAACTAAGTTTTGTGGACAATGATTATTGGCTAAAAAGAGATTAACTCCCTGTTCCTGATGTACCACTGCTGAATTGTGTTACAGAACAGGAACTCCTGTCCCTCAACCAGTGAATGGGGTTGTATTTCTTTAAAAGGCTGAAATAAAATGCAAATACAAGGGTAAGAAAACTTTCTTAATAGTAAATTATTTATTACTCTAGCATAATAATATTCTCCAGAGTGTGAATTTGCCTTCTTTGGCCAAACCAGATACTTTTCCTTCACCTTCCAGGTCCTATTACAATCTATTGTCCATGTAGTGAAGAGAAAAATGAGAATGCATATTTTAAATAGGCATTTTCCCAGTGACTGACAGGTATTTTGTTATCTTGTAGATCCATTTTCTGAGGAGCTGATGATGAAGTTGCAGATTGTGATGCTGCTGCTAAAGTGATGTTTCTCTTTCAAACGTGCCAGTTGCAGGAAAACACCACATATAAATACGATTTAAAAGGCTTAGAATGACTGCCAACAATGTGAAATGCCAAACAAGTGGAGCAAGGCTTCAGGTCCTGTGTCTGTAACACAACTCAGGAAAGTTCAAACAGCTGGAGTGAGTCCCTTTCCTTTCATGGATGCACTTCCCCTTCCATGGGTTTTGGCCAAAGGATAACTCTTCGGTGCAGTTGGCTGGGGCTGCAGTGACACCTGGTAACTGCCTGACTGATTACAGCTGCGACTTTCACAAGCTCTATCCCATTAGCTCCAGCAGTGAGGAATTCCTACAGCAGGACTTGCCCTTTCCACTTCCAGCACATTGCCTTCCATCAGAGCATGGTGCAAAACATTCTCAAACACAGAGAGACAAAAAGTGACTTGCTGATGCTGACACATTCCTTAGAATATAAAATCGTGTTTTGAATTAAATTTTAACAATTAATGATCATGTCTCTTCTAAATAGACCTTCCTACTTTTTTTAAATAACACTGTCCCCCATCTAGCCACTATGCCAAAAGAACTACGTCTGGTGGTTACTGAATGGACCAAATTTACTTCTTATATAATATTGGGGAGTTAACAATGCTATAGATTTGACAAACCCATCAAAAAGAAAACTGCTTCTCCAGCTGTATTGTAAATAATAGATAATCTAAGCAAGCAGGACTCTGCATGATTTTGCATGATTTGCAACCAGTGGCTTGAAAAGGTTTTCCACATATTAAAACTTATCAACACTACTGTAAGGATTACAAAATTCCCATTTTAAGCAAAAAGACACCGAGGCATTGCAGTTCTTAGAAGTTTATGTGTAGTGAGAAAACCTTATTTACACTTTGTACTTTCTCACAGTAAGTCAAACTGTATAAATGAAGGCTACATCATAGCCTTTGATAAACAGCTTTTGAATGCTGAGGAAGCTGTTGTACCCTCAGATGGGCAGCAGAACCAAGTTTGGAAGGGGTTGTGCAGGTGCCTTAGAGAGTAGAACAGCAAGATAACTGTGCAGATAATGGCAATCAAAATAATTACTCAGTGATTGTTCTCTATCTCCAAACTTAAGAGAAAGCAATGACTTTTCATCTTGTTAACTTCACTTAGTTTTTTTTTTCTTGTTGATGACGAAAAGAATTCTAAACTACCCTTCATTCTTCGTTTACAGATCCTGACTCTGAGAAAAACATATAAAACTCTCATGACCTTGGAATTCCACCAAGAAGCCTTTATATTAAGTACCCTTTTCACTGTTTTTTTTATACTCCTACTTTTCTCCTACTTTAACTAAAGCCAAAACAAGCGTGTTTATGTCACAGTCCTTTTTTAACTTCTACTGTTGTCTTTTAAAGTCCAAACACTGACAGCTAATTACTTTCAAAGACCACAGGTCAAGGTAACCAGTAGTGAAGTCAATGGCATTTCTGTTCATTATGTCCCAAAACTGCCTCACCTAATTGGAAACAGTTGGCTAGTAAGTTGTGTTTATAACTAACCTCCTTTAACTTTTAAAATCACAAGCTGTGGAGATTCCTGTAGTCCCCTGATGTGCGTCTGGAGTCACCTCTAACTCTGACATACTTTGCTTTTGACGTTTCTTCTGATTAGAGTTTGAGCTTATAAAGTGATGTGATCTTGTCCACAGCTTCCAGCCAAGGGGACCAGAGCACAGTTTGACATCTGTGAACAACACATAGAGTGTTTTCTCTCAGCTGGAGTGTGATGAACTTTCAGGAAAGTTCTTGTATTTTACATTCTCTAATAACTATCATGGCCTCAACAAAGTGGGAATTTTCCTTTGTTTTATGAGGGAGAGTGTAGGCAGAAAGAAAACAATTGCTCAGATCTTGACTTCAGTGCTGGCACATAGAGTTGAATCCACAGAAAGCAACTAGAAAATACAGCTGTTATTTGGAAGTGAAGCTAGGAAAGAGCCTGAATGTTTCACTGCACTGTACAGTAAAAAGCCTGAACCATTTGCATCTCAGCCAAATAATTGTTCAGTACAAATTTGCTGTATAAATTCTTTTAAGCTTATTTTTAAGGCACAGATTTGTACATGAATTTTCTGAATTCTTGCCTGATTTGCACATTTTCTCAATTACATTAACTTGAAACATTTTGCTTAATACATTATAATTCTTTTTACTCTGTGACAAGATGGTATCACTTTGTAAATTTTAAGGGACTTATTATCCCCTATGCTGCTGGTTAAGTCCATACTGGTTATTGTCCATCACTGGAAACCTGATCCATATGTGGAACTGTGCTCACCGGTGTTCACATTGGACCTTACAAACTGAGTACTGAGTGAATTAGAAGGTAACAATTAAGCATGAACTGGTAATCATCCCAAATGAGGAGCACCCAGCATATTTGATTATTCCTGAAAAAAATCACTTACTAAGCAGACAGCGCATTCACAGAACATTGGATTCCTACTTTATCCCACACAGATTAATACCTTCTGAGTCAGGCTTATGTCTGGCTTCTGGGAATAAGGAAAGAAAGGTCTTGTGGTGACTAGTTTTGCACAAACTGGTTGTTTTTAGAGCAGCGGTTTTTACCACAGAGTGAAATGAAAACAGCTGCCAAGAGCAATTTGATTCAAAAAGGCAGTGGCCACTGGTCACAGCCCAGACACATCTGTGGCTCTGCAAAACCCTGGCCTCTGTTGTGCTGCAACCCCTCAGCACATTCATGTTCCTGAACATGTAACACGGAACTGTGACCTTCACAAGCACCACTGTGCTGGATCTGAGTGGCAGAGAGCAGCTCAGCTGAGCAGGCTCCTCACCCTCTCTACACTCTGCTAGCTACAGCTTGTAGACCAACCCACCACATACCTTAAGTAGAGCTGAGCATGGATTCTGCACTGCCTGTGCTGTAGGACTCCCAAATATACTAGAGTGCTTCCCACACACTGTGGATATTGGGGCCATCTCAGTGCATGGCTACAAGTATTCCGTGCAAATGTTGAGTAAGGCATAAACAGCTTAGGCCTGTTTTTACCTATCAAATGGAGGGATTTAGCCTTTGAGGGCAGGATTCTGTGCACATGTCATCAGGTGCTATGTAGACACTGCAGCTCACCAAGCTGCCCTAGTCTCCTCTTTTTATTCAAAACAGGGAACTTCAGGTCACTGTTCACCAGACCCAATTTAGGTCTGCCAACACCCAGTGAGTACACCAGAACTGACACAACGGGAGTCTCAGGCTGTGCCAACACCCTGGGCTGACTCAGATTTATCAGATGAAGCCCAACCTGGGGTCTGGGTGTGGTGTGCTGCCCTTGCATATGCTATAAACTGCTTCTGAAAATAAAAGGGACATTTCCCTTCCACACCCCTACACTAGCCCATGATCCAGGGCTGATCTGTGAGCTAACAGGCAGCTCACCTGCCAGAGATTAATTTAGAATGTGCTAGTTGCCTGCTTTGGAGGTGCTGCCTTCCCTCTATCTGATACCTTGGTATTCAGCAGGGAAATTAGAGGGGATTGAAATAATGAGGCTATTTTGTATCCTTCTCCGGATGAATCCATTCTGAACCAGACCTCATGGAATTTTCTAAAGCGTCTTTTAAAATGAGCATGCTCAGTTCAAATTTCAAAGAGTTGATAAAAGGCAGACATTCTTCAGGCCTGTGAGAAAGAGCCTCTGGTTACTAGAAGCTGTGCTTTTCCCCAAAGGCTACATTTCTTTTGCATTAAAATATAAATAAATAAACCACATTCTGATCTTCACTGTTTCACACCAGTAGTACAAGCTTTGCCTGAGATTCGTTTGAAGAGAACACGCATACCTGAATTCAGGTCAGATCACCCTGAGAGGGTTTAACTCCAGAAGGAAGATGAGTCCAGTTTCCTTTTCCCTGCTGCAGTGCAGTGTCCCTCCGCGTTATTTCTACTGCTGTTTACAATTAAACAGAGCAGCACTCCCTGAGATCCTCTCACCTCTTGGGTGAAAACCAGAAGAGAAAAAGAATTTCTTCCTTCAAAGCATCGTGAGAGTTTCTGCTCCAGGTGCCTGTCCGTGCTCTTCACCCAATCAAAGACAAAATCAAATGGGCCCAGTAAACCCAAACAAAACCTCATTGAAATTTAAAAGCTGTGTGGATGAGGCAAGTAGGAGCATGGGTTAGTGGTAGGCTTGACAGCGCTGGGGGAACGGTTGAACTCGATGAGCTTAGAGGACTTTCCCAACCAAAAAAATTCACCATTAAGTGATTCTGTGATTATGAAATCGCCTCTCTCCTGGGCACAGTGGGCAAACGGGGAAGTGCTGGTTCTCACCCCAGGGAAAGGAGTGGTGGAAGCCCCAAAGAAGAGGGAGGTGAGGAAACAGCACCCAGAGACCAGTGCAAGCAAGGGAAGCCTGATGTGTGGGAGCACTCCAGCCAACACTTCAAAACAACCAGTGGAACAGAGACACCATATCCATGGGACATGCAACCAAAAAACACAAGGAATCAATACAACATCCCCCTCACCTGGGCACCTTGGAACCTCCTCTGCTGCAGGCAGGAAAGTGTCATTTCAGCTTTACAGTCATTACTTGTTGGGGACACAGGGAAAGACAAGTTTTGCTTTTCCCAAATAAAAGGAAGGGGAAAAAAAATAAAAGGAAGAAAATAAGTGGGTAAGGAAGTTTTATTTCCAAGTTTCTAAAAGGAACTTACAAACCACAGAGAGTAAAAAAAAAAGCATATATATATATGTGTGTGTGTGTGTGTGTGTATATATAAATATATATATATATTTGACAGGGTCCTGTTAAGCAATTCTTCACATTATCTAATGGTGATAGATGATACCATGTAACCATATATGTGTTTCCCTGTAATCCTGATCACTGCCGACAGCTCACAAAACTCTTCTCAGACAACATTTCTCCTAGACTGTACAGATTTATTTTCTCAAAAAAAAAAAAAAAAGGAGAATGAAAAACTACAAAGTAATCCAGAAGAAAGGAAAAAAGAAAACTCTCTTAAACAAGGTCTTCCAGGCTGGACTGGGTGAGAGCCAAGTTTAACAACTCCTGCATGGCTGTGGGACCTCCTTCCCAGCCTCTCCAGCACTTACAGAATTTCCTCCAGCACCTATCACTCCCCACCATCCCACCATTAATGCCCTGTGCTACCCTGCTCCCACCCTGCACAGGGTCTCATCACTTCAAAGGAGCCCCAACTGCCCAGCTGCACCCTCAGCACTGCTCTGCCCTCGCACCTGCCCATCAATCCTAACCTCAATCTTTATTTTTTAGGACTTCCTAACATTTCTGACCATCCAGGAGTTAATCCTAGACCTCCACCCCACCAGCAGCACAGCTTCCAGCTCAGGATGCTATTCCAAGCACCCCTGCAGCAGGAATTCCAGATGCTGGGGATGAGAAGGGATTCATGCTTGGCTTTTCAGGCTCTAGCTCCCACATCAGGAAGGCATGGGCTCATGGACAGAACCAACTGCTCCAAACTAGAAAGGACTCATGAAATAAAGGCAGAGAAAGCTGAGAGAGAGAAATGGAGCTGGGGCAGATCTATGTGCTCCAGATTCTTCCTCACCCTGAAATTTCATGGCAGTTTTCGTAGGTTGCCAAAAATTAAACAAAAACTAAGTGGTACCCGGTTCCCCCATTCCACCCCCCAACAATTTTTTTAACACTTAATGTCCATCTTAAGTGTTCATCAACAGATTTTAAAATGCACACGGGTGTCAAAAAGGAGACTTAGAAAAATTTTCTTGTTCCTGTTCTTACAGCAAAACCAACCTCAACTCGAGTCTCACAGGCAGAGGGCTAAAGGCAACATCTTTTGTAGGACTGTGTCATCCCACTTCAGAGGTCCAAGGGGCTCTTTGGATCCCATTCCTAGCAGGAAATCGTCATTGAAGACCTAACAACTCTCGCTGTCTCCAGGCATCCTTCATCCCGGGATGCTGCTGCATGCAGCTGATGGAGGATAGCTCAGCCCTGGGCACCCCCACTCCTCCCTGCACAGCTCAAAAGCCAGGCAGGAAGCCACACACTGCCTTCCTCCTCCTCCACCTCCTCCTCTGCTACACCCTACATGGAAACAGGCAACCACACACACCCCAGTCAGCTGTGTGAAAAAATGTATATATTCAGCACGCACTCAGTACAGTATAGCAACAAAAGCTACCATAATTTCCTTAGAAAACCAACAAACCACCAACTTCAAAATAACCACCAAAACTTCCCAAATCCTCCCCACTCTAGAGCACTGATCCTCAGCCTTCTGGGCCCAACAAGGCACCAGCGGCAAGTGACCCCAGCCCCAGGCCATGCCTGCCTGACAAGGCACAGAGGGTGGTCCCAGATCTCTGGCAGCATCTCCTGCCCCAGCACCCAACTCCTCCTGCGGGCTCTGGGGTACTGAGGGCGCTCCACCAGAGGGGCTGGGCCAGCATTTTGCTGGTGTGCTCTCCCGTGCAGTTATTTGGGGGACACACACATCAAAGAAAATGGGACAAGCTCTGGCTTACAGAACAGGGGAGCTGCCACAGTGTCCCTGGGGCTGTACACAGCCCTAGGAATGTGCCAGGGAGGAGAGGATTCCATCGCTGATCCTGTGGGGCTCCATGCTAGGATCGCTGCAACAGTGTGTCTGCTTTCTGCTGGAGGCGGGGATGAAGCCGAAGAGAGGGAAGGAGCGGCACAGTGGTGGGGCTGGGAGCTGGCAGGCCCCTTGCCGCTGCACACAGAGGGGAGGTAGATCAGCTTTGGAGACCTCTTGCCTGGGAGGATGTCTTCGTGGACACCAGCTCGGTTCCTGGGGGAAGAGCCTGCTGCAGGGCCCTGAATCCCTGTGCTTGCCTTCTCCAAAGGCAAAGGTGTCTTGGAGCCCGTTCATGCCACTGGAAAGCTCTCAAACTTATGCAGCAACTTCTCTCAAAACTTTTTAGCTCTGAAACTGCCACCACAGCTGCTGCAGGCAAAGTCCCAGCAGCTGGGGACAAGCCCAGAGGTGATGGCAGTGACATGCCGGGCAGGAGGAACCCTGGCTCCCTCTTGCCCACCTGGCTGGACCACAACCCTGATCCCAGCCCCTCTCCCTGCCCTGCTACACCAGTCCTGCTGCTACCCCTGCCCCGTGCACCATGGGGATAGCATGCATGATGCTCTCCATCCTCCCCCCTCCCCAGATCCCCATCCCCAGCGTCCCCTCTGCCATTAGTCTTGCTGCTCGTTCATCTCCATGTCTGACACCAGGATGTTCTTCTCAGCAGATTCACTGGGGTTGGAGGTGGTGCGGCTGTAGCGAGCGCTCTCGAAGGCGCCCCGCTCTGCGCCCTGTCGGCGCTTGTACAGGAAGACAACGACCCCCAGCACGGTGCACAGTGCCAGTGTCGACAGCACAACCACTGCGATGGTTGTTGTGTTCTCTGGCAGAGCTGCAGGGAGGAAAAGGCTGTTGAGAGGCAGACAGATGGCTCCTGTTCCCTGCTCAGCCTGCAGGAGAGGCTGAGGCTGGTGGGGCTCCAGCTAAACCTGTGTTTCTGGACAGGGTGATTTAATCATAGAATGTCCCGAGTTGGAAGGAACCCACAAAGGTCACCAAGTCCAACTCCTGGACCTGCACAGGACACCCCAAGAATCCAGCCCTGTGCCTGAGAGTGCTGACCAAACACTTCCTGAGCTCTGGCAGTCTTGGGGCTGACCACTGCCCTGGAGAGCAGGACAGGACTGGAATGAGATTAGCTCAGTTGGTTAAGCATGATGCTAATAACACCAAGGTTGTGGATTTGATTTCCGTATGGGTCATTCACTTAAAGAGCTGGACTCAATGATCCTTGATCCTGGTGGGTCCCTTCCAGCTCAGCATATTCTGTGACTCTGCCAATCTGCTTTGGTGTTTTGTGGACATCTTGCTCTGGGCAGACCTCCTGGGGCTGGGCAGACTCCCTGGGTCTTTTGTGGTGTGTATGAACATTTAGCAGCTGCCTGGGATGGATCTTTGGGATCCTACCAGCAAACATGCTGGCCATCCCCCTGACTGACCAGGCAGTGTGGGCACTGGAAGGAGAGTCTGGCAAGCAGCTGGGCAGACACACACCTTCATGAAATGATGGCTCCTGCTGCTGAGAAGTCCTAAGTCAAGGCCAAAGTCACTTGGGAATGGCATTCCCCACCGGTAAACCCCATTCCTTTCATTATTTACATAAGTCAGGATGTGGCACAGGCTCCCAGTCCTCGTTTCCAGTCCCAGTACTATGCCCAGGCTGATGGTGCTACTCACCTGCCCTGGAAAAGCTGCTCTCCTCCACTGCAATGGCAACACAGACAGGTGAGTGCATACCCACGACACCCTCCCATCTTCCCACAACCAGCAACTCTGGACCCACACTCTGCACTGCTCCCAGTGCTGCACCACACGGGCAACAGGTGATGAATAGCTGGGCTGGTCCTCTGGCTCTGCTCTACCACTGTCCCACCGGCCTCATCCCGCCCCAAGGAGCTGACGCAGCCAATGAGACACATTGGGCGCAGCCCATCACTGAGCCCAATGGAGACCTGTAAACTCCAACACCAACCCATACAAGCCCCTGCACTGGAATTACTGAAAACATGTGGTTGGTGCTGCCACTGTGACAGTTCTGCTGTGCACCATCCTGCCCAGACCCCTAGCTCACCCTACATCAGCCCAGAAGCCTCAAGCAGCAGAGGGGGCCGTACCTCGGGGGATCTTGCAAATGACCCCCATGGTTATGTTTGTGCAGGAGCCTAAACGCCACACGCCGTTGCTGCTCTGGATCCAGTAGCAGCTGTTCTGGCTAAGCATGCTGGGCCCCGTGTCGTGCTGGCCCCAGTTGGAGTAGTTCACAGCACTGTTGTCATGCCAAACCAAGGTGCCACCTGGAAAATGGGAAAATTAGGCTTAAGGAAGCTGAAGAGGACACCCCACCTTTGCTCCAGTTCAGAAAGTACAAGGAAGTGTGACAGGGCTCTGGGAAGCCTGGTCTAGTAGAAGGTGGGCCTGTCCATGGCAGGGGGTGAGACTGGATTGGCCTTAAGGTCTCTTCCAACCCAAACCATCCCATGATTCTGTGATTCTATGGTGAGGTGGTGTGATGAGGAGGACCAGGGGCTACAGCGCACCTTCCTGAATCTGCAGGCTCCAGTGCCTTGAAGAAGGCTTTGGGTTTCCTATCCCACCGAGCCAGAGGAGGGCACACGCAGTATGTCCAGCACAGCCTGAGACACTAGTGTGCCTGGTCACACTATGGTATGAGCCCTCCTCACTGGTGCCACCAAGGGCTTCCTCTGTTCACCACAGACTTGGTGGGAGTTCATGGAGGTGCCTGAGGGAATATCTCAAACCTCATTCCTTCCTTTGTACCTTTAGGGTTGAAGGTCATGCCCAGCCAGGCCCCCTTGGAAAGGCCCTCGTACGCCTGGAGATGCTCCCACACAAAGACATTCTCCATTTCATCCTGGATGGACAACACTGTGCCGCCAACTGCAGAGGGAAGACTGTCACGGAGAAGCCCAGAACTGAGAGGATAGAGTTAGGGAGCAGCAGTGCCCAACAGGACAAAGTTCAGGACCCACCCATGAACCACATGACGACTGGGGAACCCTAACAGGGAACAGCAAGGAGATGATGGCTGACCAAGGCTGGACAGGGGCACAGGGACAAGGGGGCTCTGCTGCACCCACAAGCATCCTGGGGATCCAACTCTTTTCCATTTCCAAGGAAGCATCACCCTCCTTTACCACCCCAGCTCCCTCATACCTTTCTGGCACCTCTTCATGGCATCCTTCTGCCCAAGAGTGATCTCCATGTGGAAGGTGTAGCAGTGATCCCGGAAGGGGATCCAGGACGAGTCCTCCAGCGATTTGGGACAGCTGCCACTATAGGTCCACTTGTGCGTGCGGGGGTGACCTGGGAAGCACATGGTATATTAAAGGTGTGGTGGGGCACAGGATGTTGGGGTCCCAGAGCACAAGACCCACAAGGACATGTTCCAGAAGGTCCCTGGTGGGATGCCGTCTCCATCCCTTGGTCACACCCCACCCAGACTACCCCAGGCCGCTGGCCAGCACCTGTTTGGAACTGACAGATGCCCCCCTGCAGCCTGGTGTCACAGCCAGCTGTGCGCCAGCTCCCGTCCGTGTCCATGTAGGAGCAGCCAGTGATCTGTTGGGGCTCCCCGTCCTGCCAGTTGGTGTAGATGAGATTCTCCTCCGTCAGCCACGAGTAGCTCCGGCCTCCCTGGAACACCACAGGGAGGAGGTGCTGGGAGGCTGCTGTGATCCCTTTGGGGACCCGTGCCCCAGGTGCCTGCCCCCTTCCCTCACCTCATCATTGGCCAACCCAATCCAGAGCGGAGCCTGCAGGCTGCTGACGGCCTGTGTGAGGAAGGCCTGGCTGTAAGGGTTGGAGATGGTTGCCAGGGTGGCATTGAGGGTCTCGCAAAGCAGCAGCGCCTCGTGCCACCTGAGGGGTTTCTGCAGGATGCGGTAAGTGCTGTTGTGGTAAAAGAGGGTGCCAGTAGGAGAAGGGGGGAATGGTGCCTGCGCAGGGCTCAGGGCCAGGTCTGGAGGAGAAAAGAGACATGGTCAGAGGGCATGGAGGATGTTCCTGCATCCCAGGTGGGTCACCCTTTGGTCCATCCCTACCCAGGCCAGTCTGCCCCTAGCAGTATTGTGCTGGTTGCACCTGGCAACATCCTGGTGCAACTGGGAAGGACAGAGGGACATCCTCAGGAACAACAAGCAGTGACATCCTAGCACCATCCCCACCTAGGAGCTGTCCACCAGGATGCATGTCCCTGTGGGGACACACTGAGCCAGGTTGGTGTGCACAGGTTTGGGGCTGTCCCACAAAAGGCTGGGATCAGAGACCCACCCACCTAAGTTAAGTCCGTCTCCTCAAGCTAAACCCATTGCCCCAGGTTCCCCAGTCCCATCACAGCATGGGGCACCAGGGTGGCAGTGACAGCTCCTCAGCCAAGAGAGCTGGGGCTGTCCCCTCATCCCCCTCCTACCTATGCTCCGCTGGCAGACATAGCCGTGTTTCTCCTCCAGGCAGCTCCGGTCATCCCAACGTCCCGTGAAGAGGGGGGGTGAGCCATGCCACACCACAACACAGTTGGTCTGCACAGCCAAACCACAAGGTCAGCACTGCTCCTAGCACTGTTGTCCCACACAGCAGAGATTCCCATGCCAGAAACCCCCACCCTGCAGGGCTGCATCCTGCACTGCCCTTGGAGAGCCACCCCAGCCCACTAAATCTTTCCTTTTCCAAGGCTGGGCCTGGCACTGTGGGACCTTCCTGAGGGAAGGGGGTGCTATGGGGAATCTCCCTCACCAGCTTGTCATTGGGGCTGGAGGAGCTGCAGCCTGAGGGCTCTCCAGGTGCCCAGCTCACGTGCCGCAGCGGTTCCCCCTCCACCCACTGGAACTCCCCCTGGGCATCGTGCAGGCCAATCCAGAGGTCCAAGGAGATGTTGGGCAGCATGGAAGTGATGAAGGCTGCAAATGACAGGTCAGAGGCTGAGGACCACCACTGGCAAATAGAACCCTGGTGGGGTGGTGGGGCAGAGACCTACCCTGCTCCAGGGGGCTGGCAATGGTGGCCAGGATGGCGCCCTGGCTCTCACACAACTGCTTCGCCTCTGGCCACTTCACTATCTCGCCTTTGTTGTGGCCATTGAAGCTGAAACACTGCAGACGCAGGGGCACAGGATGGGCCAGGAGATGCAGCTGACCCCAGTCCTGAGCCCTGCACCCTCCCCACTCAGCCACCCTCTGCAGCCCCATTCTGCCACAATGGTCCTTCTCCCCTTCACACCCTCATGCAGGCCACCCCCCAACCCCTCTGCCCTTCCACATCTATCCTGGCAAACCTGTGCACACACCTCACCTTCACCATCCCATAGCATGTCTCCCAGCATCCCTGTAAATGCACCCCCCAGCACTCCCCACAAAACATGTGCAGGCATCTCCATCCTGCCATTTTGCAGCCACTCTCTCTGTGGCTCCGCAGGGCTGGTGGAAGACTGGGAAGAAGCTGTCACCTCTCCATCCTGCCATCCCCTTTCCCATCCTGCTGTCCCCTCTCCCTCCACTGGTACCTTGCTGAGGAAGGGCAGCCAGCCTTGGGGACAGCCCCCACTTGTGGCAGCAGGTACCGGAAAGAGGGAAGGCTTCACAGCTGTCGCGTTGCTTCGCTTGCAGATGTAAGGAAGTGCTGTCATGCACTTCTGGTCCCCCCAGTCCTCTGTTGGAAGGGACAGGCTGGGCATGAAGCCCCTCTGCACTGGTACCAGTGCCCCAGCCACTCAGAGCCCCATGTGGAGCCCTGCCCTGCCCTCACCTCGGCTGGCTGTCATGTACACACACTTCCTGTCCTTGCTGATGGGCCGAGGCTTGCCTGGTGCCCAAGAGACAAAGTTGAGGAGGGATCCATCAGACCACCTGGAACAGCATCAGGAGGATGAGCAGTGACTTGGTGAATGGGACCACTTGAATGCCCTAACTGGGAGCTTTTTCCACCACTACCCTCTTGGGTGAGGAATCTCCAGCCCAGCACCCCAGGATGAGACCCAAGATGCAGCTGCTGAGTCACAGCACTCTGAGATGTGGGAACAGCACTGTGCAGGGACATAGTGGTATGGGGATGTCATGGGCACTGTAGGGTAGGGATGTCCAGCGATACAGTGGCTGTGACTTACTTGAACCTCCCGTCGTTCTCGTAGGTGTGCAGCCCAATCCACCAGTGCTGCTCCTGGCCCCTGGAGAACTGCACGCCCAGAGAGGACATATCAGTGCCCTTCAGGGACTGGAGAGTCTTTGGGGGCAACTGAGGCTGCCATGGGGATCAGACACCCTTCCCCAGCTTGCAAAAGCAAGTCAAAAAACATCACTTTGCTAAGCCCCAAACCCACCCCCAGGCATCAGGACCAGCCACCACACAAACCCATCATGACCCCAGCAAAGCCTAGCACCCCCAAATATGGTCCCTCCAGAAAAGGGTGAAAGAAGGCAAGGAAGAGCACCCACAAGGTAGCAGAGCCCATGGCCACTGGTGCCCTGGGAAGTTCCTGTCCCCTTGGTACCTTCTTCAGGTTCTGGCCCAGGAAGTGCAGCTCGGCCTTGCTGTGCACTGACGTCAGCTCAGCCTGGAACCAGCTGCAGATGCGCTTTGCCTGCAGCCATGTTGAGTGGTGTTCAAAGAACTTGTACTCGGCTTCCTGGTACTTCACCCACTCTTTGCTGCCTGCAGGCACAGACCAGACCTTACACTGAAGCTGACACCCCTGCCATGGTCACCCTGACAGGACATCCACATCTCTGTCTATTGGGCTGCTCTGCTTTTGTCCCTCTCCTGCAATGGAGCTGCAGTGAGATGCCTGGATTCCCCTCCCTCCCACAACCCTGCCCAGGATCCATCCTCTTAATAACACTGCAGCAGACATCCATTGAAGACATCAGGTGGTCTATGCATGACCTGAAGTTGAGCCAGGAGACATTGAGGTTGGATATCAGGAAAAGGTTCTTCCCTCAGTGAGTGGTCAGGCACTGATCAGGCTCCCCAGGACAGTAACAATGGCTCCACGGCTGCCAGAGCTCAAGGAGTATTTGGACAACACTCTCAAGCACAGGGTAGGATTGCTGGGGTGCAGGGCCAGGAGCTGGACTCAATAGTCCTTGTGGGTCCTTTCCAACTCAAAATATTCTGTGACCGTGTCAAAAGGCTGTGGCTAACACACCTTGGGTTGTGATCTCTGGCTCCTTCACATCGGCACCTGGAGAAAGGGCAAGAGAAGGTGTCAGTGGGGTGCAGGCTGGGATGCTCCCATGGATGCTTCTCTGCAAACCATTCATGGGCTACAACGGCAGGATGCCCCTCCTGAATTCCCCCAGAAGTGACAGTACCTGTCCCAGTCCCTGAATTAGGAATCACCCTCCCTCCTCCTAAGGATTCTGCCACCCTACAGCCCATGCTCCTCCAGGTCAGTCACAGCTGATGGTTTTGGGGACCCCTTTGCCAGTACCTTTGGGCAGTTTGCAGATCCAGTCCAGCTGGGCTTCACACTGCATCGGCATCCACTGCAGGGAGGCCAGATCCAGCACTGTGCAGCTCCGGATGTCATCATCATCATAGTTGCTGCGGTCGAAGTTGTGGTAGAAAAACTGGGGGTTGAGAGAGATGGGCAGTGTTGGTCCTTTCCACCAGCACCAGATTCGTCCCTCCCACAACTCAAATGCCCCCTGGACTCACCCCCAGGCCGTCGCTCCACCTCCAGCTCTGGTCCCCAGCAGGGTCCCGTCGGTTCAGGCCAATCCAGAACCAGTGCTGCTCATGGAGCTCCGGTTCTGACTCCCTGTGGGGACCCAGGGGCACATGTGAGTACACAACCTCCTTCAAACCAGAGGGGTTTATACTTCTCTACAAATATATATTTATAATCAAGGCTTTTTCTGTTTGTTTTCAAAGCCTGCCATCCCCACATACCTGAAGATAGGAATTGGGATAACAGGCATGACATCTCAGGACTGGAGCTGCTTTAAACCCAAGCTCCATCCCCAAATTACACTGAACTTCCTGTGCATCTCCCACATTAGCCACACCAACTGATGCACCTTCTGTACACTGGTCTGTGCTCAGAGAGATCCATCCATCCATCCATCCGTCCATCCATCCATCCACTCACATGTGCTAGACCACCAGGAGGGCTGTGGGCTTGTGGCAAGCACACACCAGCAGTGGGACACACGCTGATGCCCCCAGCCTCTCACCCAAAAATCTTGTTGAGGGTGTTGGCAACAAAATGCTCCTCCTCATAGCTGCCTAGGCTAAGCAGCTGGGCTCCCAGCTCCCGGCAGAATTCCTGTGCAGCGATCCACGTCTTCTTCTCTTGCAGCTTTTCGAAGTTGAATACCTGAGAAAGCAAAAACCCACAGCATGGGAGGCTCAACAGCAGAACAGGAGCAGAGCCCTGTTCCAACCTGCAGGCAGCCGTGTCCCAGGACACAGTGGTGCCATCCAGCCCCAGCCAGGGTTGTGGAGTGCCTCTTGCAAGCTCCAAAATGTGCCCCTTCATTCCCCTGCACAGGGGAGGAATGTGCATCCCCACACCAACCTGCCCAACCACCCTTCACCTTGTAGCAGTGACGTAGTTTGGGGTCGGAGCTCCATCCTGGGGGGCAGGTGGCAGTGAGGCTGGGTGTGGGGAAAGGACTGGGCAGTTCAGGATTGACTGGGGTGCCCAAGTTCTGTCGACAGATGTACTTGGCCTTGAAGGTGCTGCAGTTCTTCACCTCCCACAGCCCCATGGAGCTGCCGGTGGCCAGGGCCACGCAGCCACCCTTGTTGTAACCTGGAGTGCTCACAAGAGCAGGGGAGATGCCAGCCTTAGAGTTGGACTGTTCTGGAGGGCAGTGCCAGCCCTGCCCTCCATGAAGGGGGAGTCCTCATCCCACCCCCATCCCTTACCGGGCTGGTTGCGGTTCCAGTGAGTGTACGTCACCTCATCACCACTCAGCCAGTGGAATGCGCCTGTCTCATTGATGTCCTGCAGAGCTGTCCAAAAATACTCCCCATCCCAGCCATAGATGAGACTGCTCACATATGCCTGCTCGAACCTGAAGGGACAGTGAGAGTGGGATCGTCCACCGAGACACTGAGCTGCCCATGATGCTCCAGCCCTTGGAAGTCACTTCCTTGCAGGGCTTGTTTTGGGGCAAACCCACTACCACTGGCATGGCACTGACCTGTTGGTGATGGTAACCAGCGTGGAGCTGTAGTCAGAGCATGTCTTGCGGGCGTCACTGTAGGGGACACGGTCCTCACCCAGCCAGAAGCAGGATGGGCTGTGCCACTTCCAGCCCTGGGGACGGGTGACAGGGAACATCCACCACTGCCCACCTGGACCTCCCCAGAAGGATGGGAGCAATCCCAGGGCACGAGAGCAACATCCCAAGTTCCCCACCACCACCTCTGCCTTCTCCTGGGAGGTCTCCTGCCCCCAGCTGCCCCAGCTTGACCCCGCTCAGCTTTGAGCTTCAACAAGCCCCTGGCCTCAGACGACATGGCTACAAGGGAAAATAAACACCCAGGCAGCTTCAAAGCTGGGGCAACAGCTCTCCCTGCCCGCATCAAGCCCCGGCCAGGGAGCAGGCAGGGGAACACAATCCTCCTCTTTACACTGCAGGACTGAGTCCAAAGCAAGTACCACCGCAGCCAGCTTTAATCCCCTGCCTTGTTGATGTTGGAGTCTCTCCGGGGTTGGAGACACAATACTGTCTGTTTTCTGCCAGAGCAGGGAGCAGGGTGGCCCTGGGGGTGGCAGCGGTGGTGGCAGAGTCAGGAGGGACATGGGGACTCATCTGCAAGAGGGGACACACACCCTTCACAAGGGTGAAGTGGCTCAGCCAAGGAACCAAGTGGCTCCAGGCTCATGGACCCCCTGGAAGGGGAAAGCATCACTAGGGTTCTACTCCTGAGTCCCCTGGGCATTGGAAGGCAGTGGGGGCACATGCCATATGTGTCATCAGTGCAGTGTCATCAGCACAGTGGGGAAGGAAGCAGGAGAGCAGCTTTGGGAAATGAAAACAACCGCAAATCCCAGTTTTGCCTCCAAGTTCCTGCTCCTACAGCCTTTCTCTGAAGCTGGCAAATCCAGGTACAGACTCATAAGCTGGGTCCCTCCGGAATAGCATAGATGCAACTGAGCAACCAAGAAAGGAGGCCTGTCCTGGGACAATGCAAGGTCCCCAGATGGGTCCCCAACCAGCACCAGCCTCAGCACCCCTAATACCCCAAGGGTGCACTCCCACATACAGCACCACAACTAGTCCCTGTGATCTAAAAGAGGACCAGGACAGGATCCCCAACCCCAAGTGCTGCCTCCAGCTTTCAGCTCCAGTGTGCCCCCACATCCCTCCTGATCTGCCTTTCCATTGCCCAAACCTCTATACTTCATTGCTTCCTTTTTAAGGCTGTTCCTGAAATAAAGGAGATTTTTTAAAGGGGGAAAAAGCAGCAAGGCCACCATGAAAAACCAGCGCAGTGGCTGGAGTGGATAGAACCGAATGCCTGAGCAAGATGTGCCTCCTCTCCACCAGCTTCTGCCTCTGAGTGGCAAAAGTCCTCATTGAGAATGAGTAAGTAGAGGAAGGATGGTTCTTGGTTCATTTGTCCCTTGCATTGGTTCATTTATCCCTCACAGTTCATTTCCCAGTGCATCTCTGCTGGGCACCCAAGGCCAAGCTAAGACTGAGGCTGGAGAACCAGGAGGGAGTTAAATCTCAACAGGGAGTCCTCAGGACCGCTTTGGGGACACGCAGATACATGGTAGCAGAACTCTGCCACTGAGTGTCTCATCCATAGTACCTGTGGACATGGAGGCTCTTCCAGCCACGTCTGGCTGCCCTCAAATCTGGCTCTGCATGGCAGCTCTCCTGGCTGCTGTGCTCCCCCAAGCTCTGGCACAGCCAAGCAGCTGCTTGAAATGGGGCTGGGACACGGGAGGAGCCCAGCAGCACCTCTGGGAGTTGGCCTGGAGCGGCTGCTTGCTAGCCAGGGCACAAGCATGCCGGCCAGCTCTGAAAGGCTGGGAGAGGTTCAAGAGCCACGCTGCTGCCAGACTCAGTCCTTGGAGGCTTTGCAGAGAACCACAAAAACCACTTCCCAGCAAGCGTGGGAACAGGCTGGCTTCAGCCCTGTGCAACGGCTCGGGAAACCGAGGCAGGGCACAGGCTGAGTGAGAATCTGCTGGTTTAGTGTCCCCAAAATGCCCATGCCCTGCCCGGAGGAGGCAACCTGCCATCTTGTCAAGGCGTAGGGCTGGCAGCCACCTCCATCCTGCCAGGTTCCCACATGCTCCTGTGTTTTAGCACAAAGAGAGGGAAGGGGGGATAAAATGAACATCCCTGCTGGCAGCCAAGGCTGCCTGATGGGGAAGAGTCTTGGACAATGTGCCCAGACGCATGTGTTTTGTGTCCCAATTTCTTCCCATGGACTCCTCTACCATGGCAGCGAGAGGCTCAGCAGCCCCAGACTGCTCCAGCTCAGCAGTTCTCAGGCACACACCAGCTGCTCTGGGTGCTGCTCATCAGGGCTCCCCTAAATGGTTTTAGGGAAAGGTCCCCTTGAAGCCTCAAGCACCATGCAGAACCATGGAGCAGCCAGAACTACTGCTGTCCCATGTGCCCCTCACCTTTCGGCACCCGTGGTCATCCTCCTCCTTCTCCTGGCTCACCCGACCAGGCTTTTTGCAGATGGAGGGCAGGGTCTGGTTACACGGGCTGTCATTCCACCTCCCTTCCTGCAGGATGGTAAAAAAAGTGGCAGTGAGCCCATCTGACAGCCTGGGGAATGTCCCCGTCCCTTCATCTCTACACTGGGTCCAAAGACTTTACTCCCCTACACCAAATCCCCAACGATGATGAGATAGATTCCTCCCATCCCAATGGCTCAGATGAGCTAGCTGAACCCAGCTGGAGACACTCCCTGAGGAATGCCTTCCTCAGCAATGAGCATGCTGCAGTGCTCCCTGCAGAGGTGCAGGATAACCCCCCATCCCCTCCGGGCTCTCACCGGTCCCCAGATGGTAACACAGTCCTCCAGGCTGTCACGGAAATTGTTAGGCTCAAAGGGGTGCCAGTACGTGAACCTCACAGGTGTCCCATCTGACCACTCAAAGTTCATTTGCAGCTTGAGGTCATTTAGGCCAATCCAGAGCTCCTCCACATCTGCCGGGACAGGAAGGGAGGGAGTGAAGTTCGCTCCCCCTAGCTGACCCTGTGCAGACCCCCCATGACCTCAGCCCTCATGATGGAACTGGTCTCTGCACCAGCACCTGCCAAAACCCACTCAGGGCTCAGCTCTGAACTCCTTGTACCAGTGGACAGGAGAGGGCAGCTCCTGCCTGCAAGGATGGACCCCTGGAGTAGGAAATTACAAGGACATGGACCCCCAGAGTGGGAAACACAGGGACATTTGCCTGCAGCTTTCAGAGAGGGACTAGCAGTATGGGAGAGGGGCTAGCAGTATGGGAGTACAAGTCCAGAACTGCAAGCTCAGGTCCAGTGAACTACTGGTTTTCAACCATTCCTTTCCAGCACATCCCAGTCTGCTCCCAGCCTGGGGGCAGTAGTATTTCCTCTCCTTCCTCCACTCTCCTATACCTCCTTGCTGGCCTCCTCCAGCAAGTCCAGCAGGATTTTTTTCTCCATCTTTTCCTACATTAACTAGCTGGGACTAGCACTATTCCCAGCTGCAGCTGTGTAGTTTTGACTTAGCACTGCCTACTCTGGGAACAGCTTTTACATTTGCTGGATGGAGGATGCACCCAGATTATGGGCTCCTCCAAGGAACACAGCACCTGCCAGCCTGGGACCTCTGCTCCCTGCACAAGCACAAAGTCAACTCTGCAGCCTCCAGCATATCCAGGGACTTTTCCATGGACCCCATAAGACAGGAAAGGGGCTGCTGGCACAGAAAGCTCCTCTTACCTTGCTTGATCTCCTTGGTGACAAATTCCAGCTCAGAGAGCGTGTGGATGCTGACCAAATCACCCCCACTCCGCAGGCAGGTCTTCTTTGCCTCCTGCCAGCTCTTCTTCTCTCCTACCAGCCGGTAGCAGTTGGACTGGAAGGGCTGCCAGCTGGGCTCACAGTCCACCTTCACCTCTGACCACGAGTCTGGCAGGACACAAAGCAGCCTGAGGGTTCCTGCCCAGCTATCCAGCCCTCTCCTTGGCAGGGAAAGGACCACAGTCCTACGGGTGCTCAGCAGACGAAGCCAAAGCCGCAGTGGGAAAGCCACGGCCAAAATATAATAGGCAGTGCAAGATGTAGGAATGGTGTCTTCAGAGCTCCAGGGAGAAAATAAAATCCCTTCTGTCTGCAGAGGAATAAGGACAGAGAGAGAGCATCCCCTCCCCTGGGGGCCACGGGGACAAGCTGCTCTCCATCCCTCCCTTACCACACAACCTGGAATGGCATAAAGCACTTCTTGGAAATGTTCCTTGGGGATGACTTTTCCTAAATCTAGGGAGCTCAAGCCTTGCTCTGCACACTTAGGACACCAGCAAGCTGAGGATACCAGGGGCACCTATATGGGCGGCATCCCCCGATCATGCTGAGGTGGGAGCACCAGATGGGTTATGGAGCTGGCCCATTCCCAGTGCTGGTCACCCTCTGCTCACCCGCCAGGAAGGGGTCGGCCGTGGCGTTGGGCTTCTTCTTGCAGACGTAGGGGAGGGCGATGCCACAGTCGCGGTTCTGCCATCCCCCGGACGACTCGGTGCGAATCACCCCGCAGTTCTCCTCACTGGGGTTGTCGGGCTGGTCTGGAGAATGGGATAAGGAGGGGACAGGCTACTGAGGATAAGGAGGAGTCAGGACAGAGCCACCAATGCAGCTCTCCCGGCTTCAACACCATTAAAACCCCTTTTATTTTGTTATTTTGCATGACGAAGACATGACCCCAGGATTATTTATAGTGCCCAGGATTATTTATAGTGCCTCAATAAACAAGAACGCAAAGGGTCACTGTTTTACCTGGAAATGTCAACAGCAGTCAATGGGTCAAAATACCAGACCTGAACTTCTCCCACCTGTCCTCAAACCTCCTCCAAGAGTATCACTGTTTTCCCCCAAATGCCTTTGGGTGATGGCACCAGGCATGATCAATGGGCCCTCTTCCCTCTGAGTACCCCAGGGTTAGGGATGGGTGTCTGCAGCTGGGAACCATTCCTCAGCCACACTCCAGCACTAAGCAGGGATGCAGCAACTCACCAAACAAGGAATGACAATCCACGTTATCCACAGGGTCAACGAGTGTTTGCAGAGGGCCAATTCCCCCTTAGCACCCTGTGTCCCTGCTCCAGCTCCACAGAGATCCCAGGCTGTTACACAGGCCCCTGGGGCTCTCTGTCCCTGCAGCAGCCTGGGCCACCTCCCTTGCCATGGAGCTACCTCTGGTGATCACTGGGTGTTCCTCAAGCCCCATCACCACCACAACCTCCCCTGTCTCACCATTCTCCCAGTTGAGGTACTTGAGGGGTGAGTTGTCCGACCACTGCCAGCCTCCATTGATGTCCAGGTCATTCAGGCCAATCCAGAGCGTGGAGCTGTACCCAGTCAACAGACCTGTAGCCAACACAGCCAGCAGGGCAGACTCAGTCCCCCAGCCCAGCTCAGTCCTCAGCTTGTCACCCCCTCAAACGTGGGGCAAGCAGAGCAAACTGGCAGTGGCAATGCCCACATTGCCATCGGCTCTGCTCCAGATGAGGAGTACACAGATAGGCTGCCAGAATCTCACCGTTGATGTAGGTCTGCTCATGGATCTCTGTGATGCTCAGCAGGTTGGCCCCTTGCTGCTCACAGCTATTCCAGGCTTCCTGCCATGACAGGGTGGACTGGAAGTTGAACTGGTAGCAGCTGTTTGTGAGGTGGTCCTTGTCCCAAAAGGTCTCACAGTCATTGCCTGTGGGGATGAGCAGGGTGAGCACCCAACACAGACACAAGAAAATCCTCAATAACCCAATAAACCCCAACAACATGCTGCTCTGGCACTGCAGACTGCTCACAGGGGGAGATGAGAAGCCTGGAAGTCCCTAAGAGGGGATTTGGGGTTTTTGCTTTTTTCCATGGGATGTGTCCCCCTACTTACTCTTTATGGGGCAGAAGCCCCACCGCTCATCCTTGCCATAGTCCTGGGTGGTGGCACACCAGAGGTGCCCATCCTCCCGTCCTGTGCTGGTGCACTCGTGAAACCACTGGTTGTCGTACTTGAAGGGGATGGTGCAGGGCTTCCCATGGGAGTTGCCCTGGATGGTGTAAATCTCTGAGAGAAAAGAGGAGGCCTTGCTTGAGGATGTGTCTATGGGGGCTGGAGGGAGATTTGGGGTGAGGGGTGCAGGTTGGCTGAGTGTGGGGGGCTGTGCAGTGCCCGGAGGCTTCCCACTCCCCATCGCCCTGATTCTGCCTGGTTCTGCAGCCCCAACAAGCTGGGACTGAACTTCCCAGGCAGGACCCAGTTGCTGCAGCACCACAGCCTCAGCTCACATTTTGGGGTTGGTTTGAGTTACAGGAAAACACCAGTGCCCAAGGAGGCATTACCAGAGTAGGACATGGAGCACAGATCTTCCTCGGTGCCGTACGTCCTCCACTGTGAGCCATGCACCTGGTCCCCCCTGTCCAGGGAGGAATTGCCCAGGCGGGCACCTAGATGCTGCGAGAGCTGCTCCCCAAGCCCACGGCAGCTCCAGCGCATGTTGACTGACTCACGGTCACACTCATAGGTGGCCAAGAGGTGCAGCCCTGCTGTGGCATTGGTGCCATGCCATGATACTCCCAGGCACTGCATGACCCCCACATTGAAGAGGCGATTTCGGGAGACCCATTTCCACTGCTGGGCTGTGGAACTGGCGTTGCAGCCCTTGGCCAGTCGCACCAGCGAGTCCTTGGTCTCCAGGCAGCCCTGCGTGCCCGTGTTGTAGATGAGAAAGACTTTGGAGTCTGGGGAGAGAACAAACGGAAAGGGTGAAAGCATTGAGGGGTGAGATTCAATATGTGCCACGCATGGCCCTGACTCTTGACAGGACATTCTGGCTCTGTGCAAAGCAAGTTTTGGCATGCATCCCTGGGCACAGCACCTGGCATGCTGGGGACCACCACTTCCCTTCAGCACTGAATCAGGGTTTGCCCCAATGTCTATTCCCGCTGGTGGGCTGCGGGCAGAGTGACACAGGTGGGTGTCTGTATCTACTGTGGCATCACCAAGGGTGGCTCCTGGGCATGGGACCCAGCACAAAGTGCTCACCCACACTAACTGCATTGCTAGAGCTGCTCAAAACTGACCTCCCATGGGCAGCAGTTGGCTGCAGCATTCCCAGGCATTGCCACGCTGCCAGTGCTGAGAAGCCAATGGCTTCACACCACCCATCTGCTCCAGGCGGAGAAAAACAGAGCAAGGAAATAGCGCATCCATCACTGCTGTGATGTGTGTCTGGGGACCTGCTAAAAACTATGGAGCAAACAGGAACTGCTGGGGAAGGTCTCCCATCCTGTGAAGGAAAGTGCCTGCACAGCCCCAGTCCCAGCAAATACAAAATGTCATGTCAGGACCCTTTGGAATCCCAGCCCATGCACTGGGAGGCGGAAGCCAAGTGAGGGGAATTGCTGCCAGCAGACAGAGGTGCAGCCGATGAGGGAAGGCAGGCTGAGATCAACCCTAACTCCACACACATTCCACAGTCCTGCCTGCTGCCACAGGCCAACCATGATTCCCCAAGAAAATTCCCTGACCCCCACCATGTGACTTTATCCCAAAACCTGCACAAACCAGTAAATCCCAGACATTAGGCTGGGACATGCTGCTCCAGCTGATGTGTCAAGTTTAAAAGACACTTTATTTCTTCAAATGAATGTTTCTAAGCTAAAAAGCCACCTTAGGGCTTGTCACTGTCTCTTCTTATCCCAACACCCCAGCAAGAATCCTCCTAAAGCACCACATCAACATCAGCACTTTTGTTGTTCTTTGTTATAAAACACCAACTTTTTTTCCACCACAAACATTCACCAGAAGTCCAAGTGAACTCACGGGCCCCACTATATTTAGCTTTGGTTTGCTTTGTTTTTTTGCCATTGTATGAATTCTTTGCGCTGAAAAGGTTTTCATTTCCTATTTCCCCACAACCTCACCCTGGCCCAGCTCAGTTGTTACAGACAGCTCCTGCACATTCAAGCAACAAACATCTTGATTCACAGAACTTTTCTGCTCTGTGTATGAGAGGAAAAAAGAAGTGGAGGAAGACAGACATTTCCATTTCTTCTGGGAGTTCCAGCATCGACCCAGCTTTGTGTCCAAAATTCTGTCAGAGGCCCCTTCCCCAGCCCAGATGACATTTTTTTGATTATGTCAAATGAACAAACGTGAAGCTTGTTTGCAGGGCTTTATTTAATTTTAAATATTTATTTAATATTTAATTAATTTAATAAAATTAAATTTTATTTAATTAATTTATTTATTTCATGTTAATGAAACATTTCATTTCACTGAAAATATTTTTAAAATCATGGCAAGTGAGAAAAGAAGCAAAAATCTAGACAGGGCTGATTCTGGCTGGCCGAAGCTCAGGCTCCTTAAGCTGGTGCTGGTGTTTCTCCAGCTGGAACTGGCCTGATCCCGACCTGGACAGTGGGAGATCAACTCTTCTCCCACCAAACACCTTCTCCCACACCTACACCATTGCTTTCCCCTTCCCACCTAAAGAGAGGGCAGTGAAGCCCCTCCAGCACCAGGGCTGTGGGGGTCTATAAGCGGGTTTGGGTGATGCAGCATCAGTGCTGTGACCCACTGGAGAAGGATGAGGCCTCCCTGGGGCCTGATACCACAGTGGCTCCTCTGCAAGGAGCCAAACACTAGTGCTTTGCTCCTTAGAACAGAAAAGCTGCTCTACTATGAGCATCACCACAGACAGCAACAGCAACAGGACATCTGTGAGCCCTGTCTTTCAAGAAAAACTTAATACCAGGTTGGAAAAGCCCTGGAGCAGCTCGGGAATCGGTGTCAAGGTGCTCAGTGCCACAGTGGGGCTGGCAGCACCATGCAACGGCCACACTCACCAGTGGTCCTGCAGTGGCACCACATTCAAGGAAGCCATCCAGACTGGAGGGGGCAGGCCCGGGGCCAGAGAAGCACAAAATACCATTTTACTCTAAAAAGAGAAGAGCGGGAGGCAGGAAATTATAGGCTATGGGATTTGGGCAGCCCCTGCATGCCGCAAGCAGCTCAGCCCATTGGCTCACAGAAGGCAGGAGAGGCCAGCAGTGTGTCCCCAGGGTCAGCTGGGCCATGGAGGAATGGGAAAGCTCCAGCACCAGCTCAGCCCTGGCATCCCCCTCAGCTCTTCCAGCAAAACTGCTCACTGTGCACTGCGGGGGGGATGACCTGCATGAGCTCAACACAAGGCAGCAAAGCGGTGTTTCATCAAAAATACACCTTTCTTTCCCTAATTTCTACAGAATTTGGAATAGACTGGGTCCATGGTATCCATGACATTGGCAGTGGTGCTTGGATAAGCTCCTGGGCACTGAAAGGAGCATTCAGCATTCCTGACCCCAGGATACATGTTTAGTTGGGTGGGAGGAGGCAAGTTTGGATCAATGAATTCCCTTCCCCAAGCTGGTATTCTGCAGAGCAAACCTGATCCTTGCAGGAGGTGGCTCCAGAGGAGCATCCCAAAGAGACTGGGAATGTCCTCATCCTTTCCAGGACCTGCTGTCCTGCACTCCCCTCAGTAGCCATGGCACAGCTATGGCTGACTTCTTCCAGAGATGTTCCTCAGGTTTTGGTACCCACCTGTGGACCTGAAATCACACATGCAGAACTTTCCAAACGCCCCCCAGTTATGCAAACCAAATCACATCAACACCTGCAGATCCTTCCCAAAGAGGGGCTGTCCTCTGGTACAGGACAAGGAAAACACAATCCTGCTGCATGATCTGCCTGAAATCACCAAAATTAAACCAGGGCTGGTATTGGCACACTCCGTCCCTCCCTCCTGCATCCTCCCTCTTTTGAGCAGGGCCAGCTTGGAGCAGCTCTAACCCATCGCATCCTGGTCCTCCTCCTCTGTGGAGGACTTGTGAAAGCAAAGCAAAATCCCACACATTCCATCAAGGATGGTGCCTTGCTCCAGCCATGCATCCGCTGGGATGCTGCCTGCAGCCTGCTGGTGGGATCACAGAAAGCAGCTGGTGCTACAAGGCAGTGTGATGGTGGGGACAGGGGGAACTGTCACTGACAGCAGGACACTGGCTCTGCCAGCAGAAACACTCTCCTCACCCTCGTGGGAAATACTGGGCGCTCATGCCTGAGCACCACAGGAGAAATTGGCCTTGGCACTGGTGGCTGAACACTGCAGAGATGGAGAAGCTGCCATCTTTTGAGGCAGCCCTCAAGGGAGCTTTTACACCCTGTACTGGCTCCAGATTCTTCTTACTCAAAAAAAGCAAGTTCTTGGCCAGCAGGAAGCCTGAAGTGAAGGAACTCAGCTCAACCCTTTCCACAACAGCTTTACCATCCTCAAGCAAATATGGAAAACTGCACAAACTTTCAGCTGTTTTGGGGACTGTGGGCAGCACTGGATGAGAGAGGCCACAAGGACAGTGGACAGAGAAAGCCCTGCAGCACAGCACGGATGGGCATCCTTGGCATCACCCAGCCCCAAACACATTCCAGCTCAGGCACCCACAACACCCAGAGCATCCCTGCTCCATTGCATTTGTCACCCTCCTATCACCAGCAGGGAGCAAATTCAAAAAAGGACCCCAGTCCCAGTTATCCTGGACTGGAGCAGCTCCAGGGCTCTGGCTTCAGTTACAACTGAAGGCCAATGCTGTCCCCAACGTGTCAGTGCTGCCAGGCTCTGATACCACATCCCTGGCAGCCCCTGCCACCTCTCTGGCTCCTTGCTGAGGGTGATCATGGCACCGTGTGATGCCAGAGCCCCTTGCAAACCTCTGGAACTCATCCCTGCCCTGCAGCTGCCCTGGGAAAGGTGCTCCCTGCCCTTGTTCTCACTCAATGTTCCCCTTTATGTGGGATGTCCCAAAAAACACAGCTCCAAGTTGCTTGTGCAGGAGGCTGAACACCTCTGGAGCCACAGGGACGGATCCCCCTTGGAGATTCCTGTGCTGCAGACACACGCTGGATTTGATTTGCTCCAAACCAGCCAGTAAAGGCAGCAAAAACTTGAAGCCCACAAGGTGCCCTAGCCATGCCAGCAAACAGGGCTCCACTGGCACTCTGAGACTCATGAGCTCCCTCAGGGGCTGCAGCCCTCTGTGCTTGCTAACACCTTCATTTGGATTTGTGAGCCCAGGAAAAGGTTTTACCTGTAACGTCCTACAGCAAGAAACCCACCCTTCACTTGCAAGGTGAAGAAAGGAATCCCCATTTCAGCCTGAACATCCTCATGTAATGTTTCTCACCTGCCAGCAAACAGAGCATAGTAGCCCCAAGCCACCTACTCCAAAACACCATCTTTTCAGCCCATTTTTGCAGCCCAAGGGTGAGCAGTGGCTCTGAAACCCACATGGCCATGATGAGTGAAAAACTGTGGGAACTGGGAACTCATTCACAATAAACATGGTGGGGATGCACCAAGTATGGGGGAAAGATCAGCAGCAGAGAAGAAAAATTCCCCTGGCATTAAAAAAAACATAGAAAAATATGACCAAAAATACAGTCAGGCTGGAAGAGCTGGGGATGTTCAGCCTGGAGAAGTTTCCAGGGAGACCTTAGAGCTCCTTCCAGTGCCTAAAGGGGCTCCAGGAGAGCTGGACAGGGACTTTGGACAAGGGCCTGGAGTGACAGGACAGTGGCTTTAAGCTGGAGGAGGGCAGGGTTAAATGGGAAGAAATTCTTCCCTGTGAGGGTGGAGTGGCCCTGGCACAGGTTGCCCAGAGAATCTGTGACTGTCCCACCCCTGGGAATGTCCAAGGCCTGGCTGGATGGAGCTTGAAGCAGTCCATACTAGTGGAAGGTGCCCCTGGGTCTTTAAGGACCCTTTCAACCCAAGCCATTTTGGGACTCCACAAAGAACCAAAAATCATTGCTCATGGAACACAGGAGAGTTTCACCTGACAGAGCATCAGCTGGGCCCAGCTTGCACAGCCCTGAGGAAGAGAAGGAACTGCTGGAACCGGGAGAGACCAGCCCAACAATTCACCTTCCAGTGACATTTGGGAGGGGAGGACCCCAGGACTGCCCCTGACCATGCCCAGACAGTTCTGCTGAGGGTCACAGAAAAGTCCCAACTCCACCTTGAATTTCATATTACCGGACAAATTATTCCTCTGGAGGAAAATCCCCTTGCTGGAGAGAAGTTCCCAGCAAAGTCCAGCTCCAGCAGTCAGCGCAGGCATGGCTGATGCTTACAGTCTTGGTGCGGAGAAGAGCAAAAAGCACAGCCACTGCCATGAAGAGCACCAATTTTTGGCCAAAGGAAAGAAGCCTGTGCATCCTTCTATGGGCTGGGAATGGGAAACAGCGATAAAAGCATCAGCTGTGCCCATGGGAGCTCCCAACAGCAGAGCTTGAGCATCCCTGCTGCCAGCGATCATGGGACACGAGAGCATTCCCAGCCTGCAGGAGGGACATCACGGCTCTACCTCACCCCCAGCTGCCTCTGGCATCGGTAACTCCATGCAACTCCTTAGAGAGGAACTTCAGACTAAAAAAAAAAAAAAAAAAAAAAGGGAAGGAAATGCAGCCGTTCTGGCAGGCCCAGGACATGTCTGGCTCAAGAAAGGCACCAGTCCTGTCTGCTCCTGAGCTGAGAGGAGACACAACCCCCACCCCTGACACTCCTAAATTAGAGGTTTACAGTAGCAAATGAGCAATGATGCCCAACATCCCACAGCATCAGTCAGCACAGCACAACCCTGAGGCTAGGCTGGGGCCAGAAGCAGCTCTGGGTGCTCCAAGCCAAGCTTCAGAATAAAAGAGGGTGGTTGTTGTTTCGTTTTAAAAACAGACCTCAGGGAATTAAGGACCTCTGGCTGCAAAGAAGAAAGTGAAGCTTCTGATAATCTGGCTATGGAGGGTATGGAGAGGCTGGATGTCCACTTGGAGCTGAGAAACTTCTCTTGGCTGGCCCAGCAGACAGAGAGAAGCTGTTGTTTGTATGGTAGGAGCTGTACGTGATGAGCTCCTTACTTGGCTGCAATGTTGACGGCTACCTACCACCCTGCTCACTCCTGTTGTCTCACAAAGGCTTTGGAAAGGGGCCCCATACTTCACTTCAGCCTCTCTACAGACATTAAGAAGCCCATTCTCCCAACATCCTGCCTGGGTCACAGATGAATGAATGCATTCCAGAAGGGATGCTTGTCCCTTGGCAGCCCAAGGGACTCACCACAGCAGTGGCCACAAGGGAGACAAGAGCCCCAAAATCTGCCCTCCAGCACCCAGCAAAGGACAGAAGGATGGAAATTTTCTCCAATTTCTCCCTAGACCTGGCCCAGGCTCCAGCCCTGCAGCAGCTGCATTCATCCAGAGGTTCTGACTCCCAAGGAATGCAGGGACATGAAGGCAGCACTATCCTTCGAATGGCTCCAGCCAGGATGGAGGAATGCAATGGATTCCACCAAGAACATAGTGGGAGAGGCAAAGGCTCTCTCCCAGGACACAGTGGTCACTCACCCCTGAGCACTGCTCTGGTCCCAGATCCTCTGACTGTCCCCATTCCCTCAGCCACCAGCACCCCAGACCCCCAGTGGTGTGATGTGACACGCAGGACAGCCCTGACATAGACAAGCACCTCATAGACAAGGTGCTTCCAGCACAGTTGGCAGAGGACTTATCAAATATTTCAAAACTACTAAAGAAACTCCCCCCAAAATTATGAAAGATCCATAGATTTCTTCTCTACTGTTTTTCCAGCACCACTCCTAATGTTCCTTCCCTGAGCAGTGGTATCACTGTCTCTGGACAGGGACACCCCTATTCACCAAACCTAAGAACATTCACACTACCAGGGGCAGTCTCTGGTGTCCCACATACATATATATTTTTAAATTAAAATTATATTTACCATGAAACTTCCCACCAGCTGCCCTTTATCTGCCTCATGCCCAGCACTTCCAGACCAGGCCATTATTGGGGTAATGGGACCTTTACTACAGAGCCCCAAGCTGCCGTGTCGGGATTCAGACAGAGGAATGGGGAAAAGCTCCATCTGTCCATTCCACCTATGCACCATCCTGCAAACAAGGCTGTTTTACATGGAAAATCCCATATGCGTCCCTATTGCGACATCACAAAGTGCAGTGGAGAAGTGGAGGAAGACAGACATCCCCATTTCTTTTGGGAGTTCCAGCATCAACCCAGCTGTGTGTCCAAAATTCTGTCAGAGGCCCCTTCCCCAGTAGTATAATTTCCCCATGGAAATTATACTGGAAAATACTCTGTGCCCCCTGAAAGCACCAAACCTTTGCTCCCAGACTAAAGAGTGCTCCCAGGAATTTGCAAGTCAATCCACTAATCATCTTCTAATCTTTAAGAAATTACAGATGGGCTCTTTAAGAACAAGAGCATCTGTGTGGGTCTCTTTTGGGCTCCAAGCAATCTTAGGAATGAGAAAAATGTTGATGCTCTGCGAGCTGTGCACAGTTCAGATTAATTAAAATCCTGCTCCTCACTGCACGTGAAGAAACAAATTTTACAAATTGCTTAAACAACCGATCAGGAAATGCTGGCTTAGGCTGGGTTGGAGTGGGTGGGAGGGCAGCAACCACTCCCCCTCCCACCCAAGATCCAGCCACATTCATGGAACTGAGCAGAGCATGATGATCGTGCAGCACTGGGACCTCTGGCAGAGCTGGACCAAAGCCTTCCCTTCCCTGCTCCAAGCACCCACCGAGTCAATGGGACCAGAGCCTCTTGTGATGGATTTATCATCTGGAAAAAATTATTTAGTACAGAGGGACGACAGCACCCTCAGCACACATTTGCTTTGATTTTGGGGCAAAACGTTTCCTTGGAAAATACTTAAGGAAGTAATACTTAAAGAGAGTGCCTCTGCCTGCAGGGAAAGGTGCAAAATCCAGCCAGAGAGAAAATGAAACCAGAGAGAAAAATCTGCCACGTGGCTTTAACCATCACCAAGACCTCAATGCCTGAAAACGCCTTTGCACACGCTGTCAAGGAGCACCTCCCCATGGGAAACCACCTGGGGTCCCCACACCAGCTGGGCGGCTTTAGGGGAAGAGGACAGATTTGCAGTCGAACAGTTTTGCACGGAAGGTTAAATTAAATCTCTTTTCACTCTTGTCATCCCCATCCCCAAGCCTGCTGCCACATCCCAGTGCTGCTGTGGCTGCAAATGGCGGGGAGGTGAGGTCTCCACTGTCCCTTGTGCCCTGCCAGGTTCCAGCTCTGACCCCTTTTCCTGCTCCCAAACAGTCTGAAGAAGATCGAGATATAATTTCTTGGGACTGCATTTGCCATGCAACAAGCTATTTCCATTATGAAAGGGGAAAATGGGGGGCAAATTAATGGAAAGGCGGCTGTGTTTGCTCTACAGGCTGTAAATTCTTTCCAGGTCCCTTCTGCATTCTCTCTAACCCACAGCTGACATGGCAGGACCTACACTGAGCACTGGATAGGTGGGTAGTTGATCCAGCACCAAGTCCTGGCATTGAGATAAGGACCTTGTCCTGCCTGCAGCCATGGCAGGATGGCAGCTGCTGCCTCAGTTTCCCTGAGAAGGCATGCAGGTGCCCACACAACGCTGCACAGATGGGTGAATTGAAGGATATTCCAGCAAGGAGCCCCAAACCTCCAGCCAAGAGCTCTGCTCCAACTTTCTGGCTATCCCGGAGGTGAGGGTTTGGCACAAACCTCTCAAAGAAGCAAGAGCTCCCCAGGGGAATCAATGCTTGTCTGCTGGGCTGGCCCCCATTGAAAGCATCCTTGTGAACAAGGAACTCCTGGGACTATTCCATCCTGATCCAAAACTCCCAGTAAGGATCCTCTCTGAGCTGCAATCCGGGCTGGTGCTGGGGGATCCTGGATGTGGCACCTCCATTGGTGCCATCCTCTGCCCCCTTCACCCACCAGGTCAGAAACAGGACTGATGCAGGGCAGGAGCAGCTGACAGTGGGGCTGGGGGGTGCTCAGCACCAGCGAGGCGTGAGTGACGTGGCCCTGGCGGCCGCTGAAAGCCGCCTTGTTCCTCGCCCAGGCCCAGCACGGGCTCGGCCGCCACCGCTCCCGCCCCAGGCCGGGATAGAGGTGCCTCTGTCCTCACAACTGCCAGACTTGGAGCCCACTGACATTTTTTGGGATGAAACAGCCAGAATCAGCCTGTAAAGGTAGCAAAACCTGGCTGAAATGAAATAACCCCCTAAAAGCCCACAGAAGGAGGAATTCACGGCCCTCAAGTAAATTATGGGGAGGTCTAACAGGAATTCAGCTGTGAGAAGTCCAGCTGAGATGTCTACAAACAGCAGCAAACCCTGACCACTCTTCCAAGTGCCCCAGGGTGAGGGGTCTCCTTTCCCATTGCTTCCTACTTTCTCCATCTCCCAGCCAAGCAGCTTCTCCTCTGATGCCAGAACCGACCCCTTGCTTGCCTGGGATTGCTGCCCACCGTCATCGAGTCCATGTTTGCCCCTTGAGTGAGGCACCCCAGGCACTGTGAAACTGAGGGGAGAGGGGAAAGCCCTGGGGGGGCAAGGGGAGATGGGAGAGGGGATCAGTGTGTTCCTATGCTGCCACTTCCAAGGCTGCTTTGGATTTGCTAAATGTGCTCTGACAAAATAGGCCAAGGGATTACAGTTCTTTTCGGGCAAAAGTAGTCAATTTTGCTCTTTTCAAATCTTAAAATTTTCTGAATAGAGCCAAAATAATTCAAGGAAGTCCCAAAAGCAGTTCTTTAGTTCTAGGCTAGACGGTATTGGGATGAAAAGGGTCTCAAACGGCAATTCCAGGGGCCACGAAGAGGAGCCTCCAGCGTCTGGCTCGTAGTGCCTTCAGAAGGTTAAAAAAAGCTACAATACAACCCGTTGATTTTATTGTGAAGACTTACTAGAAGAAAAAAAAAAGTTTGCAAATAGACACTCGGGCCCCGATCCGATCAAAAAAAGATTTTATGAAAATCTTTTTCATCAGATTAACACGTCGGGAGAGGGGAGTGGGTCAGGATGCGAGAGGGCGGCAAGCTCCAACAATTCCCTTCGGCCCCTTCCCAACCTCCCGCTCGGCGAGCTGCGGTCCCCGAGAGACAAAGGGCCGGCCAGGGGCTGCGGAGCGCCGCGGGCCGGGGCCGCCCTAGGCCCGGAGCCCCCCTGGCCCCTCCAGCGGCCGCGGAAGCGTTTCCGCCGCCTCGGCCGGCGCTGCGTGGCCGCTTGGCGCGGGGAGTTAAACTCAAGAGTGATAAAAGGGAGTGAAAACGCGGCGGGACGGGAAGAAAACACGGCGCGACCAAACTGCAGAAAACAAAATGCGGCGGAAGGCACCACGACCGGAGAGGGATGGAGTAAAACAAACCGTAGTAAAAGCAAATGAAACATTCCGCGAGGAAATAGGCCACAGCGATGCGATCCGCGTTAGAGCGAGGCAGATCCCCCCGCCCTGCGCGCCGCCGCCGGGGTCCCGCCACCCCCGCCCCGGGGGAGCCCGGCCGGGGGGGCGTCCCCAGCCCTGTTCCGGCTCCTCGGCGTGGTTTGGCTCCTCGCCCCCCCTTTTCCCCCCGTAAGAAAACTCGGGAAAGTGCAGTGAGGGAGGGAGAGCGCGGTCCCACCTGGGTGCGCAGCGCCGAGCACCAGCTGGAGCCCGAGGAGGCAGCAGAGGGGGCCGCGGAGGGGGGGGCACAGCGCGGAGCAGACGGGCCGCGGTCCCGCCGAGCCGCGCCCCATCCCCGGCGCTGCCCGCTCCGCTCCGCTCGGGCCCCTCCTGCCGCTCCTGCCGAGCCGGGAACGCGGACGGGGAGCGGGGCGAGGGGAGGGGGAGAAGGAGGAGGAGGAGGAGGAGGAGGAGGAGGGACGCGAGCGGGAAAGGGGGGGGGAGAAATGTTACAAAATAAGAAAAAAAAACTGAAGCCGGCTCGCCGGGCTCAGACACTGCGTCAGCAGACCGGGGTCCGGCCCAGCGGCGGCGAGAGAGCGGGGCACGGCCCCAGCCCGGGGGGGCTCCGCCCGCTGCAGCGCATCGCTGGGGCCGGGGGTCCGGGAATGAAGCCCAGCCGGGCCAGGGCATCCCTGCAGACGCTCGGGGATGGCTGGCTCCCGCAGCAGATACCCACGCAGCCCTCTCCACACCCCGGGTGGCCGCAGTGCCTCGGTACGGGGCGGAGGGCGTGGGGGAGATGCCCGCGGTGCCGCCGGTCCCGCTGCGGGTCGCCAGCGTGGGACCCCACCTGGCCGGGGAGAGGAGCCAAGGGCTGCCTTGTACTCCCGCCACACAACGTCGCTTGCACCTCTGGGTGCCAGGCAGAGTTATCTCATTCCAAGCACAGCCAGCCCAGCTGGATCCTCCTCCATCCATCCCTGCGGTACGGAGCTAGGCAGCTCCCAGTTCAGCTGCGGACGCTGAGGTTGGACACGGCTCACTACACCTCCCACCACAAGCCCAATCCCTCCAGCTATGGGGTGCTGGTGCAGCTCTCCAACTTCTGGTGTTTTGCTTCGGGCATGAGACAAAGAACGTCCACAATATCCAATGTAGGCTCCACATCCAGAGCTGAACATAAAAGGCTTTTAAAAACTTTTAAAGAACTTTTAAACGTTTATTTTCACACCTCCACTCCAGCAGGGCTGCCCATGGCCACAAAAGCCACTCAAAGAAGGCAGTATACATGGAAAACACTGGAAGCAGGCATATTCCTGGCTTTTTACATCCATTTGGTGCATTTGGGTGATGCTCATGGTGCCCATTCTTGTGGGAGCATCCGTAAGGGTGTAGAAGCCTTACCTCCTCAAACTCTCCTGGGATTTGAGCAGTGCAGGGAGAGTCAGTCAGTCCTTGAAACACAGACTCAGCCATACAGATTGAGGGGAGATGATGCTTTTGAGGAGACCAAGCTGATGGCAGAGCTCCCTTGAGGAGGAAGCAGGATCTGGCCCCAAGATGGCACAAACCCCTGAGGGGGTGAGGAATGGGTGTGAGCCAGCCATATATTGGCTATTCTTCAGAAAATAAAGGAATCTGTTGTTTCCCAGTGATGCAGGAAGGACCTCCAAGCTGGTGCCAGGATGGGCTTTGGGGATGCAAACCCTCTGGGGGAGCTAATTAAGCACATGAGCATCTGGACTGTTGGTTTTTCTAAAGCAGGGATTATTTTTTAATTGCTACAGCACTGAGAGAAAGGCCTTGCTGGCCTCCATGGCTGCCACAGGAAACAAGCATGACAGCCCAGAAGAGAGGAAGGAATCAGCCAGATCCTCTCTCCTGTGCCAAAAAATTGGAGACAACTCCAGGGGGATGCCACCCACTGAGACACCAGTGGCTGGACATGATGGGGCTGTGAAGTCCCCATGAGTGGGACCCTCCACACATCCTGGACAAACCTGACATCCCTTTCAAGTAAGTTGAACTCATTCAAAAGAAGGAACATAGCAGAGTCAAAAGGTTTTGGATCCCATGGAAAATTGCTGCTTCCTGGCCTGGTTCATCCTGTGTCTTGGAGGCCCCTATGCTACATGAGATTAGCAGATAATTAGCACTTCTTAATTATTTTCTTCAACACAGGCCAACAGCTCCTTACCTACTCTCTTCCTAATCCGGTTTAGTACCAGTTGAGTCGCTACTCAACAGAGTGGATGAGTGGATCTGGTGGAAATGTGTTTTTCCCTTGGGATGTTTCCAGGCTGTCTGACCCCTCTGGCCCTAATGAGTTGCTGCCAGGCAAGGACAAGGGGACATGGCTGAGTGCAAGAGATGGCCAACTGCACCTCTGGCCACAATCTCAGGAGAGCTCCTTGCCTCGGAAGATTGATTTGGAGCAATGGGCTTATCCCAGGATTACCCAGAATTTGAGATATTCAGTGTCAGTAGCTGGTTCCCACACTTGAAGCATCTGTATCTTGTCATTTAATTGGAAAAATAAACTCTGGGTTTTGGCCAAAGCAATATCCCATGTAGGGAGTGGTCACGGTGGCAGGACTGCAGTAGGATGGGTGAAACAGCATTGGCTCGAGTGAAAGTCATCCTGCAGAAGGTTTGAAAAACATTTCTGCAGATAGATCCAAGCCACTTGCCCGCCTTTGGCTGGAGGTCTGACCAGGTCAGGAGCACATGGGAAAAAGCAGGTCAGTCAGGATGCTCAGCAAGTTGCAAAATATGTCACCAACGTGGAGTGGGACCCAACCATAACTGTGGGGGAGAAACCTCAGATTTGGAGCAGGGGTGCTCAGTGGCAGTGAGGCACCCCATGACCAACTAAGTTTAGGGCTGTCATGGGGCACGTTTGTTGTTTGCTTATGTGAGAGGCATTAGAAGGAAATGATTTGGGGACCTGGACAGCATCTGTAGCCTTCAGAATTTTCTGAAGGAAGGTCTGGCCACCTATGAGGGCTGGCAGGTTCTAAGGGTCTATTTATTGTATGACCAGGGAGGCAGCATGTCCTGCTCTGTTACACTCTTCCAAGGGTGTTCCCCCAGCCCATGGCTCTCTGCAGAACTGAGGGCTCCAGGAGAGCAAAGCCTTGCATGTGGGCAGCCACTGTTGGGGGACTCTGGTGTCAGGGGCTTTGCTTTTTTGGGGATCAGCAGCAGCTGCCAGGTTCTGACAAAAGCTCAGCACTGCCTTGGCCTCATTCTGGCCCCAAAATAGGGCTGGTTGGGCCAAGATCAACACCCACCTGGCAGGCACTGTGCACTGAGGTCACTGCTTGGGGAAGAGGCCATCTTGGTGTCTGCTGGCTCCTTCTCCCTTATGCCGGGAGCAGCAGCAGCAGGGAATGGCCATGTCGCTCTCTCTGTTGGAGACAGGCAGCAACAGCCAGTCCAGCTCCCTCTCAAGCTCCAGGCTTTGCACAGCAGGCAGTGAGGGTGATTGGTATCCTCTCACTGGGATGTGAGGTCTGGTGGGGAATCCCATGGGGGTACAGCAAGGGACTCATCCCCAAGCTTTGCATTTGCACCCTTCCCTTTGGGGAGAAGCCTGGGGACACCATGGAGGGACTCAGCTCCTGCACTGACCCGGGCACGTTTGTTGTCATCAGGGCCCCATTAGTGATGCTCCTGAGGGTTTGGTTTTCTCATTATGGTTCAACATTGCAACAGCAGTTCTCAGTGCTGGTGGCTGAGGCTCCACTCCCAGGCAGGGAGTGTCGTAGGGCACCTCCTGTTTGCGTCCCGTGCTCCTCCCAATGTTTGGGATCAGCCCCCTCAACACTCAGCTGCGAGCAGAGGGATCCTGGCCAAAATGAGGGGCCCTTTCCCTGCCTCCGGCCCAACTGTTCCTTTGGCTCTTGCAAGGAGCAAATGGAGCTTTGCCAGGTTCCCTTAATGTGCTTGGTCAGCCTCATTCCCCCTGACCTCCTTCCCAAATTTGCTGTCTCCCAGCACTGCAAAAGAGGTCCCTTTGTGGGTGCCCCATACAGCAGCTCTCAGAGTTCTTTGCTGCTCTGTCTTCTGCAGCCCTGAAAAGTCAGACAAGTTCAAGTTGCAAATAATTTATTAATACCAGATGTGCTCACTTGGAGCTGCCATGAGGAATTTCAGGGCGCTCCAGCCTTGTGAAGAGCAGCGCTGAGATCCTGGGCTTCCGCTGCGGGGGCGAGACAAGGCTGGGGGCTGCCCAAAGAGCAGGGCTGCCTTCTGAGCCTGTTGCCTCTCCTTCCTGCCTAGCCTCCCCTGGAGGGCTCCTGGAAAGGGGCAGAGAGAGAATTCCAGCCATTTACAAGAAATTTTCCTTTTAGAAAAACACTTGCTCTGCATGACTCAAGAGCAAATTGGCAGAACTGGCCTGCAGAGTGGGGAGGGAAAGCAGCTGGAGAGTAGTGGAGAACAGTAAATCCTGAACAGCATCTTCCTCCTGCCAGAAGTGGGTATAAGACCACAGAGCAGAGATCTTAACCCTGTTCCCTTGCCCTTTGCAGCAAGAGCAGCATGGTCCAGTTGGCCCTGAGTGCTTCATTTCCACCTCTGCCACTGCCTTACCTCATAGCCACGGGCATGTTCTCTTCCACTTCCATCCCTCACCAGTTCCTTTAGCCTAGAGGGGTTTTGGCATCAATCCCAGCCAGTCTCCTGGGTTTGGGTGTGAGTGTGTGGATTTTCAGGATTAGTAGGAGCTGGGATGAGCCAATGCTGAACAAAGCAGGTCTGGAGTCCTGATCCTGATGTGGAGCTGAGCCAAGAGCAAGGCGGTTGCCGACAGGGCAGCGCGTGCTCATGGTTCTTATACAGCCAGAGCTTTCAGCCGGGAGAGGACAGGGCTGAGCAGAACTCTGCATTTTTTTCTTCCCCTGAATGCAAAGCAGAGCCAATCACCTTGTAACTTTGCTGCTGCTGTTCCCCACGGCAGCCCAGGGGGGAATGGGAGATCTGGCCTGAACATGAGGCTAAATCTCCCTGTCTTCATCTTGCTGCTGCTCACAGCATCCCTGCATTTTTTTCTTAATTCCTGTGTTTTTATCTCTATCCCAGTATTTTAACTCCATTTGGACCGTGGCACTGCTCTGCGCCATCCCTGCAGCCCAAGCAGGGAGGATGGGAAAGCAGTTCCTGGCCAGGGCAGCCTGGGGGCTGCTGAGGCTCATCCTACACTGGTGGGGCAGATGGTGGATAACCTCTATATTCAGGCTTTCCTGAATCAGCTGAAAGCACTTCAGCCACCCCTTCACTGAATGTGTTTGGAAATGAGTAGCAACAGAGTGAGTGAAACACAAGCTGCAGCTGAAGGTGGAGGGAGAAAAAGACTACAGCAACTCATCCCAGGAGGAGATCCAGGCTGGGAGCACAGAGGAGCAGGGAAGAGCACACAGAGCTGGTGGTAGCATGAGCTCTGTCATGAGCATGAGCACATGCCAGCAGCTTCTCCTGGCCTTCACACCCCCATGCAGCTACAGCATGGAATGGGGGTGTGTCTCAGCCTGCTCCCAGAACAGACAATAGTGTCCTTGTGGCCAAGAGCCTGCTCCTGGGTGTGAATGTAGCGAGGGGAGGCCGAGCTGCTCTCCGTTTGTTTGGCCTTTTGCCCCTACCCAGGGTGATGGCCAGGGGGCACCCAGCTGCCCCTGAGGGCAGCACTGGGGCCAGGGAGAAGCAGAGACCACAGGGAGAGCCATGTGCAGCCATGGAAAATCAGTCTTGGTGCAAAGATGCATCAGCATGTGGTAGCAAAGCTTAGGTCCAGGCTCACTGGGTGTCAGGGTTGTGCCTAATTATGCTCCCACACACTCCAGTCTCCTGTTCTCCTCCAAGCTGTGAGTAGGAAGGTTTAGTTTAAGGCTGCTTGAGCCAAGCTTGCGTAGCACCCATAAAACAGCATCCTCCAGCAGCAGAACCCAGGCAGACAGTGGCAGCGGTTGCAAAGCTCACACTGTGGGTTTGCCAGGTCACAAAATAAACGGGACTGGCCCATTTCGTAGAGGGAAGCTCATTTATAGCATGACTCCCAAATGCGAATGTAGGAGGCAAAGCATCCAGCGAGGCAGCCCCTTGGTGAATCTTGATCCTGAGGGCATCAAGGTGTGTCCCTAACCCACTGCAGGACAATGATGCTGCTGCTGCTGATGCTACTGAGCATCGTTGCTGCCTCTCCTGGCCCAAATTTGTCACATCATCTGAACTGGAACAGGGGGCTGGAAATGATCAATTGCAGCAGCAGGGAGGGAGCCAAGCTCGCTCAGTGTTTGGTTTCACTTGCACTCACTGAGTTTGACTTCAGGCACAGTGAAGGTCAGGTCAGGTTTGCAGAGTAACCTGGGGCCTGGTGACTGTTCATCTGAGGAAGCAGCCCTGGCTCCTGGGGGATGCCTGGGGATGGTCAGCACATGCCTGTGGAGGAGCAACAGAGTGAGTTGGGCCCTAGCACTCCCCACTCCAGATACAAACAGACTCAACATCTTCAGCTGCCACCATCCTTTTGAATTTTCTGTTGTGTATTTTTGTAAAGCTGAAAAAGCCCAGCCCCAAGAAATTAAAGGAGCTGAGTTTCATCACTGCTCAGGGTGGTTATTGTGGGTGACTGAGAGGGGAGATTTGGGCATCCATGGGTTGGGGAGTGGATGGGGGGGTTGTGACCCACAGATTATCATAAAGAGAAAAGGTGTTTTTTTGTGTCCTCAACTTATATGGCTTCTAAAGAGCAGGTGATATTCTACAGGAAATGAGGGACAAATCCACCTCAGCTTTTTAATTTATGTTCCAGGACAAGATCAATATCAGTAATTGACTCGGTAATTTTCATCAATTCCCCCTCTGATGCAGAGATCTCACTGCTCTGAGCTATGGAATACACCCTTCCTCCATCTTTCCTCATCCTGTCTTGTGTCATCTCTGTGCAGCCACTGCAAGAGAGCTCATGCCAATGCCAAGAACAGAAAAACAGTAAAAGCCAAGCAAATCAGTTTCTTAAAACTTATTTTAATATCCATATCTCATCTGTTGGGTAGAGCCAAAACAGTCTGGCCTGGTTTAAGTTACAAATTCTTCATACACTTTAAGTAAATGAACAGTGTGGCAATAGGGTCTGTTATTGGAAGTGAAACCCATCTTAACAAGGGAAGTGTTGCAGCCAGAATTCTACCAGGGTTCTTCCCTGCTATCAGCCCCAAAAAGCCGTCACTGTCCCCTGGCCCTGAATGGGTGTCGCACAGCAGGAATAAATGCTTTTGACACAAAACTAATCACACCCACAGAGATGCACACACTGGATGGCCAAGAAACAATGGGACCAGGATAGAAAAAAACCCTTTTAGAATTCTCCCCGATGTGGACAGATACCAAATCACCAGTTTCGGCAAATGGGATGAAGCACCAACCCTGATTTCTCCTGACAGAGGCTCAATAAACATTTTGAAGCTCCTTGCTGGACAATTAACTTCTGGCTTAGAGCAGCAGGCATGGAAAGGGCTAAGAGAGGATGGCTGAGGATTTAAAGATGCAGTATTTTTGTTCTTTGTATAAAACACTACAGCAGTTTAGACACCACCCTAAATGCAGCTGCAAGGGAGTAAATCCAATTAAAAGCCCAAGAGTCACTACAAAAATAGTAAGAAAAATCAAAGCAGCAGTTCTCCACTTCCCTGGCCTGTTGCTTAACTCCAACAGACTGCTCCATTTCTCAGTTAACAAGTTCCTGATCAGGTTTAAGCACAGTATTTGCAGATGATGGCTTACAATAAGGCAGACAAGTGGCAGTTCTGAGTGCATGATGGAGAACAGCACTTGCCAGGAGATGCCAGTGGGGTAACAGAACCACCCAAACAGCCCACAGGCTGCCACAGCTGTGAGTACAATCCTGGAGCTGTCCCACAAAGGATCCCCCAGCCCACAGTGGTGCAGGGACTGGGTTGGAAAGTGTGCACAGGGTGGTTTGTTTTTTAACCAGCATCCTGAATTGCAGTAGTGCAGGGCTCGTCTTCCCCCCGGGACAAACCCCGCTCCTGACACTGCATCTTTAAATATTTCTGGCTAAGAACTCCTGCCACATGTTAGGAGCACTCCAACCTGGCTGCCACATGTTCAATTGCTGCGCTTTTTGTGTTTTCAGTTTTCCTTCTATGTGGGAGGGAAAAGGAAGCAGAGTGGGAGGCTCCCACTACACAGCAGGCAGATCCAGCTGAAGGTAAAGACCCCTCCACACAGATTACAGGAGGGAGACAATAATTAGGGTGTTTGCTCCTTTCAAGAACATTATCTCATTCCCTGCCACCTGAAATCGGATGCAGTGATGGCAGCAAGTTTCACAAGTCAGCAAGTTTGAAAACTGTTGAGGGAGATAGGAAGCTTTGCTGCCAAGTCACCCAACAGAGAGGAGCAGACGAGGCTTCAGCTTCAGAACACTCTAACATGAACAAGAGCAATAGAGAGCTGTGTGGGCACAGATCACACCTGTGACACCCGAGCCATGCTTCAATCCCCACTTGCTCTCTGCCTGCCAGCCAAGATCAGGCTCACAAGTGTGGAAAGCAGTGTGAGCATGATGGGCTGGGTCTGCAAAAACAGCAGCACTTCAACACATTAAAACAGTGCAGCCATTGGGAGAGCAATGAAGCAGCAGCTGAGACCTTGTGGCAGCCTGAGCTGTGATCCACTCTGATCACAGAGTGACAAAGGCCTGTCCTCCTAGGGCTTTGCCACCCTCCTGAGAAGGTGAATCATTCCTAAGAGGCTGTCCCAAAGGAGCAGAAAGCTGCACCAGCTGCACAATGGACACTGCCACATACCTGCTAATACGGGTTTCACTAAGACCAGAAAACTGTTTTCTTCCAAAAAATTGTTATTTTAAAAAAATTGAAATTAATTAGGGATAAAACACTAACTCTAGTGCCATGAACAGGCAGGATCAACTTTTTTCCCCTCCAAAGGGCAAAGAGTCATATACCATCCCCAGCTGAACCTTGGTGCTTCGAGCTTTTCAAGGAGATGTTACCTAAACTTTATTAAAAGAAAAAGAACAATGTTTAAATATCAACACTGGACTAGCCCAGTCTTTTTTCCAAAGTCCACATTCTTCATATGAAGCACACACGGCGTCCTGGATTCCCCAAGGCTGCATGTTCAGAAGTTCACAGTACATGGAACCATGTCTTTTTATTTTTTCTTGAGTTTCCCCTCCTTGCTCAGAGCAGCCACCCTTTTGTGGTCACTGACTGGATAAACCTCAAGCCATCTCCTATCCACATGGCTCGGCCTAGATGCTGAAGGCTTTCTTGATGAGAGTTGATGTTGTCATGCTCTATGGATGGAAAAAAGCAAGAGAAAAAAGCACCTGGTACAGGTTTCTTGAGACCCTTGTGGATTCCTCTGTTCCAAAGGTGTTTCTGAAAGTCTTTTTGCCGGTTTCTCAAGCAGTTTTTGGCCTATTATTCTGTCTCAGTTTGAAGAGCTGTTATTGGATGATCCAGAGGTTGATGCAATTGCAGCTCCAGCTGGGCTGCTTGTGGATACAGATTTGCGGATGTGAGGCAGCAAGTAGGGGTCACAGGCCAGCTGCTGGACATCTATCCTGTCCTCCTTCCGATAGGCCAGACACCGCCTGATGAACGCCTGCAGCACCCCAAAGCCAAAGCAAGAATTAGTTTCTATGACAGAAACAGGAAGCTTTTGATTCTTTGGGAGTGGGGCCAATGTGACAACCTCAGTGCAAAAATTTCTTCCCTAGACACAGCCCAGCTCCCGCACTAAATCTCATTTTGGACCAGGAGAAGCATGGGCAGAGTCACCCAGTGTTCAGTGCTCAGCCTGACAGCTGCAGTAATCATGGAATCACAGAACGGTTTGGATTGGAAGGACCTTATAGCTCATGTCATTCCAACCTCTGTGCCATGGGCAGGGACACCTTTCACTAGACCAGGCTGCTCAGAGCTCCATCCAGCCTGGCCTTGAACACCTCCAAGGATGGGACATGCAAAGCCACTGATGATTGTGTGATAGGTGAGCATTAAACACAGAACTCTTGCTGGCTTCATGAAAATCAGGAGGCTGGAACTGCCTGTGCTGCCCGAACCTCAAGCAGATTTACCTTTGCTTCTGGTGTGACTACTGGTTTTGGAGGGAACTGCACCTCAGTAGCTTTCAGGATTGTGTTCTCCTGCAAGATGTCCTGTTGTGACTGGTTGTGACCGAAGGGCTACCAAAAGAAAGAAAATGTTGTTAAAGGTTGGTGACAGGCATAAAAATCCCATAGCTCTACTGTTTATCATCACATGACATCAGCATTTTTCCAGGCAAGCAGCCCACAGCTGCTGGGAAGGTGCTGCAGATACCAGAGGACCAGGACACATTGCTCCCGTGCTAAAATGAACAAAAGGGATCAAGCTGGAACATGCCTGGCTTGCCCAGTAGGGATCTCCACCTGCATCCACACCTTGTGAGTCTGTTAGACCATTGCCATCCATCTGAGCTAGCAGAGATTCCCCCACTCATCTCTACTGGGCAGGTCCCATGTGTCTGACTGACAGCACTGAGCAGCACGTGTGTCAGCCCCAGCTTTCACAACATTTAGTTACCAGAGACTCCTGAAATCAAGAGCCCATGGACTCCTTTCCCTTCTCCATCCTATCTTTCCTGTTGTCATAAAGCTGACAAATCATCTTTTCCTGATCCACGCTTTCCCCTTCCAAAAAAGTCATCCTAAAAACTCCTAAAGTGGGTCTATTTCCCCACCCCCGCCCCAGCACTTGCAGCCATCAAGACCAACAAAGACTCAGGGCATGGAAAGTGTCACAGACAAGACCAGACCAAAAACCTCAGATGACGAATGGCACACCTGTCCTGCCCAAAGCAGCCTCAGTGGGAACAAGCCCAGTGGAAAGAGATGTTCTGCAGAATGTCTTTTCTGAAGGAAATGCTAAAGGTAGAGCACCACACAGCCCAGCCTATGCTCCCCACTTCCATTAGCACGCACTCTGCCCTGGAACTGATGGCAAGGAGACAAGGGAGCACATTCTAAGTCTGTGGAGAAGGAAACAGAAGCCTGGGTTGCCTCCCAAAAGGTTTGGGAAACACCACTAAGAAAAGAAATTGAACACCTTCTTACCTTTCTGCCATATAGACACTGATAGAAGATGACTCCCACTGACCAGACATCAACTTTATTTGAAATCTTTGGAGGTTCTTTCCCAACCACAAAACATTCTGGTGGTAAATACCTGATTAGAAGGAAGTGTTAAGAAGTTATGAGCAGCAGCTTCAAGTATTATCTATGATTTCCTTTGGAACAGAAAATTCTATTATCAGATACTGGCTTGGGACTCAAGGGTCCCATTTCATTCCTGTGCACCTCTGGGCCAAGATCACCAATGCCTACTCCTTCTGGGAACAGTGATCCCAAGGACTCTCCAGATGCTTGTGTTCTGAGCTAGTCAGCACAGTCAGTTTCTTTTCACCAGAGCACGTAAACAAGCCCCATTCTCTTTTACCTTCAGAACTTGTATTTGCTGTTGAAAGGGTTGGCCAGTAATTCCACAATGAAAAGCACACAGCCAAAATACCTATTTCTAGAAACACAACCCCATATGCCATGCCCCAGTTAAAGACACTCAGCTTCACTCAGGGTACAGCTAGTTTAATTTTTAGGAACAAAACAAAGCTGTACAACACAGAATGGCCCAACAAATTTTCTGTTGCCCATGGTGACAGTTTGCAGCTTGGGTGACATCTAAGAGTCACACTCGGTGGCACTCACCAAGTGTCTGCTCTCAGCCAAGGGTTATACAGTGACACTTGGCACAGAAGATAAAGAATTGCTGAAAACATGACATTCAAGTGAACAGACAACACCATGAGATTTACGTATTTTTCGAGAGCTAGCTAGGGATCTTCACCTCCTAATTTCAGAATACTCTTTATCTCCCTGATGCACCTGAATTTTCAAATAGGTACAGTATTTCCCTTGTTCTTGCTTAAGATGCGAGATGGAGCCACTCTGGATTGCGAAAGAGCAGCCAAGCCTCACTCCAGAGCTCGCTATCTTAGCAGCTTTGCACCAGCCTTTTGAATATGAGCTGGTTTTCAAACACTGACCTGTTGAACAGTAAAAAGCTGCCAGCCTCAAAAAGAGCCGTGTGACAAGAAAAGCAGTTGCCAGGTCTCAAACCTCCAGTGTGTCAAGCTAATAGCAGCAAACACAGAGCTGACACACTTCCAAAGCTGTTTATAAACTGCTCTTGATCTTAACTTGCAAGTGCCCCAGGCATTGCTTACCAGTAAGTACCAGCCCCCTGCGATGTCAGCTCCATGCCATCAACTGAGTTGTAGCTGTCATCGTCCATGATTTTGGAAAGTCCAAAATCTGTGATTTTTATTTCTCCACATGCAGTACCATTGACTAGAAGAATGTTACCTAGAGAGAGGAAGGAAACAACCCTTAGGATACACATTTATCAAGAATAAAATTGCATTGAGCCCTGCATAAGGACAAAGGACCTACAGTGAGCTGCACCAGATGTTTTAACTCTCAAAATCCTGAACTTCAGAGACAACTCAGGGACTACCAAGTGCTAGAGCTGATCTGCTCGTCCTGAATGACCTAAGTGACCTCATATTGCTTGGAGCCTCCAGATCCTGAGCCCTGTTAGCCAAATGAACTTCAAGCCCAGGCTTTGACCCCTCCCAAAGATCTTGTTGGAAGGGCAGGTCAAAAAGGAGGATTAAGGAGAGAAGTACACGTACACAGTTATGACTCATTCTGCCCGTAAGTTTTGACTTGCCCTGTCTTCTCAACATGCCAGAAATTTTCTCCTTCCTGACAGTGACTTTCTAAGCTCAAAAAGGACAATTACTGCTTAGGCAAGAGTCTTTTATAAACCCATCAAGAAGTCAGATCATCACTGTTTTTCTCCAAGCCTACAATAAAGTAGCAAAACTGTGTGTGATGGCAGCAGATGATTCACAGCTCTAGGCAGCTGCAGGCAGAACCCAGACAACTTGGGAACAGCCAGGGAGGAAATGGGGTCACTACAACCAGTGCAACATCTCCCATACACATTCCTCATGCTGATGCAACAAACCACATCACAAACCAGTTACACAATGCTGATGAGGTGCCACCAGTACAGGGAGACCAGCTAGGGATAATTCATCCATCTCTTTGGGTAGTTTACTGGATTAGGAAAAAAGCTATGTAGCCAATATGCATCATTGCAAAATGAAGCATTGCCATTTTCTCCCTTGTGGCTCTGTCCCAGCAGTAAAAGGAAAATATACAGCACCATTTCGGGAGGATCTTCTCCCCAGCAGATGTAACTGAATTAACTCAAAGGCAAACCTGAGCCGTCTGACTGTGCGTCCTCAGCTTTGGGAGCTGACACACAATATGAAAAAACAAACATTTCAAAATTAGCTTCTGCCATCAAATTCTCAGCCAGATGATTACAGAAAGAATAAGCCAGAAGAATGGGAACATGAAGCACACCAGTAATTGTGGGAGACTTTATGAAGCGATAACAAGCTCTTGAAGTGGAATACAAGCAGGACATTAAGAAAACTAAGAGTCACTTGGTGGTTCAAGGTCTCATTCTTGAAAATGTTACATCTCCTTGTTTTACATGTTACTTCTCGTTTTACGTTGCGATTCTGGCAGAAAACATCCTTTACACATTTTCCAAAGGTTCTGTGCATTTTACGTTTTTTTTCTTGCTGCAAGTTAGCTTTCCCAGACAGCCCTGTCTTCTTTCTGCTGCTTGAACAAAGGAAACTGCCTCATATTATCTGTAACCCATTACATTTCCTTAGCATCCTTAAGCATGGCAGCACAGCATACCTGGTTTAAGGTCATAGTGTATGATGGGAGGTTTGATTTCATTTAAGTATTTTAAAGCATTCACAATCTGCATGATAATGGATCGTGCCTCTTTCTCCGACATTAGCTTGTGCTGTTTCAGGTAGAAATCCAGATCATTCCCCTCACAGTATTCTAACACTGTACAAAACCTGAAAGAAAAACAGGAGTTGTTGCAATTAAGGCACCTGATATAAACCAGAACACTGTTACTGCTTGTCTGTAACTCACCCATTTGGCCAATATATTACATTAAGAGTCCTTCAGCCTATGAATCCCTTTCTAAAAGTAAGCTACCAGGAGCACAGGCCTCAATGCTCAACAGTACAAAGGTCCAAGATTTCCCATAAAAGACCCAGAGGCTGAAAGCAGTGCCAGCTGTGGCATTTGCCCAGGGTCAAGAGCAGGATTTACCAGTAAAGCACCACATCTGACAGAATACACCACATGAGTTTGTGAGCTGAAGTCTCCAGAAAATCAGTGTATGCTGTAAGTACACCTTGGTTATCTCTGCAGTAAAGTCTAACATTGGTGTGGACACCTTCTGGACTTTCCTGAAAAAGTTTTAAATACTTTGTCTTTAGTGAATTGGTCAAACAATGGGAAAGGACAGAGCAACACAACTTACGAGTCAGTATCCAGTGAGAAGTAGTCATATAGTTTAACTATTCGAGGGTGATCCAGTTCTTTGTGAATTCTGTACTCTCTACATGCATGTCTGAAAACAGCAAAGTCTGAGCATTAGTCATACAAGTGACTTAATTCTAATTTCTCCAGATAGTGAATCCAGACACACCGCACAGCATCCAGCTTCAATCAAACCCATGCACGTTCCTCAGACAGCTTCAGACAAATCAAGTGAAGGAGGAACTGCACAGAACAGCTCTTAGGAACCACAAAACTCCAGTGCAGCTCCAACCCTGGCAATGCTACAAAATAACTCATCTTGATTAATGGTACTGCTTGCCAAAATAGAATAGCCTCATAAATCCTTAAGAGATTCAAGACAGCTGAATACAAAAATCAGCAAGTTCTAGAATTCCATGATGCTTAGCAGCCTGATTTCCAGGCTTCAAATTCAGCTTAATTTGTCCCAGTGACTTGTTGGGGAATTAAGAACATAGCTTTATCTTGGATAAGGCTTGGCTGTTACTCTACAGAGTTATCTAACCCATGGCATTGGGGAGCAAGAGTTACCAACAGCAAAAAGCTTCCAGTAAAGAATTTCCTCCTAAGAAGAAATTAATTTATTTTAACCCTGCTCTCTTTCAGGCTGAAGCCATTCTTCCTTTGTGCTGTTACTCCAGGCCCTTGTAAATAAGTTTATTTTCATCTTTCTTGCAGGCTGCCTTCAGTTAGTGGAAAGCCACAATTACTATCACTTATTCTAGGAAACAAAGGGAAGGGGGAGGCTTCCAGAGAGCACAATGCAGGTGTGTACCTGAAAGATGGGGAGGAAAAACTATTTCCCATGGAACTGCTTGAACATTTCAGAGAGAAGCCACTTCAGCACTTTTCTCACAGAGCACTGATGCTTTAAAATGCAGAAGCACAGGGCTTATACAAAACTTTGTGTGCATATGCACATATTTAAAGTATTTCTAATCTGACCAGAACTTTTGCAAGTAGCTACTGGGATAGAAAGTGGCTTTTGAAATGCAGCAAAGATAGGAAAAAAATTGGCAGCCTGTTCACAGGCACTGGATAACCAAATGCAGGAAGAATTGGGAACGTTGCTGGCTGCTTTACAAACTCACTTACTTGTGATAGTTTTCTTTCTTCTCATCCCTCCAGTTTTTATTTAACTGGTGTATTTTCACAGCTACGTATCTCTGTTCTGTTAAATCAAATGCCTGCAGAGAGAAGAGCTGAAAATCAGTAGGAATCACAGTCTGAAGTTAATACTGCAAAAGCAGACAAGCTCTAACAAACCAATATCCCCACCCAGGAAATCAGCATTGAAACAGTGAGGGAAAAGCAAACCCACATTTTCATTTGATAAGTTGCACTAATGAATTCAAGCAGCTTTGAAAACAACTGAATATTCTGCACTTTGATCTGACCTTCCCCATGGGATCTAACTCACACTGCATTGATTTTGGCATTTAACTATCAGAGTTGCAAAAGGACCAGGAAGACTAAATTACCAAAATATAGAAAGTTTTTATACTGGGAAAGACCCTGCTATTATTCCCCCAAGTCCAAAATTAATTTTCTACACTTGAGTTAATAAAAAAGAACCCTCAAAATACAGAAGATTTTTCAATGCTTTGTTTCACACCAGTAGCTCAGCTCTCCAACTTAAAGCATAATATTTCAGCATATGTAAAAGCTGGAGAATTCAAGAATTTAGCAGAGCTGTGTGATCCTGTGCTTTATCCTTCCCTCCACTTCTTTATTATTTAAACAGTCCTTAAAGAATGGACCTCTGAAAATGCACTCACGGAGCAATGCAGAAATCTTCTACCTTGCCTGAGAGCAGCAACAATAATATAATGATTTCCAGGCCAGGACAAAATGCTGTGGTAAGCAAACAGGCATAATGTGTGTTCATCTCAAAAGTTGTCACTTAATTCCTAATGCTTAATAGATTGGCCAAGAGGAAGGGCTAAGACTTCTTTGTTTTAATAACAGTTACAACTCTTAAGAGCAGGCAGGTAGGAAACACTCATGCCCTCTTGCTTTCATCTGTGGAACCAAAACTTTCTGCTTAGTCAGCAAAGCAGTTCAAAGTACTTAGACACAGCTCACACTTTCCCCCCCCATCTGAGCAGTCTAGTCCCCTTAGTTTAGGTTCTTATTTTTGTGCTGCATCAAAACAATAAAGCACCATGAAGTTTCCAATATTTGCACTGGCACAATTATTTCCATTCTAGCCAAATTCAACATGAATTCCAAACTTCTGAGTACAAATGGGGTATACTGAGAAGTGGAATAGCTCTAAGTGTAATAGTCAAATAACAAGCACCAAAGTATCCCAGGTCTTGGCTGTTAAGAGTGTTGACACCAGGAATTCTCAGCTCTAAGAATTCCCAAAACTATACAAACACACACACACACACTGCCCCCAGTCTGCTATTTCAGAGGGTGAAATGAAGGCACAAGAAAAAGAGACACAAGAGCCTTATACCCTCAGGAAGTACAGGCTTTGCTCTTATTATTGGAGCTATTTTCACCTATTTACAGAGATGTTCAGACTTGCTGTGCCATCTCAGTAAGGCTTAGCCACTGCAGGTACTTGTGCACAGCATATGAAGAAACAAGTGGTTTGCTTCTGTCCTAACAAAAATTGAAGACTTGGTGCAACACTTTTTGACACTCATTTCAAGGAAATTTGACCCCTGAGGACAAGGCGAGCACCTGAAAATCTCAACTCTGATGGCTAATACAAGCCAGATGCACCATGAGCTTTGTACTTCTTTCTTCCCTCCATAACTTGTACAACATTGAGAAAACAAGTGTAAAAACTCTGCTTCCTGCAGATCCAGATTAGACCAGATTGCCATTTCCAAGTTACCTTATATACTTCACTGAAGCCACCTCTACCCAGAAGATGTAGCAACAAATATCTATCATTTAGCGTTGGATGGTCTTTAAATCTGGTAAGAAAGACACAGTGTAAGAAGACAGAAACAATGACCTCCTCTGCACAATAAATTACAGCTACTGCACAGCTAAGAAATTATGATATCACTTTCAGACAGAAATATAATTGTGTTAATGACTGACAAATTTGATGCTATTTGATCACTCTGCACTAATGAAAGACTATTTAGGGGTACTTTGATGAATGTGGAAGCCTGTCTTACATGAACTTAAAGCTATACCTTTACCACCCCACAATGAAGTGACTATTGAGTTATAAAATCAATTTTAAAAGGATTACGTAAGAAATTATGAAAAGATTGTTTCTTGTTATGAAAAGAACAAATAAAAAATTACTTTAAGTTCTTATCCCTGAATCCTATGTGCTTACTGTGAATTATCTTCATTGTGTATCCTTTTCAATTCCCTGATGTGCAGATTTCTAACCCTCTCTAGTCGTTCCAGTTCTGCCTGGATCTCAGCTTCTTCCTGCACAAGGAAAAACCGAAAGGAAAACACAACACTCTGTAAGGTACTGCAGCTAGTGTTTCCACCTGACTTATGGAAACACAAATGGAATTCTACTTTTGAAGAGGTTATTGGCATAAAACGTGTCTGGGAGATCAGAGAGGTGGTCACAGTCAATTTGCAGTCATGTGGCGAGTAACAGGAATGGAAACTGACCGGGCAGTTCTATTCACACCTACACAGACAGGAGGAGACATGTCTTTACACCTCCTTGTTTATAACAGTTTCTGTAATTAAGAAGTCTTGTTGCTCTGGTCTTGCTCTTTCCCCACAGAAGTGCCATACAGCTGTTTTTGAAGGAATTTCAGTTCTGGTGGGACAAGAGAAAGAAGACAACCCTCAGCAGTTAGAGCAGGGATGTCAAGATGACATATGGGATGGGGCAGCATCTGGACAGGATGGGAAGTGTGAGAGAATGACATTATATTCTACGAGTGGTAACTGCTCAAACAGGTCAGAGTGTTCCTCAATGCCATGTGGGAGTTCAGACAAAGTGTTTGTCTAGCTCGAAGTTCTTGTGCCCTCAAAAATTACGTGAGAATTCGCATCATTGTGGCCAGGGCTGCAAATCTCAATTCAAACATGCTCCCTGAGCAGTACAATTTGTGTATGTGACTCAGGGGACACTGTTACCCATCTGTCTTGTGACTCTGCTCCTTTCCTTTCCAACTAGTTCTATTTTTAGACATAAAGAATGAGCCAGTTTCCAAAAGTGGAGAAGGGCAAGCACAGCTTCAGACAATGCCACAATCCCAACACATTACTTCATTTTCTATTAAGGTCCATTTCCAAATGGATTCCTCCATTCCAGGGTGGCAATGTTATGCCAGGATAGATGGACCTGCAGTTAATCCCCTGGAGCAATATGGGACCTGTAGAGCCAGCATGCCAGCAGCATTCTCTTGCCTGTGTCACTTCTCTTTGTTCATAGGTCAATAAAGCATAATGGGCAGACTGTCAGCAGATTCTGGGTGTGCAGTAACCTTTCTCTTCCACAGAAAATAACAAGGAGTACAGACACATTAATGAAGCCTTGCATTCAGCTTGTGTGTCAAGGTTACAGGAAAAAAACTAAATGCAGAGCTCAAGCACCACCTGAGAAAGGAAGAGGCACTCCAGCAAGACATTTACTTCTTCTTTGGTTCATTTCCAAAAGAAAACTCCGCGACCTTAGCAAAGATCACACCTAACCAGGAAATGGAAGAAGACATCTACATTTTTTCCCAATATTTCATCTGTTGAAGTGTTCCAGAAAACTTATTTATAGGTCACTGCAATCACTTTCAAGGTAACCAACAGCTTATCTAAATATAACCTCACCTGCAGGTACAGTTTCTACTGAGGCCTAGGTATTTAAGAACAAACGTGCAGCGCTGCAGCCTGAACAGGACTGGCTTGCAACAGCCCAAGAGATTTTATTGGAGTGATAACACTGGTTACTCAATATTGCAAAGAACCGAACAAGTCAATGACTTGCATTTTTTTGTTGTGTTTTTATAATTTTCTTCCCTTGGTCCATTTCTTACTGTTCATGTTATACACATTCAGAGTCCACCACTAGACAGGTCACAGTGACAGAAGATGTATCAAAAAAGTAGAATTTCTGCACGAAATCCTAACTGTAAGGACAGAGAAAGCTATTTATTGAAGCAAAGAACATCTTCTGTGAATATCACCGCCCCCAGAAAATTATTACAAAATTCTGGCTAATCCTTACAACTGCAAAACCCTCTTGATTATGAAACGAGTAGTGACCTCTACAGAGAAATGTTCTTGTTCACAGAATACTGCACAAAAAGCCTTTGCTCCAACTAGGTCTTACCTTTTTAAGATGACCTAGTCGGAGTTTGAAGATTTCCTCCTGTTCATGGTATTCTGCTAATGTTAACCTGCATGAAAAAGGAAGACTCAACACATTAGGTTTCCAAACAACAAAGTGAACAATCTACAGAATGCACATTGCCAGTGGAAGTAACAACTCCACAGAGTAGATCAACAGCCAGCACAAAAATTTTTTAGATAAACTCTGCAACCTATATTTTTTAATAATCAGTCTAAAGGAGAACAAAACCTTAAACCTCAACAATATCCATTAATTTCAAATTCAAGTTCCTTATAACAGCTATATAGGCTACTGACTTTTAAAGAAAACAGCTAAACCATAATCTAAATATAGAAAAGTGAAGCCCAAATATTCCACATCTTATTTTTCTGTGTAAAGTTCACTTTACTGACTCACTTTCAATTTTTTTTCTTTAAAATAAATGCTGGATAATTCAATCCAGCTATTCACTCTGAGACTAGAAGCACACCTGGCCACACAGCCAGTGAACAGAGCAATGACCTGAGATTCAGAACTTTTTCCTGTTTCAGGTTCTGTCAAGTGGCTTCCAGGGAAACACCTGGAAATTTACTTTATCAGATTTTCAACCTCACATGTAGTTAGGAGAAGCAATGGGATAAAGTAAATAATCCCTATTTTATTGACAGTAAGTTATGTGCAAAATTTCTGCTCTAGGTGGGAGGTCAAATTGTTTTCAACTCTTTTCCATGCCAAGCATGCTACGTAGGACAAAGCAAAGCCTTACACTACAAGAGTGACAGAGCCCATCGCTAGTGAAATGCAATGACACACTGAGGTCTTTAAGACTAGAAAATTTATCACTATATTAACCATCTCATTACTACCAACAAGGAATTTGGTAAAAGCATCATATGTGAACACAAAGCTATGACATGCTTATCAATTGCATCTGTTCACTCTGTAAATAAGACCTGCACGTGACAGCATACAAATATCTTCTTCTAAACCTATATTGAGTTCAAAGCATATCCCAGGAGGATTTCTGCAACACCAGTTATGCTCTACACAGTACTTTCACACAATGTTAGTGCAGGAGGCCTCCAGAGCATCAACACCTCAACTTCTTTCAAGGGGGGACCGAGTCCTATGGCTGTGCAGGGAGACCTTACTCAGTAAATTGAGAGGTGAGAGCATTCAGCTCATCAAGCACTCATCTTGAAATGTCCCAGCTTCCCTCTGTTGATAAGACACAGAGTCCAGGTACTTGAAACAAGGCCTAAAGCAGTTGTTACCTGATAAATTTAATGAAAAACTCATAAGCCAATTTCCCTATGAAAAAATCTTGAGCAGAAGGAACTGCTTATTACAAATTAAAGATACATAAAAAACAAACCGGTACCAAAAATGGTCACATGTGGTCTCATTTCTTATAAAACTGCTGGCAGCCCTGAGCTGAACTTGAGGATCCCTGGGAGTCCTCTCCAACTCAGGTTATTCTGTGATTCTATGATTCTAATTCACACACACAGCATGAATTTTATTTAGATTAGATAATCTAAAAGACCGTCCCAAGAGTTTAGGTCTTTGTGATTTTGTGATTCTTTGGTTGCTGTTGCTGTGTAAGGAATAAAGAGTAAACTGAATAAACGAGCAAAAAGGTTTGCACATGTTTGTGCACAAATAACAAACACCATCAGTCTACTCATTAGGGCAGAGATGTAACAAGCACCACCAGGCTAACAATGCCCAAAATAGCTGTCTGTCACAGCAACCATAACAAAAATCAAGGAGGCTCTGAGACAAACATGGCCCTGTTTCACAGAAACATGCTAGAAACACCCTACACCTACCTCTAGCACAGCTGAAGGCTGCCCTAACCAGCCCCAGCGCAATAATCTTCCTGAATGAAAACTCTTTTCTCATTTACAGGCTAGAAAACTCATTTTGGAAGAGATTGTGTTTAAATTTGCATCACAGGACCTTCTTCTCCTTTTTAAGACACAGCAGCAACCATAAACCACAGAGAAACCAAAAATCAAAAAGGAACTTGGCTGTCTGTTTCTCATTCAACTTTTAAAAACATTTATATTTAAATTGCCTAAAAATCAGCCTCTGTAAGAGTTCCAAAAATTGAAGGGAAAAGCCTCCCTCCAGAGGTCAAACTGGAGGGAAAAGCCTCCCTCCAGAGGTCATAAAATTTTTTTCCTGATACACCATGGTCCAACAAATGCACTTACTGGATAACTAATGATTAAGCAAATAGTCAGTCAGTCCAGTTGCTACAGCTGACTTGCAAGAGCACCACTGTTTTCACATAAGCTACAACACTCCACATGAACCATATCCATACCCTGGCAAGCAGTTTTTAATCAAGTACATGACAAGAAGCTTTTCTAAACCACAAAAATATCACCCTAAAACATATCAGTGAAGAATGACAAACCAGTAAGAAACAGAGAAAAAGCCTTGGGAGCCCAAGAGGCTTCCTAGCAGAGCATGGTAAAGCTGGATTATGCCAAGGCAGGTTCACAGCACAAGCAGAAGCATCACAGACATGACCAGGATTCACCAGGACCTGTGCTGCCATGTCTCCAGAATAAGCTATGCTACAGCTGCACCAGACTGCTGGAGAAAAAGAAGCCCACAAAAATGGGGAAAGCTCATCCTGCCCTTTGGAAGGGAAAGGTTACTACAGTGAATAGCAATATTTCAAAATATCCATGTACAGACATTCCATTTGCTCCTCCCAGCTCAAACCTGGCAATAAAAAGGATGACTTTAAAGTTTTATTTAGTTCTTTTCAAGCTCCCTTGGCCAGAATGACGGGGAAATGTCTCCAACCAACTTAGTTATTTGCAGAAAACACACAGTGCTCTCCAACACAACCCCCTGATCTGCAGGCACCTGTATCCCACTCTGGGGTCACAGCCTTGGAGCTGAGGGCACCCTGAATATCACGACTCACACAGCCTTGTGCCATCTCTGCTGACACTGTGAAGGCAGTGGGGGCTTTTGCTTCACATGTCCTTTTAAAGATTAAGACCAAGAATTCAAAGGGCTTCTGGAACTCTGAGGTCAAGTCAAGCCCAAGAGATTTAATAATGAAAAACGAAAAGTGTCAATGAGGGTTATGGTATTAGCCTACAGCAATAAAATTAAGTCTATAAAGGGAACTAGGAGAAGGCAGGGCTAAGTCTATGACTAAATGTATTTCCAACTCACAAAAATAATGTTCTAAAGTTCTCAATGTTCTAATGTTCTCAAAATAATGTTCTAAAGTTCTTTCACGTCCCAGCCTTACTCGAGAAGACTATCAAGTCTTGGAGCATCAGTAACTTCAAAAGAGGCAGGGGAAAAAAAACCAAAAACAAAACATGAGAAGAGTAACATTTCCACCATCTCCCTGAGTTGCCTATGTGTGAAGAACTGTTTTGGAGAACAGGCCAATGCTCAATGCACTGTCTCTATCGAGGGCATCTTACTGCTTCAGCATGCCAAATAAATTGTTTCAAAACCCTTAACTCAGAATTCTCCACAGTAAATATACAGAAGTTGAGGCTTCTAAATGTGTACAATTTTGTTTTCCTTAAAAACAAACCACCATGTATACCCTGATACTGATATCAATTCTGAACATACAACACTAAAGTCAGTGCCCACTTTTCAAACCTGACCACAACAGAACACTGAAAAAATTACTGGACTCATAAAAAAATAAAGTTAAGCTCATACAAAGTCTGGACTCAGCAATGATCCTTATTTTACTTCAGTGAAAGTTATTTAGAACTGGAGCAAGATGTTGCTGAATGCCAGGCTAATTCCACAACATTCATTCATGGAGTGAGGCCTGGAGGCAAGGGCAAGATTACATTTCCCAGGAGATATTTTGTGCTCTAATCAAAGCATGTGGCTTTGCCATACACCAAGAAGGCCACAGAACCTACGTTTCATTTTCTGCTCCATTGGTCTTGCTCTTGCGCTGCTTCTGCTCGGTGCTTGCTGGAGGGGTCTGGCCCATCGCGGGTGGCTTCCTCTTTGCTAACATTTTTCGTTGTCTTTCTATTTCTTCCCGCTGGGAATTTATCCTTTCCTGTTGCCTGAAAAGCAGAGAGGAGAAAAAACATGACAGATAACTATGGGCGTGCACTTGGTTGTCTTCAGCATCTGTTCTTACCAGATTGGACCCATGAATTTCAAATCAGTTGCGCTTGTAAGATTTGTAACAAAATATTTTTGTACAGAAAAGGGAAATGTGACAAATATAATGAGTCAGAGTTTTAAAGGTATTTTTACGTAAAACAGGATTATTTTCCTGGCTCACAGAAATCTTCCAGTAAGTGAAAGGTTTAATTCATGCAGAGGACATTCAAAGGACTTGCTAACCCCATGGAAACCTAGGATCCGTGGCAAGTCACTAACTTTCCACACACTTTTTCCTAAAAGCCTCTGTTCAAAATCTCAAGATTTTCCTGCTAAAACTATTGCTGAAGTCTGGACTACCCGAGAAAGTACCCTTACACTTCAAAAGTACAGTTAAGCTATCCTAAATTCTCTGGAATATAACCAACATCATTCCTGATTTCACTAAGGAACTGTCTCTCCTCCAAGATGAAAAGACTATCTCAAACATTTTATAATGACAAGAGCACTCTTGAAATTTCAAGTCTAAATGACCCAAGCATACCCATTTACTTTTAAAAAGGGACTGAGACTGCAGGTAAGTATTCCAGAAGTATTTTTCCATGATTTCCATAAACAAAGGAAGAATTATACAGTCCTTAATCTGTGCCTAACATGAGCTGCACCTCCCTATCAGACTACAGAGAAGTGGTGTGATTTTAAAGGATCGTACATAACTCTCTAATGCAATTAATTTGCCAAGTCCTACTTAAAGGTCTAGGCCAGGTGGGAATTGACTGGATATTTCCATTAATATCCTGCATAAAGGGTCTCTGATCTTCATTTCCAGGTTTCTGCAGCCCCTTTGATCACTGTTACTAGAAGGCAAAACAAGTTAAATAGTATGGATTTTCTCTTTCAAGCTTCTATACTTTCTACTTAAGGGGAAAAAAAAAAATAGCGCAAGCTAATTAGCCTTCTTTGACTAATATATGCAAGGATGCAAATCAAATTGACTGACTCCCAATATACACGAGATTTTGGTCCACCCCTCCACCCCAAGCACTACACAGCCAGGTGGGTGCACTGAGGTTTTCTGACAGGTAATAACAGTTGGCCCAGAGGCCAACTCAAACCATTTCACTCCAGTTCAAGTCTCTGGAAGTTTCAGTGGAAATGAATTTCTCACTTCAGCATGAAAAAGTTCCCCATTGTCAGGAGTTCCTATCTGATCCTTCCATGCATGAGTCACACCATTCTCACATTCTGACGTGCAAGACATCACACACAACTGCTAGGGTTTTTTTCCATTTCTGCCTCTGAAGTTAAAGACAATCCTGTTTGTCCTCACTTGATGAGGTTCTGGAAGGCATAGCCATCTGTCCACTGCTCGGTGAAGGATGCGCCGTGCCGCACCGTGGTGAAGTGCCCCAGCCTCAATCGATCCTGCATGCTCTTATCCCTGCATGCCATCTTCTCCTGCTTTGACTGAAAGCAAAATAAAGCCATGTAAAAATACAAGCTACAAATTACTAGCTAAGGGCTGTGCTGCATTTTAAATCACCACCAATTCTTTCCACTTTCTATTATTTCAGTTCTGATTATCTGAAATCCAGCTGAGTATCACTGACCAAATTATTGCTGGTGCTTCACACTGGACTGCCAAGCATTTGTTCACCTCCATCGTGGCATTTCAGCCTCACTCTTCCCTCCTGATCACTGCCTGGGCAGCTCACCCATCCTATGATCAGCTGAGATCAGCCTGGCAGTAGGATTAAAATTGTCTTTTTGTATCAGTAGCCAAGACAGACTGCAGGCCCAGTTCTCACCAGGCCCTTATTCAGGGGATGAAGAAACAAAATGTACCTTGAATCACTATTAAGACTAAGATACAGTGATCAGCCAGCTCAGTCCTTGTCCTGTACATGTCCAGAAGTGACACAATCTCAGCTAGGTCACCACTCTGGAGAGGGGAGCCCTGCTCAGCCAAGAACAATCAACTCTGTGACAAAATCAATTCAAACAGACGGCATGTTTCAGCCAGCACCCGAGTAGTTTTGCCCATCCAGTACCCACAAACAATAGGTATAACTGGCCAACAGGTGAAAGAGCAAACAAACCCTCACACTGTTTAACCATCAGGAAAGCTGGAAATCTTTCTGTAATGAACCAGGCTGCATGTTGGTGAAGCTGGCACTGTTCCCAGTGTGCTGTTTGCAGTGTTACACAAAGCAACAATCTCCAACTTTGCCATTTGAAAGGTCTAAATTGCTTGCCCGTGTCCCAGAGCGTATCTGCAATTCCACTGCACAATGGGACACTGCTCCTGCATTCCCAGAGCTGCACAACAAGCAATACCTGCTGCATTTAGAGCTCTTTCATTTAAGCAAGAGATCACTCTGCCACTGTGGAAAGTGACCAAATCTGAACATTGTGAACCACTTCAGCCTCTGGATTACATTCCTGTTTGCAAAGAAGTAATTCAAGACAGAATTCCAGTTATCTTTTATCACTGAAGCAACAGGAGCAGGTTTTTACTGCTAAGAAGACAGAGATATTTTCAAGGACATGAACTGTGGCTGCAGAGATGTCCTCTGCTAACCTTTTCTATAAGAAGCTTCTTGCTCATCGTTACACATCGATTCAACCGCTCCTTGTACTTCTCCAGCATCTTTTGCTGCTCGTCTATCTGCCGTCTCAAATCACAGTTGGCCTAAAAGTGAACAGAGAACAAAGCCTGTGACTTCAAACCACTCAGAAGAGCCAAACTAAGCATCACATATGAAGAGCCATGGGGATTGAAGTCAGCAAACCAGCAAGATAAAAGAACAGGTTTTGTTTAGCAAAACATCCAAGACAAACTCTAATGTTTTTAACTCACTCACACCTTAACATCCCTCTAGAACAAGGAAGTTCTGTCATCCTGGTTTACACGTAAGGAATTAAAGTACAAAGAGACTGAAGACAAGCAGAAGTTTTTGGGTTTTTTTTTTTTTTGTTAAGCATTTAAGACCTTGCCACAGCTACAAAGTCTCAAAATAGCTTAGTCATTGCTGGACTATCCTCCCACTTTAGCCACAATATTGGCAGAGTAAAAGGATGGTGAAACTGTATTTTCAGATAAATTCTTGTTTGAGTCACTTTCCATCAGCCCTTCTACACAGACTGCTCCCAGTGGCAGCCGCTGGTTCACACCACCACAGCATGCAGCACGACTCTATGTGTAACCACTTTCATTAACAGAGTTAAATATAACCATTTCCCTTCCAACTAATGGTCTTGTGAAAGCAAAAATAATAATTGAAAAAAACTGCAACTATTTCCTGCCTCATGGATTGTTTCCCACAAGCACACATGTGCCCAATGTCTCCAATGAGCCTGACTGAGCTCTTTCAGGTGAGACCAGACACACACAAAGCCTTCCCTCTACTCCCTTTAATGTGCTTTCTAATGGTTTCCAACACTTTACAAGAGCTGCCTCTCCCAGCTGATGAAAGATAAGTCAATTAGAACTCCTCCATTAAAACAAGATCCTATGATTTGAAGGTATTTATCTTTTACTGAAGAATACTAATGGGTTAAGAGCTTTTTTATTTTGGTTTGGCCAAAGGATATTCTCATCTCTATACATGTCTCTGATTGTTCTCAGTAAGCATTTCAGAACATGGCTTCCCAGGCTACTGAGAGGCTAGTGAACATGCTGCCAAACAGAAGGCAGAGTCAGCTCCTCAGGACTTAGAAGAGGGGAGTAACTGGGTGGAGGAAAAAGGGAGTCACCATCCCTGGAAGTGTTCAAAAACTGCAGATGGGGCACTTGAGGACATGGTGTTGTGAGAACATGGTGGTGGTGCTACACTGATGGTTGGACTTGGTGATGACCTTCAAAGTCTTTTCCAACCTTAATGATTCCATGATTCTGTGAATTCTGCAGAGAAACCTGTTAGGTTAACCAGCAAAATACACAAGTGTGCAACAGATCAAAGGGAGAACAGCACTGCTGAGGACAAAAACCCCAGAGCTACAACAACTCTGCATTGTACAACCAGGTACTGCTTAGGTTTGATCAGGCCCAAACAGTGTCCACAGGCCAGACAATTATCCTGCATCTAAGGGATCATTTGATTTGTTTTACCTGGCAAACGTTGGTTCTACACCTGGTATACAAGCCCCTGCTCTGCAGCCTGGCTGGCACAAGCATTCTAAGTATCTTTAAATAGCAGCATTTAGAAAAGTTGTCCCACTTTAAATACTTACTCTTAATAAGTCATCTATCCTCCCCTCCTTCTTCTCCAAGTCAGAGTTCTTACTGTTTTCTAGTGCAGATATTTTTTCCATTGTGAGGTCAGACTGTAGGGAAAAATCACCATAAACCATGTTTAAGACAAATGGATAATGTTTCAAATAGTCAGCACTAAAGTCCCAGTGTAACCCCCTGCTAAGCCTCAGAAGAACTGATCCCCTGCATCCTGACATTCAGGGGAAGAATGTTCTCCATTATTCATTTTGTTGTTGCATGGTGGGCTCCTCCAGCACAAGAGGTGCAGTCAGCCAGCACAGAGCTCTGAAGAGCACAAACTGGTAACTCTCAACAGCCTAAAATATTCTCTGTGTCCTGTGAATTTTACATTTATAGCTGAGTTTTGCATACTCTTCGGTGGTCTCTATGTAGGAGAGCTTACACAGAAAAAAGGCTTAAGAAAAAAACCCCACACTAAATCCCAGTCCTTAGCAGGAGTATCAACTTTATGACCCTTCATGAGCACACACAGCCACCAGCAGACAAAGACAACACCTGCAGGCTCTAAAGTGGTCCTGACAGAAAACACAGGTATTCATCTTAAAATATTGTAACAGATTGACAACAAGAATATTGGGCACAAGCTTTTGTTTCTGATAAACTAAACCCACTGGGGACAGGAGCTTTATAGCTCTTCAGTGAAAACTATCTGGAAAGTTTTAGGGGATCCAAAACATCTCAAATACCTTCAGAGAAGCAGTGAAGTGAGAGTTATACCTAAGAACAGAAGACACACACTATATTCTTTGAATATTTCAGATTCAGCACTCCAATTAAAGGGTGGTGAAGGCGAAGGAGTCAGTGTGTACCTGAACACAGAATCTAAAACAGTCAAGTCAACACAGAGGAAACTCTCCAGGATTGTACACACAGATTTCACAGTCGTGGTTGGCAGGCACCTATTCCATTTCTGAGAAGAGATTGCAGAGGCTTACTTGTGGAGATGTTATATAAATATTCTCCAAATTTCAAGCTTGCCTGGAAGCCAACATCATGGAGTAAGAGACAAACCTGGCTCACTGTGGCTTCCCAACATATGCCCAAGTATGGAAAAGCTCAAACAGAGCTCCCGCCAACATGGCACATCACGCAAAATGGGTCTAAATTCCCAAGAGACAAAGAGGCAGCCTGGGCAGGTCACCTCACTGACTCAACTTGGTGCATGCTTCCTTGCCTGCAGGAAAGGCTTTGCCATGGGAGGTACCATGCAGGATGTCTGTGGAGAACCTGGTGCAGCTGGTGGCCAAACAGCAGAAAGTTTCTTTAGTAACTGACTGTTATTTCACCTAGGCAAGGGCAGAGACATACTTATCCCATGTCAGATAAAGTCAGGATACATACCCTTACATGTGACTTCACCCCAAACCACCTCAGAGCACTCAGGCCTTAGCACTAACTGAAAACACTGAGGAAATCATGCTGATTTGTTTCTTGCATTGTCCCAAGTGATTCAAGCTGGGAATCATCAAAGTGTATCTATTTTTTAACTCTATCAACTCCTAACAGGCTTGGGAGGGAAAAACCAAGAATGTGTACAGGACCTCATCACACCACCAAACATCTTCCCTGATTCTTTCCTGCACGAATATGCCCCACCTAGACCTGTGGGGAATATCATGAAGCTGAACACTGGCAGAAAGCTTGTTCAGATAATGTCTTGCTAAGAACATGGACCTTGTGGGTGTGTTAAGTATAGAAGAAAAAAAAAAAACTTTTTGTTTTTTCCTCCAGCTGACACCACTGTTTGACCACTGTTTTAAGCATGGGTCTTGGAACAGCAAAGATGGACATAATCTCTGGCAGGTTCTAGAGTTGTGGCATCATTCTCACACACAGACCTCTCCATGCACTATCAGGAAACAGGGATCTTCCCAAACCAACATTTTAAGAATACAGACAACAAATGCGACCCTAGTAGCAAAACAGAGCCCAGACTTGAGCAAGTGAGTACCCACAGAGGGGAGATTGCTGTCCTTGAACAGAGAACTTCTACCACCTGCAGGGTTAATGGAGAATGGACCTTCCCAGCAACAAAATAACCTCTGACAGAGACTGGTGTGTGGAAATGATAGTTTAAAAGGGGAAGACACAGAGAGATCTGAGATGAAAATCCAAAGACTAAAAGCAGGCTTGGAGAAGAGATAAACCAGGTGCATTGCAGATAAACCTGGGCACCCTGGTAAGCAACAGAAGATAACACAGCTAAAAGAATCTCAGTAATTTAAAAGGTACCAAAAAGATCGCAGTGCAGTCAGAAGAGCTACTCCTCTTCTTAACTCCACATCAGTGAAGTTGCTGGGAATCACTTTCAGGAATACACCAGGAATACACTTGACAGGACAACTATTCCATGAGTGGACTCTGCAGAGGTCAAAGAGCTGCCAGCAAGACTGTGGCAATCTGTACTGTAAGCACCGTGATGCACCCATGACCCAGTGCCTGAACAGAGACATTCACAACTATGACTCAGGTTTCCTTCTCACCTTCACTTCCAGAGAGAGGAAGAACATTGAGGATACAACAGAGCAGAAACAGACAGAGCTGAGGTGCTTCTCTCCCAAGCACAATCACACACAGTTGACAAACTGCCCACAGCACTGACACAGAAAAGCCTCAGTAGCAGATTGGACAAACTCCAGCAGCAGCAACTGAAAACCTTCTATACAGGATGAGGATCAAAGCTCAGAGCAATTAACTTCATTCAGTAGTTACAGATGGAGCTGGGAATACTGGCTCTTCTCACTGGAAACATCATGCCCACTACCAGCAGCACCCTCTAGCACAGAAGACAAGCTGCGTCAAGCTTCAACCTCACATCCAAGAGCTATGTTGTCTAGTGAGCTATACCTGTGACTGTTTGTGCTGGATGGAAATCTGTTTTTGGGAGGTGCAGGAATGCTCAGTGTTCCCTGATCCGGTAGAAGATGGGCTGCCTTGCTGGGCCTGTAAAAGAAAGTTGTGTATTGTTACATGTCCCTCAGCATGACCACCAGTGCCTGTGCAGATACATTAATCTCCACACTGGAGCTGCAGTCTAGCCCGCACCACACTTTCATGCTCAGGTTTAAGGATGCTTTAGAGATACAGCTCAATAAAAGCAGAGTCAGTTTCTTCCAAGAAGCCTGGTCCAACCTGCTGAAGACAAAGCTTTTAAAAGCCTGATATAATTCACAGCAGCTGAGATTAAGCAAGGCTAATCCAAACACTTCTCGCAACAAGACTACACTTCAATCTTTTGCTTTTCTGCATCTATCACATTATCCCCTCGGATGACATCATTTTGATCTAGGCAAGATTTTGAGCTTAAAACTTAAAATTCATGCCATTTTATTAAATAAGCAAAGCCTGGGACCTAGAACTCTTCACAAGGAAGATGAACTTACCAGAAGGTGACAGACTGGAGTCAGCAAAAATGAGGCTGCACTTGGGCAGAAAAGCTTCAAATTCCCCATCCCTTAACTAGACACATGCCTTAGGATTCAAATCTTTTCAGAGCTGCTCACCGAGACAAAAGTAAAACAGAGGCCACCTCCCCTCTGTGCCAGCTGCTCATTCTCTAGCCGCTGCTTCGCCAGCATCACCGACATCAGTGTTGGCAGAGCAGAGTGTTCCTCCTGCGGCTCCTTGGCTGCGCTGCCGTCTACCCCATACAGCGGCTGCTCCATTCGCCGCTGCAACACAGTCAAAAAACACACAATGAACTACTTTTTTTTTTTTTTAAATCAAAAGAAGCGATTCTCTGACTCTGCCAAAACTGTTGTCAGCGAAGCAGCAGCTCAGGAATGAGCAGGCAGCATGGTGAGGATCTGATAACTCACACAGGACTCCTGCAGTCATTGCTCCAATGGCAGACAGCAACAAGGAAATGAAGTTAACAATTAAAAAAAACCCTAACAAATGAACACACAGGACAGACTTCCTTGTCAGTTAACACATCCTCCTCCTTTGCAAATACATGTGCTTCAGAGTCAGTAGAGCAAAATAGATTGCAGGTCCAAAAATCTACATTGGGATTGCGGTCACTGCATTCACAATTATAATTTTTTATGTTTCTTAAGGACTCATTTTCAAACAGCCAATTTCACGATACGTTGCTATTCTGGCAAAGTAAACTGAGTCAGAAGTGCTAAATGGCAGCAACCTAACCATGTCTAGGACCCAGACATCAGGGTATGCTCACTTTTATCATTACAGCTGGGGCCCATCTCCTGCAAGGTAAGTGAAGTACTAATTCATTACCAAAATCCTTTAAAGGTCCATTACATCTCTTAAGGGCTAGCTCCTTTGTCCTGTAGTAGATTAGTTTTCCAACCATGGTAGAGGAACTGAGTTTAACAAGAAGAATCATCTGAGCTACACTGATCACAGCACACAGCATCTCAATGCCCTGGCTTCCAAAGCCACACCATCACTGCTAAAACTTGGCAATCTGGGTAATAATCATGCAAGTCCTTCCAAGCTGTAACTCCAGGCCAGGCAAATGCCTCAGAGAAATCAAAGAATCAGGTCAGGCTTCAGTTTTTCTTAAAAACCTAAACTGCAACCTGTTTTCTGGTTAACATTACCAATTCCAAGAGTGTGCTTCCTTCCCTAAAAGAATGCTTGTGCCTGAGAGTGGCCTCACAAGAGTCTCAAGACCTGCAGATCATTCTAATCAAGTGAGAAGTGAGGCAATTCAAATCAGCCAAGAGATTTGAAGAGAAGTAGTTACATCCTGAGGCCATTACAATTCCTCTGCAAGTTCTGACTGCAGAAATTTTCCAGTACAGTACAGATAAATTCAGATCTGGAGGAGGTTTGTATCATGTGAAAGACATTGTAACACTCTGCTTCGTTCCAAGATCATTACTAACACCTGTAATGGGTAAGACTCAATGTCCTCCAATTTTCACTCATCCCCTCCTTTTTTTGGGGATTAGATCAAAGCGTTGACATTCAGTTTGTAAGAAGAGGACAGATCTTGTAAAGGCCCAGAATAGTTTGTTGTGAATAAGAAACATCACGGGTTCAGCTGGAAGAGGAAAGAGCAGCAGATAAGCACCTGTGTAAGGAGAGAGACAAACTGGCCTGGCTGAAACTAACTGCAACATCAGTATTCATCAGAAACACTCCATTCAACTTTTACCTACTCAACACATAAAAGCATAGAAGAAGAAAACCACAGGAAGAATCCACTTGTTCCATTGTGGGTTATCTAATCTGCTGGAATTGTCCCAAATCCCTCACACATCTGCAACATTCAGAGATGCTATTTTTTCATTAACTTCTCTTTAAAGAGATGTATTAGTGAATTGATAAATGATAGCATGAAAGTCCATTCAATTAATAAGATCTATTTTAATTTTTAGAAACATTAAAAAGTATCTAGAAGTGTACATGAAGCTCTCCCTTCAAGCAGCATTACAAACCTTCTGAAATCTATCAACACATGGAATTCTGAGCAGTGTTTAGTGTTGAGGTTTAGTTCAGTACATTCAGCAAAGGTCTCTGCAGAATAATGTAATCACTACAGACTTTGCATTTGGCTTTGGGAATCCCAACTTTCCCACAATGTCTCCAGTCTTTGTGACACTCAATAAATGCTGAACATTTTTAAAGAGGGGCCCAGCCAACACTAAAGCCCAGGCAACAGAGCCTCTGAATACTGCTTTGCTAGTTGCAACAATTTTTTTAGCTGCTCTGTCCTAAAATGGTTTAAAAACACATGTTACTTCTTCACATCCAGACCTCACAGAAATGTTGCAAGTAAAGTGGAATTACATGCCAAAAACCAGCACCAGCTGGGCATGTACACACACGTCTCTGGAAGCTTTTGCTAATGCCCCTTGCAAGTCATGTGCACACGAACAGAAGTAAAAGGCCTTCCCAAAATAATTATGGTGGGCACATTGTTAAAGATACCCAAGGGGTCCAATCAAAATCGGAATAGCCCCGTAGTGCTGCACAAACACACAACATACTCCCGACTCCATGGAGTTCATGAGCTACAATGGAATAAAGGGTAACTAACAGGTCAGTTCCACCTTTATTAAGGACTGACATCCCTCTGTACTCAGGCAGCATGTTAGAAACATTCATCCTGTACAACTTAAGCTCAGATATTCATGACAGCTATGGCTGGACTAGCTGCTGTCCCAGGGTCCTAGACATGGTTTCGCTCTCAGAACCACTCACCAAGAGACAGAACCTTGTATTACCTGTCTGAAGCATGGCCACCAAGTTAACCGATGCCAGGCCACCAAGTGTGTCCCCAAGAACACTCACCGGCAAGGGGTTGGACAGGGAATGCTGCGGAGAGGATCTGGCGACAGGCGGCACACTTCTACCAGGACTGGTTCCTGGGCCACTGCCCCCAGCAAACTGGGCACACAAACAGATTTCATCATCAGGATTTCCACAGAGATACTACATTTAACCAAAATTAACACAGACAAAAGAAATACATTCACCTTAAAAATGAAGCTGCAAAGGCTTCAGGGAATAGTTTACATAAACTGAAGATAAGTTAAGAGGAAAACCTTAACAGTTCACAGAGCTTCCAAAATAACTGAAGTACCTAAAACAAACACTTGTATTTTCACTAAGTACATTTTCCTTCATAACTCAAAAAGATATAAACCTGAATGCTTGGCCATAGATCAGTTATTTACTCTCTGGAATTAGGAAGCCCATTCCCTGTGAAGAGACTGATGTGTCTGATGTGCACCACAGGAGTGGTAGGAAATGTTCATCTCCACTGAAGCACCTGTGCCAGTCAATGTTGAGAGGCAGAAGAGGTAAGGAGCTGGGGAACTGCTCCAGTTGGTACAGAAACTCCTACAGGGTACTGCTCATAAAAAAATTTACCTGGGAAAGAAGTAAGCACTAATAAGCACTTAATTTCTGACTCTAAGTTACTCCATAAAATAAAGAATAAACTTAAGAGAAAAGCTACAGCTCTGGATTGTGCAGACCTAGAAAAGTTTCAGATATTACGCACTGCGAAAAGAATACTGATTTTAGAATGTCCATCACTGTTTTGGGGAGGGGTTTGGCCCCTATGGCACCAGCCTCCCATGAGAAGTTTTTCTTAAGAGGGAACCCTGGAAACAACTTCCCACTCCAATCAGCAGGTTTGTGCAGGTGGGCTCTTTTTCAACTCTGGATCCTTATCAAAACTGTTTGCAAACCTAGAGATATCCTCAACTGAGATAAAGGTTCCAATGGAAATCAACCTTAAACCTACACTTAAATGAAAAAAATGCCTTATCAACTGTTCAACTAACTGTTAATTTAAAAATACATTTCTTCATATCCTCTGCCTAATCAGATCTGAGCATATCAGGTTGACATCACCAAACCATGATCCCAATGACAGATCAGTAACACGTCACATCACAAATTTCTATTCAGATTTTGCAAAATGTGAATTAAGGCAGATTTGTCAATGATAAGATTCTTACCTCAAAATAATCACTAATTTTATGTCCTCTAGGAGTGCCTTTCCCTAAAAAGGAAAGCAAAGAACTAAAATAAGAGTTGTACTTTAGAGAAGTTACCATGCCATCTTAAAAATCTCCTCCTACATTTTGACACTCCTTTTCCTGTTCAGTGCAACACCTATCACAACAAAGCTTCCGCATAACAAAAACCCGCCCCAGGGTGACAGCCCTTGTGCTGTTTTTGGGAGGCTCTACAGTTGACAATTCAATTAACTCTCAATTCCAAACACGTCAGATCCAATCAAACAGCATTTGCACTTGCTGAAGTACTTAGAAAACACTGAAGGTCTTGACTGTTGCATAGGTTCCCCAAAATTTCCTTCAAGATAAGGAGAGAGCAAAGGGTACTTTTACTCCTCCACCTTCAGCTAAATTACTGCATATTAGATCTCTCACAAGCATTCCTGTAAGAGTTTGAGAGATAATTAGCAGTGGCTTAACATCAGCTCATTAAAACCTAGTCCTTTTTTCTTACTATCACATTATCAAAGCAGTCCTGTCAACACAATTCTCATTACTTTCTTGTTGAAGAATGAAAGAACTCAAAATCCGCCCCTCTGCCCATTTGCTTGAAAATGTGAACTTGGATTGAACACACCAGGTTTTCCACTCAGGACAGCACTGCCAGCTTAGGCACAACTTATTCCTGATTTGTCATGGTGAAAAAGGCAGACACGTGTCTTGGAAAGCAATACAGTATTCAGAAGTCTGGCTGCTGTATACATAGTGACACAGGACCAAAACAGAACTTGGGAGCAGAATATGAAACCTCTGGGCAGCCTGTCCCATAAAAATGCAAAAGTTTGTGCAAGTAAACCAAGTATTTTCCTGCCAATAAGGGTAACAAGGCTCCCAGAAGAGAACACACCATCATGGAGTAGTTTATAACAAGCTGCCTGACACACCCTTGAGAAGAGCCATTAGTTTCCTAGGACACTGCCTGTGCGCATTGTGCCCAAGTTACCAAGCAAGCAGCAATCCCATGGCAGGGTGGCAGCATGAATTACCTTGGCTGGTCTCGTAGGCTTCTGCTTTCCTCTTCCTATTCCGCTGGTCATTCTGCTTTTTCTCAGGAGTCTGTTAAACAATACTTCAAAATTAACATTACTGCAGTTATTCCAAGATTTAAAGAAAATGTCCAAACACAATGACCTGTTCCATATCCCCAGTGGCCATTTCATTTCTCTGGTTAATTTCTTTCTGTTGCTGGTACTTAAAGAAACAACTGCTCTCAAAGAGTTGCTACCTTCTCATAGATGTGTTGCAGAGGGAGAGAATGTGGTTAACAAGAAGGTAATTTAGTTTTTCTATTTTAGCTGCTGCAAGCCAGTGACCTTACAGGGTTAGCAGAGCAAGCTCAACATTTATAAAGACCTATGTAAACCCCTTCAAGGTGATCACAGTACTGGTACAAGGGGAATAATGATGAGAGGTTTAAGTACTGACATCCAAATCTGCAGTCCAATCACAGTCTCTAAAGCCAATTCACTTTGCCTGCAGGTAATGCTTCTTCTCAAAGCCCACTGCAGATGGCTGCAAGAACTATCCCAGGACAGCAGGCAAGACAAAGCTGTTACAGATGCAGCCATTCACCTAGACTTCTGTTTGCTCCTCACCAGCTCTCATTAAAGTCATGGGTCAGGTGCATGTGCCATTTCTGTGAGCACCCAGAGACCTGATGGGCAGCTGATCAGTGGATTTATGCATGATCAATTTATTTATGCACAGGCACAACATAGAGCACAGCTGACAGGCCTGAGGGCTCCAGAAGTGTCATGCCTATCTGTCTGTATGAGGCTAGCAAGCCTAAACATGAGAATGGAGGAGACTCTGGTGCTTTCCCCATCACCAGGATCACATCTGTGGCCAAACCTGCTGAAGACATTGGGAAGCACTGCTGGAAGCAGCTCATTGAGGTTGCTGGAAAGAGATGTCTTGTCATTCTCATTACCACTGTCATTTTAAAATTGCCCCAAATAATTCCCAAGCTGTATGTTCTCCAGTCACTGCAGCCACCACTGAACTATAGCCTGGGGGCAGGGAGAAAAACACTGTGCAAAACAGCTCTGGGGGAGGGAAAGCCATGGCCAGAGAATCTATGGTAAATCTAAGTTTCATGCTCTTTGGAAACCCAAATCTCAAGTACCCTCTTTAAAGATCTCTACCAAAAGACTTGCTCATACTGAGCATAGAAATCAATCTCCTTCCTTTAGTAGGACAAAAAGGAAAAAGGCAAATCTAAACCTGGCTGTGTGTTCCCAGTGGGTGCTGGACACCTACAGCCCCATGTTACCAGCTGGGCATTCACAGACAGGGATGTTTTGGTAAGACGATGGAGGGCATGTTAAGACAAAGGTGGTTATTGTGTCTGCAAGGTACATTTTTAGAATGAGGGTACTGAAAACTCCAAAACTACCTAGAGACTTGCTGCTGCAGCCCCTCTATGAGTAAAAGTCAGAGCCATTGCCTCCTCAGTGTCTAGTGAAGAGCAGCTCCTGAACAGCGTTGGCGTGACTGTAACACCACAGGCTCCATTACAGCCTCCATGGAGCTGTGAGCATATTAATGAGAATCAGTTTAAGTTGTTTTTCCATTCAAGTACTTACATAATAAAAATGACACACAACATTATCTCTTACAGACTGAAAAAGCAAGGAATGGGAGATTCGAATACGTCAGCTTGGTCAATTTATATCTCTCCACAGAAGTACATTAAAAAGAAAAACAATTAAAAGAATGAATACTCAGATTTTCACTATTAACTACTCTTTATGGAGTTTAAGATACTGCATCCCTAAAATCCCCTCATAACAGTACTGCCATATAATAGAGGGAAATATGACCCAAAACTTACCTGGTAACTATGGGGGAAGTTCATAAGAAATGCATAAGAAAATGCACTTTCATTTGAGGTTTTGGTTTACTAACACAGAATTTTAGGATAAAATTAGATTTAGATTTTAGAATAAAAATCCAAAGACAATTCATTTTGCTGCTTTGATGAGCATTTTGAAATAGTTAATCCTAAAGAAGTGAGACTAACCATAGACAAAGCATCAATTTTCACCTCCCCACACTTCCACAGAGTAATGCACAAAATGCTCTGCCTTGTACAGGCTTAGGCAAAGTCACATTTTTTGATAGATATGGCAAACTTTTCCATTAATGCTCTCTGGCTTTTTATGTGTATCCAAAAATGTATCCCAATGAGCTGAACACAGTTTCCCAAACTGAGCTTTTACAAATGCTGTGTTTGGGATTAGGTAAAACCTTCCTGGAATGGTGGGAAGCTTCAAGGAGGAGCTTCACAGAGAAGTTGAAAGCCTGCAGGGTCAAGCTAAATACTTCCCTGGTCCCTTTCACTCTCCAAACTAAGACTGTCACTGATTCTCACAATTTCTTCCATGCTTTGAGATGGATCATGTTCACCTTAAACCCAACTACCCAAGCAGTTGTGCCTGCTTACCTCCAACTCTTTATCACTCAGAGAGCCCACGCTGCACAAGCTCTGGTTGGAAGACTCACTATTTAACGGACCCTAGTGAGAAGCAAGCAAAGACTGTTAGAAACAACTTCCCTACAAGGCAGACCCATCCTAAAAATCACTCAATCTCTGGGCTAACTACAGTTACAACAGCACCATGGATCAAACTCCTAGACAGGGGATGGGGCACTAAGATGCTTCAGAAGATATTTGCAGCAGGACAGTTGGATTGTTCGGCATTTTTTTCCTCAGGATAATGATCCAACTTTTGGAGTATTTCTGCATCAGTTCATTTCCTAACTGGTCTATTTACCCACATCCACAAAATAGCCAAGGTGGTATTTTGAGAAGCCTAAGGCTTGAGGAAGAAAACCTAAATTTGTTGAGTAGCAGGAGTTCCAAGCTTAGCTCTCCAGGCAAGCATCTGCTTGACCCTGAGCTAAGCATTTAGATGCATCCTCATCTGGCAAGCCAGCTATTACTGTTATCAGATGCTGGCCCTACCATTGATTTAAATGTGTCATTTTATGCTTTTTTCAACACTAGGAAAGTGAACAAGTGAAACTTGTGTTAAGAGCAGTACAACTGGCACCCATAACACAACCTTTCCCACTTGGCTATTTTATGGACCCATGTGTGACCTGCCCATAGAGCAGCTGCTCCCACCAGGCCAAAGCAGAAACTCACGAGACCAGAAAAAGATTTACCAAAATTGTAACCAGGTACCTCAAGAGTCTGCTGCATCTTTTCAGGCTCTGCTGGATACACATCTGCATTTTTACATATCCAAGTAGTTTGAAAATTATTTAAGATCTCTAATAAAACCGGTTTTAAAAGGAAAAAGTGAATCATGCAAAGTCACTGTGTTTTATCCTGACACAAGAGTATCTTCCTACAGATCTAACTTAAGAAATTAAGACAAATTTGACAAAGACGTAAAAACAAGGTTCACAATTAACAATGGAATGTATTAACAGGAAGAATGACATGATAAAGCCACTTCTCAATTAATAACTTGTGAGCATCTTTTCCCAAGATGCATTCTATTTTAGCATTTTTAACTTTGCAGTAACCACTTCCCACCAATCAATCTTTCCTCAAAGCAAAGCCACTTCTCATTATACACTTGAGCAGAAGCCTCAAGTGGTGGAGTGGAGGAGAAGCCTTAACACCACAGAGAAACCCCACTCTAGATAATCTAATTTTTTACTAGATCAGTTCTCTCTCCCCTGTTTAAGGGCCAAACACCACTATCAAATTGTGACATAATCTAGCTATTACTAACCTAAATTCCCAAGCAGGCATGTGCTGAAAGTAGACATTTACCTTCTGTGTTCACTGTGAGTGTAAATATCAAATTCAGTTCTCCTAAAACAACATGCTCAGTTGCTTAAAAAAAAAAAAAAAAAAAAAACCCAACACCTGAATAGCTCAAGAAGCTGAACATTTAGGATTCCCTTAAGGAAAAATTGCAGGTTTACATTCTTTAAGCCATACTATTATCCCTTCAAGGGATCACACAAATAGCTCAGGACCAGAAAAAATGTTTCACTTCATCTCTTCAGCAATAGTTTCTTTTAAGCAAAACAACAAGCTCCTTACCACCCAATGTGATGGCTCACAAATATTATAGGTACAACTCTTGGTTATTCCAGGAATAATACTCCTGGGCCAACAGGACCTAACAGAAGTGCCAACATTAACCTTAGCTACGTCCACATGAAAGCCTCACTGCTAAAAAAATTGTAAAATCTTATGGCAAGTGGCAACAGAAAGTAAATGCTTTCACTCATGAAAAAAACTTGTTTATAAACTGCACAAATGCTGCTCTCCAAAATCTGTCTGTTCTCTCAGGAGCTCCAACCCCAACAACACATCCGAGGCACCAATCAACCTTCTGTGCCAGGTGAGAACTTTGTAAGATACAGGAGCTTCTCTCCAAATGAGTGTTTGCTGGGCTCACACTGGGCTTCTGACATGATAAAGATGAAAGTGAAAGTTGTTTCCACATTTGCTTAAATCTTGCTGTCTCCATTTTGAAGATGGATAGCAAATGACAGGAGCAGCTGTTTCAAAAACACCACATTTGAACTTTCCATGAACATTATGATTGAAGGGGAACATCAGTGGCATACACAGGACAACTCTTCTGCAAGGCCCCTGTATTCTGGGGATCACCTGGAAAATAAACTGATGGGGCCACTTATAGCTAAAAATTATACTAACACTTTTTGCAGAAATACAAGTTTATCTTGTTCAAGAAATCCACTCAGTTTGCACCTTAATGTAAAGTTCTGGGATGCAAGCAGCTGGAAAAATGCCTAATACAAAATCCACAATGTTTTTCTTACTTCCAGTACTACGAGTACCTGCACTGACTACCCTGCATTGGAAATTTTTAGCTCTACCAGCTGGAATCAAAACCATGTCTCACATCAATAAAAGAGGAGTTCAATGCTGGTCAGATTCTTGACCAGAAACCCCCCACCCCTTTTTTTTTTCTTTATTTCAAATGTTCCTCTAGAACCTACACTGATGATGTGGTAAAACTCAACTCAGTGCAGTAGCAGAAAGGGTGAAAACGAACCAACTTCTTCATTAGGGAACTGGAACAGAACAGCTTGTCATTGTCTACAGGTATCCAGCAATTTCACTGTCACGTGTATTGATTTATGAACAAATGCATAATTAATTCTTTGTAGACATGTTTTGACCCATGCAATGGAGCAAATGCATCATTTTGCTTTTCCCCTGCTCACATTTAAGAGGACCTTCCATTGACACTTTTCTTAGTCTAAAGGATAAGACCTTTACAGACAAGAGCTGAACTTGGCAAAGTTGGCAAAAAGTCTTGTTTTGAAGTATTTTGGCTATGGAAACCCAAATTATTCACTAGAATGTGCTGTACTCAAAGCAACAAAGATGCAATACCTAGGATGTTTCAGGAACATGGCCTCGTGCTCAGTTGCACCTCTCCTCATGTAATATGTCAAGATAAAGGAAAAGCAAGTTTTCCTGATTATCCAGATAACATGGGGTTATGTGTAAAATTAGGTGTCAGCTGGTTATAGCAACAAGTTTAGGCATGGATGCGACAAACCATATATCTGAGTATGTCCCTTCAGCTAACAGTCAGTTAGTGCATCTATAAAAAATGCTTCAAATTTATATTTTAGCATTCCTGACTGTTTATATTTCACTCAGCAACTGACCTGGGATAAACGTTCAATACTTAATTTAGCATACAATTTTTAAGTGGACATGACACAGAAGGAATTGAAGGAATGAACATGAATTTTGAAAAAAAACCCTGAAGTAAACAAAGAACATTAACATGAGTATATTGCCAGGGAAGTAGCAGGGTGCATATTAGCACATAATATACATGCAATAGTTTATACAGATAAGGCTCATGAATTTTATTCCAGAAGTTATCTGATTTTTCTAGCACAGACCACTTTGGGATAATACTGCACTTCTCTGCTCTTACTTCTAGCCCACTCATCCACTGTGCCCTGTCAGGGCAATTGGTGATGGGACTCAGCAAAAATTCAAAATACGTGGGTCATCTGAAACAAGCTAATAGTACCTATAGTGTTTACCCAAATGACAAGCACAAGAACAGCACACACTTCCTCCTCCACAAGGAATTTCTCTCCAAGATAAGCTGGCATGCTTTTTTCCCTGGTGATTCACCTATCAACTGCTGCTTCAAAGTCTGTGACCTACCTATGCACAATAAAGCCTCCATGTTAAGAATTGGATGCAACAGCAGCAGGCACTTTGAAGACTCCTACTCAAGAGGCAAGAATATAAAATCTGGCCAGTCACAGGAGCTGGTTCGTCATTTCTCCCTTTGCCAGAGCCCCTGGAAAGCCCACAGTGAGGCTTCAATGGCTGAGACTTCCAAAGAAACAACTTATCCTGCTAATAGCTCCCACCAGATCATCTAGAACAACACCAAGCAGACTCAGCCCCCCTTACCATTTCTGCCTCCCATGACTTGTACATTTCCACAGCCTCCCCAACTTCCCAGAAATGATCCATCACTCCACAACTCAAACTGGGCAGTCTCCATTTTGTGCTCTCCAATTCCTCGTACCGAAAAGGAGCTCTAGGAATTCCAGCTGCCTAGCCAGAGTCTCCAACACAGGCTTACAGCAACATGCACAGCAAAATTTTCTTGCTGTCCAAATGAAGGAGACATGGAGATAGACATGCTTCACTACCTCAAGCCAGGATAACCAAGTTCCTCTGAATTCTGTAGCAGATCAATGGATTTCAAAGGCAAAGAGCCAATCCTTCGTTCCACTAAAGACTAGTGCTGACTCCACACAGGTTTACACCAAAGTGAAATGGTCAAATGGCTCTACAGTTACTCTGGTGTAGTGCTACTATGTCAGGTTTAATTAACATATTCTTATCTTATTTCAAGCATCATGTAAGTATGAGAATTACAACCTACTTCTTAGCTAGACATTTAGAAAAGCTCAGTATTACTGCTGATAATGAAATCCCTGAATCACTGAGGTCTTTTTGCCACGAGAAGTTAATCTACTCTCAGATGTTCACAGGTAACCCCCACTCTATCAGATGGGCAAGTAGATTTGCAGCAGGATTTGCTTGGCTTCCATTATGCTTCGAGAGTTCTCTAGGATTGGAAAGATGGTATTTTTATTTTACTGATGGCAAACTGGACAGAAGGGTCACGCGACTCATCCTAACCCTCAGCTTAGGAGCAGAAATAGGACTGAGATCTGACAACTATTTCTGGGCTCTAGCAGCCAGACAACACATTTGAAGTAATGTTGCACACAGAAGCATCCAAACAATTTTCAAGTATCTGGCATAAAGTCCTGGCACACTCTGCAGGAGCTGCAAAACTCAATTCTAAGTTTTACAACTCTTATTAACTGGTTCTTCTCATGGCCTATGACACCTGTTGGGCACCACCACTGAGCAGCACCACTTCCCTCCAAGGAAGATATGATTATCCTCAAACACAAATTCTCCACATGGTAACCTTGCTGCTAAAACTATTGCTGAGTACATCACAGAACTGGAGTTGCTGAAGCGATCAAGACTTCAAAAGTTACAGAGAATAAGTAAAAACCAAACTAATCCAAGCAAATACTGTTCTTTATGAACAATTCTTTGGCAGCATATATTCTGCATCATTACCTCAGAGCAGGAGGAAAAAGAGCACTAGCTACCAAGACCACGACTTTTTAAACTCTGGCACAGTCAGATGGATCTACAAGATTCCTAGAGCCCAGCTATGCTCCCTAGAAGTACTTCAGCCATTTTAGTTTAACTATAAAAGTGGCACACAGAGCTTGGTTCAGAGATCTTCTGAAAACCAAACTTGTAGAAGACACATGTGCCGCTGTGAGGATCCACCCTGGTTAAGCCTGAGACAGGCTGTGTACAAATACAGGTTCACCCATCACAACTACTAATTTAAATTCTTATCCAGGAAGTCTGTGGAAATGACACAAATCCCTTCAAGTTAACTTGCCTGATATCTTAAAGGCAGCACTCAAATAGGAGAAAGGGAGGTGGAAGATGAGAACAGACAAAATTAAACAATATTATCTAGAGAAACAACTCACATTTTGTCTCCTGGGCCTCCTGACCTAAGGAAAATGTCTAGTCAGCATAATGCCTCATGGGAATATACACTTAGGTTTTCCCAGTATGTAAATATAAACAGGAGCTAAATAAGCAGGAACAGTCAATGTCAGTGTCATGCGTTAATTCAGGGACTTGCTCTGGGAATTTAGTGAAGAATGGCACTTCACCATATGGCAAGAATAGACGTCTAAAGCATCACCAGCTTTATGAAGCTATCTAGTGACATGGGTGAAGCACAGGAGTATAACAGTTGCCTAGAAACATTCCTTGCTCATAAATTTGATTCAATGAATTAACTCCAAGCTTCTAGTGAGATACATTCTTCAGCTACTAAGTAAGAAACTTCATCACAGACTTGCAACAGAATTTTGAGGCTTTTGGAGCTGCAAATGACCTTGGTCATTGGGTTGTGCCTTCAGCTACCACAGGAGGTGACAAGCACACAGTTGTTTCCAAAACAGTTTAGGATTTCTATCCTCTACTGTTGTTACTGGAAAGCTCTTCCACAATCCCATTACTCTGATGGCTAGAAGCTTTTTTCTAGTTTCCAGCCTGAAAACTTGTTCTAGATCAGCTTGCTCTCATTCATACCTCCAAACACTTACAGCTGCTCTTTAACAACACAGATGAACTGTGGGCTTGAAGCTGAAGCTGTATTAAGGTATATACGAATGCTTTCATTTTATACAGGTCCAAAATATACTCTGTGCTGCTAAACATTAAAAAACATTAAATGCTGCTAAACATTAAAGAAAGACTCCATACACAGCAAGATACACCCAGTGGGAGGAAGGCAGGAAGCTCAGTGCAACTGCCTGCTGCCTTCATCCAATCACATCTGAGATGACACTTCTTCCTTTTATGCAATAAACAGCACCAGATACCTTCCATCCCAGGAGGATGGGCCAGGCCCTGCCCCACTAGATGGCACTCACTTACTACATGGTTCTTTCGTTAAACATTTCATTGGAGCCAGCTAAAAATCTCAGCTGAATCACACAAAATTGTATCACAGCTTTCCCAATATATTCCCTTGAAGACAGTGACCTACCAATGCCAGTGCGGAGCATGACGGACGGAGGCTTGGGGGGGTAGGGAGGGAATTTGAAGCACCAACCTGGGAGGGAATGTAGTAGCTGAAATTAATATTGCAACCAAAATTTGCTGCAACATAGTAGAGTCATGCTAATTTATATCAATGGTTGGCTGATCTATTACAAATTAGCAAGAATGCAAGTAAATAAATATATTGTTTGCAATAAGTGTAATACACTTTAACAGTTTACTGGCTAGTACAACGTATAACCCTGTAACAACAGGTAAAAATAAAACTCAGTAACAGAACAGCTTTGCTCAAAGTGAGGTCTCCAACAAATAAGGCTTTTTTCCCTGGATTGCTTTAAAAACAAGTTTTCAGTATTCACCCCTACAGAAAAGGGCACGTACTTTCTGCTCTAAACATATTGGAAACATAATTAAGATTTGCTTTCCTGTATCTCTCAAAGGTTATTCCTTTAAAAGGAAGAGTTCCTAACATTCTTTGTGAAAGCTAAACACATTGGTACTGCTTTAAAGCTATACCAGTGTCTATGCTTTTAGCTGTTCTAGTAAGATGTTTGGGTTTATCTGCACTGGTACAGCTAAAGATTCTGAAGTGACAAAACGGGGGCCAGGAGGCAAGAAACAGGTGATAAAGTACATGAAAAGTTGTAACATTGTATGAAACAAGATCACAGCACAGTAAATGCCATCAACTTTCATGCAATAAAAAGAATTTAATATGTTAGAAGTCTTAAGAGTAGGGAAAAAGATAAAAAATCCCCACACTCTTACTTCAGCAACTGAAATTGTTACCTCTTAACTTCTAGTGTTAATCTTTCTTACAGCTGAGCATTTGGCTTCCTTTTGCTCTCTTCCCAGACTCAACTCTGTCTGAGAGGCAGAGCAGAAAGAAAAGTGAAAATCCAAACAAAACTCTTTCAAGTTTTGAATCACTTTGTGTTTTTCAGAGAAATGCGGCATCTACAAGGTTTTATCTCAAAACAATTTTAAATGGCTTTAGAAAATCATCTAACAATGTGTTGCTTTACCTTCATGTTCAAAATTCAGTATCTCCCTCAAAAATTAACTCATTATCCCTGACCTAGTTTAAAATTAGTTCTGTCACCATTTCATTGCTCAGAAAGTCTGACATTAACACTACCAAGCACCTTGAGAAGTCACAGCTTAATGGCAGGACACGAAGCAATGACACAAGGTTGTTACTCGGGTGCCTTGCTTTAGATAGTGCCTGACCAAGTGGAAGCTGTACATGAGGATAAAGATGGGATTTTATTAGCAGGTTGTGGATCAGACACAGGAGAGCTGCCATGCAAACATTTTTTTGTATGTTCTGTCTGATGGGGTAGAAAATTTTAGCTCCTGCACCCCAGAGAATAGGACTCAATGTTTCAGTTTGGTTATGTGTTGTATCCAACACACAACACTTGAAACTGTATCCCATCAGCAGCCAAATTCAGCTCTCAAAGATGTTATTGGAGAAAGGAAGGGCCAGATGAGATTCCCAGTTCTACAAAGTTGTCATGGAGTGCTTTGGGCACACAAGATGCCATAAGATGGAACAATTCCTAAGAACTTAATTAGAGCCCAAAATCTTCTGTACAACAAAACATCTGCTCAGAGATCCCATTTTCATTCCTCTCTAACATACTTCACAGGTTAGAGCTCAAAACACAACAAGTGACACAGAATTTGTGTGCAAAGAAAAATTATCCATGTAGAAATCAAAAAACCCAATCCAAGCACAAGGCAGGATGGCTAAGCAGTCATAGCTGTCACCACAGGTACTCACACTCACCTTGGCAACCCCAACCCCGGTGAACCTGGCCTCCAGGAGCTCCTGCCTGCGTGGGTCCAGGCTATGCAATTCTTCCATCATTTCTGCTGCTATGGAAGAATAACACTCAGATTATGAAATGCAAGGAAAGACAGAGACATTTAGTACTCCGTGCCACTGACGAAACTTAAGAGTGCCTATTCTGCAGCACAACCATGTAGACAGCATTTTCTTGCAAGAGAAATGCAAGATTACCATGTAGTAACAACATGACTTTGCCACCATATTATAGTATTTAAACCATAACCCTGCTGGAGTTTCCTCTCCTCTGTTGTACCAGCCATTTCAAGATCTCTAAATCCAAGAAACAAATTATGACACATTTTCCCACTGGATGCTTTATTAAAATGAAAACATGGGACCAGAGTGTTATGACTAAAAGCTTCAGAGCTTTTCATCTGTGCTGCATGACTAGAAGAAAAAAAAAGCAACATTCTTTACCCCATAATTTATTTTTGGCCAATCCTGGAAATACTCAAGCTCCATGAACTCAAGATTTCACTGATAACAGCTTTGCTTCTTCCAAGCACAGAATGGGATTATAAGAAGAAAATAACACACAATTAAACCTCTTAATTTACAAGGTAAAGCATCAGATCCTTCTAAAATAGCAGCTTTTACGCCCAAAAGGTACCTGGGGTACCTCTTGGCAACCCAACACTATGGGTGGCCTTATTTGAAGGGTTAAAAATCTACCCTGCATAACTGTGTAAACAGGTTAAAAATCAGGAAATACATAATTCAAATCCTGAACTGAGAAAAAAATGGGACAAAATTCACCATTTATTACAACTGTGAATCACATCTTCCCAACTGCACCAATCAAGTTCATTTCCAGAAATGTCTGTTCCAGTTCCATTTTCTGGACTAAGGTAGAAAAAAATAAAAAGGCCAGAAACAGAAGATAAAGATTTGCTGTGTAAAGAGCATATGCGATGAGGAAAGTTCTTGAAGGGCAGCAAGTGCCCTCTAGAACAGGCAGTGCACAATTGTTCCTTTTATGAACTGTCCATTTTGTCCCTGCTGCTTCCTCCAAACGCTGCGGCTCCAAATCACAGGGGCAAAGTGAATCCATCCGGGGGCATTCTCAACTCCTCTCCCAAATCAGTCCCAACCTTCAAAAACTAACGGGATCCTAAAAGTGGTTATTAAACAACCATATTTCTGCCACGGGCTCTAAAAGCCCAACAAAGCTCTCAGCCCAGTTTTCAAAACAGGAAATCTGAGTAGCGAGGAAAATGACAGACAAGCCGCAAACGCAAAGATGTTCAAGCGCTCCCAGGGTTCTCGTCCATCATGGGGCGACCATCCGCAGGGAATCGCATCCCCACACCGGGATGCTGCTCTGGGGAAGGGGCTGACACAAGTTCCCCCCGCCGGGGGCTGCTCCGGGACCCGTTGCATCCCTCCAGGCAGGGCTAGCATTCCCTCCTGTCCTCCTGGGAGGGGATTTCCAACACCCCTCTCCTACCCACTCGGGACGCAGACGCAGCAGCCGCCAAGCAAGCAGCCTTGCCCCGCTGCCAGCTGCTGCACCGCCTCGGCCTCTTCCTCCTCCCCTCCAGCACCGCCTCAGCCCTCATCCCGAGGCTTCGCAGACCAAGCCCCTCCGCCGCCCCCAGCTCTCACCCCCGCCCGCCAGGCCGGGCCGGGCCGGGCCGGGCCGCGGGGCCTGCGCTGCTCGGTGCCCAGCGAGGGGCCCAGGCCGCGCTGCCGCCGCCCTGGCTCTCAGGCCGCGGCCCTGCAACCGTGACCCGGGCCGCGGTACCAGCCCCCGCCACCGCCTTCCCCGTGGCCGCCCCCACCCACTCTCAGGCCGGTTGGGGACGAGGCGAGAAGTGTCCCCACGCTGCCCCCGCCGCCCCTGGGGGTCTCACCTGGCGCTGCCGCTCCTGCCGCCGCCGCCCGGCCCAGCGCTCCCCGGGCACCGCGCGGATCCCGCCGCCGCCGGGGGCAGGAGCAGCAGCAGGAGGAGGAGGGAGGGAGGGAACCTGCTGCGGCGGCGGCGGCACGGGCGGGAAGAGGAGGCCGGGGGCGGCTCCGCGGCTTGAACCGCGGGCACTGAGGCTGAGAAGGGCGGAGGGGAAGGGTGGCGAGGGGTGGAGAGGGAAGGTTCCGGGCTGGGGGTAGGCCGCGGATCCCCGGCCTCGCGTGAGGGGCCTGGCCGGGCCGGAGCGCGCGCGGGCCGGCGGCGGAAGGACAAAGGCCTCGCGGAAAGACCCGGCGGCCAGGTGGGGCGGGCGGGCGGGGCGGGGGGTGCACGGGGCCGGCGGGCGCGGTGGGGCCGGGGCAGGTGCGGCCCCTCGTCCCTCCCGCCCCGCGGCGCTGGGCCCGGCCCGGCCGATGGGGGCACACGCGCTGGGGAAACCGCGCCGCGTCTCGCGAGACTTGCGCGGCGGGAGGGGGAAGGGGGGTCAGAGGGGGCGTGGCTTGAATGGGGTGGGGCCTGAGGGGGCGGAGGGAGGGGCGGGGGCGGCAGGTGGGGGGGTCAGTGGGGCCGGGGGGTCAGAGCAGGGGGAATGGGCGGGGGTCACACAGGGCAGGGGGGCAGCAGGGATCAGAGTTCTACGGGATCCGGGGTGGGGCTTGGCCCTCATTTGGACCTGCGGCTCAGGGCAGGTCTGAGGGGGCAGGGGGCATGGCAGGTGTCACACAGGTCTGGGGGAGCAGCAAGGGCTCAGGAGGGACCATGGGGTTACAGGATTCGGGGGGGCTGAAGGGGCAGCGGGCTCAAGGGCAGTTCAGATCTAGCTCTGGGATGGGGACAGGCCTGGGGGGCACTGGGGAGTAATAGACGTGTGGGCAGGAAGCAGATGTTCAGAGTCCCGTGGGCTCTGCGGGACTGGGGTGCTAGGCACAAGGCGGGGTTAGAAGGGCCTGGGGGTCAGGGCAGGCCTGGGGGCCGCAGGATGGATGGAGGGTGGTCAGACAGGGCTGAGGGGCAACAGAATGTCAAGGTGGACTATGGGGTCATGGAGGGATGTGGGGGCAGGCACAATGCAGGGCTTGGATCCAGCCTTGGGGTGAGGTCAGGGCTGAGGGTCAGCAAGGTGGGGCAGGGGGTGATCACAGATGGCGGGGCAGCAAGGGGCAGAGGGTGCTGGGGCATGACAGGCACAAGGAGAGGGTCAGATCCAGCCAGGGCCTGGGGGTGGGGCAGGGCTGGCCTAGGGACATGCCACCACCAGGGTAGAAGAGGTTGACCTGCCCCCTGTCCCAGGATACCCCAGAGAGGGAGTGCACGTATGACATCCCACCCCCCAGTTCTTCACCTCCTCTCCAGTCTCCATCTTACACACTCACGAGCAATCTCACTCCCCAAACCACTCTCATCCCCCGGAGTAAAGGGTACAAGGGCACCTCAGCACCCCCAGCTGATCCCCACTCCATCCTTGCCCCCTGGGAACACCACCTGGAATGGGCCGGGCCCCTGGTTCAGGGCTGATCCAGCAGGTATAACATCTGTGAGACACAACCCGCGTGCCTCAGCAGCCCCCAAGACACACTCTCGCCTTTCCAAGGCCAAACTGCCACCACAGTCGGGAAAAGAGGCCTCAAAATGATTAAAGATAGGTCTTGCTCCAGCTGGAATGAAGCAATTCCACTGCAGTTCGTTCGGCTCATTGCAGGCAGCAGGAGCAGGACCCACAGCGCTGCGGCTGTTGCAGCCGCTCGCTCCAAGGCTGAATCAGCTTTCCTAAAAGCAAACAAGCAGGAGAGGATTGTTGGGAGAGGAAGTGGCCAGGCCTGTCCGAGGGGAGGCAGGCGCGGATTAGCAATGGGAGCGGAGGTTCTTCGAGCTCGATAAAGGATTTGCCAGGGCTGGGAACACAGAGGGAGCTCCGTCCCCTCCCCTTCATTGCGTGACATCGAGCGATTTATGACCGAACTGGAGCCGACTAGTTTGGCAAAAGAGACGTGGAGAGGAGCCGGCAGAGCATCGTGGAAAAACTGCTCCTGCAAGGTGATGGGGGAAATTGTGTTATTTTAAAATTGCTAATTTATTGTACTTTGTTAAGTTGCTGCAGCAAATGGCTCTGGGAGTGCTGCCTGCTTGTGCAAGCTGCTTTTCCTGTGCTTTAATCTGTTTTTCTTTCAGTACAAGAGCCACTCCAGTTTCAGCTCCTGCTCTGTAAGTCACATTTTCAGCATGATTAGTGGTAGGAATTTGTAAAATAAATAATTAAATAAATAGTTGTTTGTGTCTGTATTGGGTTGTGTTTTTAAAGAAAAAATCCTGGAGTAAATATTCCATCAGCTGGTAGCTAATTACAGCCATTTGGGGAACGTTAATTAGGACCACTTGCAGTGAACATTGTTCAAGGAGGTTTAAATTTCATTAGTGCATTTCAGTTTGATTTTGGGTGGAGAGGAGTTGTGGAAGCTGTTACACCTAATAAAGGGACTGACTTACTGAACCCTCTAGCTCTTCTGGACTCCACTGCCCTAAGAAACACCTCCAACTCCAAAGGGAGCAGTTCACCCTCTCAGAGTGGACACCAGAATTGGACACCAGTAGCAACCAATCTATGGTACTGTTCCCCACCTTTGTGTTTTAGGGGTTATAGGGGATCATTTTGGGCTAATTTTTCCTGTGGCTTTTGACAACGCCTGATGGGGCCCTTCCTCCTCCTTCTCCATTCATTGCGAGGGACTGCATTGCCAGGTATCACAATGCCATCAGTATTTCCATGTAGGCCACAGAAGAAACTTTTGCTGTCACAGAATCACAGAATGGTTTATGTTGGAAAGGTCCCCAAAGGTCCTGTCCCACGCTCTACCACGGACAGGGACATCTTCCACCAGACCAGGTTGCTCTGAGCCCCATCCAACCCGTTCTTTTACACTTGCAGGGATGGAGCAGCCACAACCTCTGTCATTTCCTGATGGTCGTTTGCTCACTGTCATTTTCCCCAAAATCACAGACCAATGTCCCTCTTTTCCTTCCCTCCAGCAGGACCAAATTCCCAGGAAGAGCCTCCTGGAGAATCCACTGCAGCCAGAAATGTTTTTCTAGACATCCCTTGATGCACCACTGAGTTCCAGGCCTGTCAGAGGGCTCATGGCAACAGCCCTGGGCTCTGCCAGGTCAGGCCAGAACAGAAGGTGGTGACATCTGATAAGGAACAGATGAACTCAGGTTGCACTGTTCTCCCCCTGTGACTCCCCTTCTCCTGCCCTGCATTCCTCTGAAATAACTGGAGTTTCTCTTCTCACTCCCCAATTCGGGACTGGGGCACATCCCCTTCAGCACATCCTGTAAAGGCAGCCCTTGTGTTTTGCAGTCCAAGTGCTACCTCAGCTCTGCTCCTGCATGTCCAGAAGCTCACCCTCACTGTGGTCATATCCTTCCTGACACTCCTCTGCTGCACAATATGGTCCTCTCCACCTCCATCCTCTGAAGAGCTTCTCAGAACAACACTTCCAGCTTCAACTTCTTTCCAAGATGCCAAAATTGCACCTCACACCAAACATGGCAGCTGGTCCCTTTGTGGCACAGAGAGGGAAGGAATCAACAACTTGTAACTGTATTTCTGGCTGTAAGCAGGAATTTTAGAACAGCCTTTAAGGATCCCACTTGCTGTCAGCAGAGTACAGGTAGGTACAAGGGATTTTTAGAAAAGTTTGTCAGATAACAGTAGGAAGGAAGTTACTGGATAAATTTCCCACTGATCTCAGAACTTTTTCCTCCTACACTTCATCAGGACACAGCTCTGAACAGAGATGCACCGCACAGCCCAGCCTGGTACAACACTTCCAACTGTGATGTGCCAGCACATGTGAGATTGGGCTCACTGGAAGAGCAAAGGTCTTTCAGGTAAAAATATAATTATCAGTGTTGACACATCACACTTGGACTACTTTTTATGACATATTTTCTCCTGGGAGCTGATCCCCCAGGTTTGGACTCAGCAGAGAATTGGTGGAGTGTTTTGTTTGTTTTATGTTAGTGGATTTTTTGTTTTGTGGGGGTTTTTTTTTGTTTGTTTGTTTGGCTTTTTGGGTGTTTTTTTGTTGTTTTTTCAATAAGGAAAGCCAACTTATCGGAAGGTGCTTTCGGTCAGAAAAGGTCAGCTTATTTCTGTTCTTACAGGGAAAGGTTTGCTCTTCAAAGTGGCTGGAATATGTAAATAGTTCGTCATTTTGTACAGGAAATTTTCTGATTCAATTAAAAATTCTAATATCAACTTCTAAGATACTACTTCTAAAAGCTTATAAAGCGTCAAAACTAAAACAATGTAAGTTTAGAAATCAAGATTCTATTGACCTCAGCTTGATTTCTCCCATCATATTACAGTTAGGGAGCAATTTCTGAGTGTTTCACATTCTGGTCCAGCAAGAGAAGAAACTATTTGGACCTCCAAGAACTCTCATGCAGGAAAACTCCTCCTTCCAGCCCACACCTGAGTGATGTATGAAACTATTCTGTTTTCCCTTTTTCTCATTAACTTTTTAAGAGCCCCTAAGCTTTGGTCCTTTCAGAGGAGTTTGTTATGAGCAACAGAGTATGCACATGGCTGACCAAATATTATCTCATCCATGGGGAGAAGCCAGCTCTCTGCCAGCATCAGCTCTGCCAGATCTCTCCTGTCCACATCCTGCTTTCCAGGTCTGCCATCAACCAGTGTTAATGCCTCTGATTACATTACTGTGGTAGCTCTCCTCTTCTTGTCTCAGCCTCCCTGGATGTCAGTCATATGCTTAGTACACAGCACTTGTATCATGTTTTGAAAAACCACTCAGCTGCCACAGCCATCTTATTTCTCACTGGAGCTTGGAGCTCCCCTCCACAAGCACAGCACACTCAGCAAAACAGCGGCAAGCCTTGCCTTCCCACCACAGCTTCTCTGCTAACCCACAGGACAGATTAGACCAAAGTTGGGTAAGATTTTATAGAGATTTTAACAGAGCATCAAACAAGTTCCTTCTGCCTTCAATTTTGAAAAGGTAAAATGTCAAGAGTAAAGATTCTGATATTTTTAATGTGTTTTTGGTGACTTTTCTTTGTCTCTGCTTTCCAGGCTTGTGGAATACACTAACTGCATTTTCCCAAGCATTTCTGTACTGCCATAAGGTCTGGAAATCTACTGATACAAGGTACACAACAGAATAGCTGAGAGTCCTCAGTGATACTAGGACACAGGCAGCTGGGGACTGGAGAAAAACAACAAATAGCCTGAATCTTTAAAACATAAAAGCTGGCATAAGTGATCTCAAATCCAAACATTTTATAGCACCGGGAAAAAAAAAAAAAAAAACAAACCAACCAAAACTCACAAGAGTACAACACTCAACAGGGTTTTGAAGATTTAACACCATGGATGATGTCTCCTCCAGGCATCACATCCTGAAGAGGCCTACCCTTGTCTGCACAGCAGATATTGTTAGACCTAATGAGGCATGAGCTGCCAGTGAAGATTTTTCTAGGCTTGGGGCATTCAAAACATGTTGCCCTTGTGTGGATTCTTGTCTACTGAGGGTAGGGCTTTGCCACTCTAGGAACATTAAAAGTGTCTTTCCTCATTTTCCTTAAGGAGACAACTGATATTTGAGATTTGAACGCCTCAAAGATAACAGATCAATGCCTGACTCCTTCCTGAGGCCATTCCAGAGTCTCCACCCTCCTATACAATGGAGTTTATCTCTGAGGTTGTTCCTGCCCCTCCCTCTCTCTACACCTTCAGGTACCCCATTAGGGAGTCTTTGATACCCAAACCCAGTAGGAAGGCATCCAGGTCACTCTGCCTTCACTGGAGCAGCAAGCCATGCGCAGCCCCGGAGCCCTGATCCAAGGCAATGTGTGTCCTGCTGCTGGAGGAGGAAGGTGGCTGTGTGCAGGCACCTGGAATTGGGCACCCACCTGCAACTGCACAGCTGCCATGGCCCAGCTGAGGGGAAACAAGCATTGCAGGTAGGAAGGGAAGATCTCTGTGATCCCAAAGCACACACTACTGGAAACGTTCGCTGGTTCTGCAAGCATTTGGAACAATATGATCCTCTTGAACGTGCCAGAAAGTCCTTCCCTGTCCTTGCTCACTCTTGGATTCCCAGAATACAAGAGGACTTTATTCTCAACAGGGATTGCCCCCTGCTTTTCTTTCTCCTGCATAAAATGGGCAAAACTGTGGTCAGAGACAGGATGGAGCTGAGCTGCAGGCCGTGGCACGCACCTGCAGGAGCACATGGGAGCACAGAGAAGCACATGGCAGCACAGAGAGGCTTGTCTCTGCCTGACCTTGGGGCAAGGAGGTGCCACGTGGCAGAGCCCTGCAGAGACGAGCTGCCAGAAGCTGACAGATGGGTGAAGAGCCGTGGCCACCCACAGAAGGATTTTAAGAAAGCGTGTTGCTGACGTGGTGATGGGTGATAGGTTGCTTAGTGAGAATTACCGTATAAGGAAATACTGTATCTTGAAGCAGTCTATAAAACCATCTTGTTTCTTTGAATAAATGATTCTGATTCCTTGCTGGTCTGAGTCTGTGCCTCAGTTGTTAAAAATGGCATCCCACATTGGGACTTGATAGGCAACTAGTGGTTGCACCGGTAGCAACGCTCGACTGAACTTAACAGGTGGCTGAAATGAAGCCTGGGAGCTGAAACGAAGCCTGGGAGCTGAAATGAAGCTCGTGGTGCCAATCAACTTTTCTGCAAGACTGAAGGTAGCAGCTGAGAACAATGGGGGATGAACAGAACGTTGCAGTGACATGAGAAGAGATTTTTAAAAGCATGTCAGGAAAGTTGAATCCACAGATTTGGATGGATTCTTCTTCTGGGCAAAAGACTAGGATTCAACTTTAGATGACACCAATATTTTTGACCCTCAGACATGGGACACTTTTGGGCATGCATTGTGGGACAGAGTTATGCAAGTCAATGCAGCACTGACAAAGCTTTTGCGTCCGTGGTGGACAGTATGCAAGGCACTCATGGTGCATGGACAATGAAGGGCACTTGTGCCACTGCAGGAGCTGTGCTGACCCCTTCTGCACTGCCAGCAAATGACCATAAGTCTGTTGGGGCTGATGGAGGAGAACCAGAAGATGGCTTCTGGTTCCCCAACCCATTTGATCCCCGAGGGCACCCTGACAGTATCCTAGAAGTGCTTGCTCTGCCCTGTGCCATCAGGTGGAGCCGTGTTGTGGTGAGCAGCTGGAGCCAGGTGGGCCATTCACGGTATGTGTTCCCTCTCTGTGTGCCATTGACGGTACCCTGTTCCCTCTCTGTGTGCCATTCACGGTATGTGTTCCCTCTCTGTGTGCCCTCTGCAAGAGTGTAGCAGCAGCAGCAGCAGCAGCAGCAGCGGGAGGGCGGGAGGGCGTGGGCAGCTGCAGGGGCACGGTGCTGTAGCGGCGGCAGTGAGCGCAAGGCGCCAAGCACATGGTGGCAGGCACACGGCAGGGCTGTGCCATGCTGGCGGGCACATGGCAGAGCTGTGCCATGCTGGCGGGCACACGGCACAGCCAGGGGATGGAGGCAAACGCTGCGCCGGTGACAGAGCAGGGCCGGTGGGACGTGAGCAGCTCTCTGCATGTGGGCAGTAAGAAGGGGACCCAAGGAGCCTGGTGGCACTGGCAGGCGCAGTGCCACGTCCCTGCTCCCTGCACAAGGCAGGGGTTGCCCAGGGGGACTGGGCCGCCACCTTCTGCAGGGGGCTGCAAGCCTGGGATAAAGTTCCTGCCGCTGGTCTGTGAAACTGTCCTGTTTTTGTTACTCAGAATGTTGCCACAATCCTGGAGCCTATCTCAAAGACTGCTTTTTTACCACACCACCTTGTGACCCCCTGGATTGTTCTAATTGCTTTTTGTTATGGATGCTCCTGTATTTTTAAGTATTTTTTTGCTCTTGTTAAAAACTAACTTTATATTTTCGCTAAGCTGTAGGTTTTAACATGACAGTTAATTAGATTAAAGGTTAACTGGGTGATGGTAGTATATTTCTGGATCCAGACAGCATTAATACATAGAGTTTTTAGGAAGGCATTTAGTTGTGAGATAATTATTTAATGTTACTTATATGCATTCTTTTGGTTACATTAATAAAGGTTTGCTTGTACATATCTTGGGGAAACCCTTCCAGTCAAGGCTTGGGCCCTGGCCTAGCCCTGGCCCTGGCTAGTTAGGGAAATATACCATCAGACCCAAGTGTTTCTGCACTAGAAATGTAATCAATTCATTTTGACTTGCTGATTTGGTCTTATAAAAGCTGGACCCCCTTTTGAGGCAAACTTAGAAACCTTGTCCAGGGAGAGCTTTCCAGGTTCTCACTGTGAAATGGGTCTCTGTGGTGGCAAACAGCAGGCCTGTATAAGGCCTTGCAGACTGAATCCTACCTTGGTCTGACATAGCTGTGAGAAAGCTAACAGCTCTTCATGAAAACAGAAACCTGTAACAGCAAAAACCAACCTGTTTCCCTGCAAAAGAATTCTACAGATTAGGACTGTTTTCTTGTTTCAACAATCCCAACCGTCTCAGCAAAAGAATAAAACAATATCTCACAAACAACCCTTTCTTGCACGTAGACACCTTGTTCAAGACTGACCAATTACTATGGGGTAACAGCTAATTACTGACCAATAGGGGAGAGACATGGGAGGGTTTATGAAACTATATAAAGGGATATATAAAATAAAGTGGTAGATTTTTTCACATCTTAAAAGAGTGTGTCTTGTCTCTCTGAAATGAGGTCAACAGCAACAGGACTCTCCAGCGATGGCAGACTGTGGGTGATGGTAAAGCATTTAGGCAGTTAAAGGTATTATCTGGCTTATTTTTGCTCAGTAGTGCTTGTTGCTTTTTAGATGCATTGTTTTACTGGGTTGAAACATGTTCATGTTATAGTTGTTAAAACAAAAAAGAGGGAGTGTGGGGATGGGCTATATTCCCCACAAAGGCCTTACATGTTCTTAATTTTTACAATCACATTCAGAATGACCTAACTGCAGTCTAACAACATTTTTGTGAATCACAAGTTCACTCAGACTTACTAAGAATCTTGAAAGTAGAAAATGGGAAGGACCCTTTCCATTGATAACCTGAGGACAAAGTTATGCTTGTGTTTTCATAGATTCCAGTCCATGATGGGTACCTGCAAGAGTGATTCAACCAACCTTGGTTGTTCTGGCTTTATCATCAGCTTGTGGGGAAGCTGAGAGAACAAGAGGAATGGAGCTTGTTTGGTTTGGGTTGTGGGCCAATGTTGGAATGTTCTAATGTTGGGAGTGTTTCGTTTAGTGATTCTTGTTTGTATAAAACAAAAAAAGAGGGAATTGTGGTCAGAGACAGGATGGAGCTGAGCTGCAGGCCGTGGCACACACCTGCAGGAGCACATGGGAGCACAGAGAAGCACATGGCAGCACAGAGAGGCTTGTCTCTGCCTGACCTTGGGGCAAGGAGGTGCCACGTGGCAGAGCCCTGCAGAGAGGAGCTGCCAGAAGCTGACAGATGGGTGAACAGCCGTGGCCACCCCACAGAAGGATTTTAAGAAAGCGTGTTGCTGACGTGGTGATGGGTGATAGGTTGCTTAGTGAGAATTACCGTATAAGGAAATACTGTGTCTTGAAGCAGTCTATAAAACCATCTTGTTTCTTTGAATAAATGATTCTGATTCCTTGCTGGTCTGAGTCCATGCCTCAGCTGTTACACATAATAACATTCTACCTTACAGGGCTTTGGAAAGCCTTATTTAGACAAACTGCTCTAAGATTAGTGTAAGAGGAAAATCCAAACAACATCCTATTGTAAAGCCAGAGTTACTGCACACACTTTTTTCTAAGTATATTCAGCCTCTTTGTGAATGTCTGCAAATACATTCCAATCTTCCTAACGAGGCTCATCTCAGTAGGGAAGAAGTCACTTGCAGTTGTGCAAAAGTCAAGATTTAATTTTCTGCGTAACCTCCATTGACCTCTTCACATCCACTATTGGCACCGAATGTGGAAAAAGCTATGTGACTGTGTAATTACAGAGTGCAGTGAGGTGGCCCTGTCCAGGTACTGCTCCCCAGGTGAGGGGGATATGCAGCATGCCTTGAGCTTGGTCCCAGGAATGAAGGAGTCTGAGGGGAGATCAGGCAATTTAATCTCCAAATGAGGAAAGCCACATCCAGTGACCCCAGGGAAAGGTGGCACCTCTCTCGTTACACCTGAGCAGATCCCCTCGTGTTGCACACACAGCACAGAGGTGTGTGCCTGGCCCATGCAACCACGGACTATCAACAGCAGCTTCCCACTTCCCAGGAGCTGAAAGTAAGTTTCATATTCCAAAGATTTGGCAATCCCCCAGAACTCCCTAATTTCCACATAACATGAAATTACAAGAGCTACGAGTGTCCTTATCCAAAGATAACCTGAATACAGCAGTCACGCTCCACCCCAAAATCAAGATGCTGATCCCATGCTATGTTTGTACTTGCAGTGAAGGCTTTTTAGGGTTAACACAGCTTAGAACAGCAGGGTCCAAACCACCAGGATTTTCTTCTTTCCTGGAAACTGCCAACAGGCTGGGAGCTGCTGGCAGGTGCTGACATGTAAGACTTGCCAGTGAGCTTTGCCATCACTGCTTTCCAATCGCTGCCATTTCCTGCTCATCCCACTGTGGGTCAAAGACCAAGAATAAAAGCCTTCACTGGCATGAAAACTGCCATGCCATACAATCCCTGGGCAGGAGGGAAAAGCAGAAGCACACATGGCTCAGATTCCCTTGCCCTTCCCTGCCTGTGTTCCAGCCAAGTGTCCAAGTCTGGCTCATGCTCTTCTGACATGCTGTATCCTATTTAGTTCAGATTAGCACTCAGGGCTGCCTACAAAGGTAATTTCCTGCAATGTGTTCCACTTTTTAAGCAACACAAGCTCCCATTCAGCCAGGCAGCCACACATAGGAACTTATGGCCTTCGGCAAGAGCTAAAAGCACAAACTCCAGAGCTTTGCTGGTTAAGCACAGAGCTGACAACTCCTTTCCTCCAGAGTACCTCACTTTGCAGGAGGGTCCTCAAAAAAATTCCTCCAAATCATCATTTTCCTGGTAATTTCCATCTTGCCCTGAAACACAGTTAAATTCAGAACTTCTGTTGAAGTCAGTGTCTAGGGACACCACACACAAGAATGTGTGCCAGGCACTCCCATCAAGGAAGAGAAATAATAACAATAGCAAAAATGGTCCTGATTGTGGCATCCTCTCTCATGGATTTATTTTCCCCAATATGGCAATAAACCAAAAATGGTGGCACTTCTCTGACTGACATCAGATCCTGCTGACTGATCAGAACAAAGACTGCATGACTCAGTTTCCCTTCATCTGTGTTTACAGAGATGGAAGGATGGTCCCCAAATCCTGTAATAACTTGATCCCTGCAGCCCCATCCTCACTTCTAGGCAGTAAAATCTGTGCATCTTTCAGCAGTGCTCAGGAAAAACAGTAAAGTTCAGTTTGGGGCTGCAATTCCTGTAGAGAATCCAGTGGGGACAAGCCAGAGTTCATCCCAATGCCAATGACAGCAAGAAGCTCTTCCAGCTTTTGTTATGATGCAGTGCCAAAAGCTGCTGGTGTGTGCTCAAGGAGGTTCCCTCTGCTCACACTTCTATTGAAAATAATCAGGTTTTATCCCAGAGCTCTAGAACTCACTGCAGATTAGAAATAGTGGTGGGATACTCAAAGAAGGTAGAGCAGAATTATTTGGGAGAGAAGATAATTGTGTCTGATCTCACATACCCCTGGTCAAAAGAATTTTTTGACGACCATTGTTATAACAATCCAAATCACTATGGATGACTGCTGTTCTCACTTTGCTGTGCTGTCAGGATGATAAGGTGAAAGCTCTGATTTGCAGTGGAATTTACAATTTACTCCATTTTGAAGCGATAGCATCAGAAATACCCCACAGCCCTTTGTTCACATCACCTCCCCTGTTCCATCCGGCCTCCCAATTCATAGCCTGTCTGTGAAACCACAATGCTCTGAGAACGATGTACCTGGGGAGGCAAAAGCTTCTTTGCCCTTCACTGGAGCCAGTGAAGGGAGCCCTCAGCACCACAGCTGGATCAAAGTCTTTCTGAAGGACTAGCTCCAAGTTCAAATCAAAGTCACAGGCTTGACAGCATTACCCCTACATGAAAGGATTATGTGAGGGGTCACACAGGTGATGATAAAGTTCCCTTCCAGTCAAAACACTCTATGAATCTCCAAGGAAATTCACCATCTTCTGGCAAGACTGAGGACCAGATTTTCCGAAGTGTAACAATGCCTGGCTCCAAGATCGCCGGGGCAGCGCATGTGCAAACTATGAAATCATCTCTTCTGCTTGGGAGGTTCATCAGGCCACACTGGCATTGCCTGTAGGCCACAGACCACAAGACTTGGAATGCTGGGAACAAAACCACAGCAGAAATGCTTAGGAAGGCTTTAGAGTTAATGTTACTCTGTTAAGAAGGAAGAGGGGAAAAAAACTCCCAAAACACTAATGGCACTTAACCTGTCTTTTCAGCATGGTAAAAGTCAATGTGGAAATTTCCTTTGAACATACTGGAAAGCTTGAGCAACCCAGACTGCTCAGCAGGCACAAAGCGGGAATGGCAGAAGCTGCTGCAAGTCAGAACCAAGGTACTTGAGCAGAGCTGTGTGGGCAAGGCCTGGAGTGGCAGGAGAACAGCAGCTTCTGAGAGAGAGGAGCTGGCAGGGATTAGTTAAGGAAGCTCAAACAGTATGTCTGTAGGAGGCCTGGCTCAATTCAAGGGCATTAACTTGTTGTTTTCTGAACACCACCGGGAGGACAGGAAACAAAAGCATGTCTGCCCAGCATGGGCCCTGCTGAGTGACTGCTTAAACACTCCAGCAGAACTAAGAGCATTAAGAAAGGCAAAGAGCAACTTCAATGGCTCCAGGCTCACAGGGCTGCAAGTTTTTGCTTGAAGTCCAAGTTAAAACCAGGCAACTGGGATACAGCCTTGAAAGCACAAACAAATAAGCCTTCATTTTCTCCCATTCAGGAGTTTAAATTTAAAGGGGAATCTATCAACTTACATAAATTGTGTTTATAATTAAAAACATATTTTCCTGCACTGCTTACAAGCCTTTGGATGATTAAATAATAAGGCATTTTTCAAATTACTTTAATTCATGCTAATTATGCTGACTGTGTACCCCAATAATTTTTTCTTGCAGGGAGATAAAGCTACCCCAGGAGGAGGTCTTCCTTCAGGGACCAAGAGGGAAAGGACCCCAGGGAACTGCCTGAGGATCCAGGAACACAGAGGAGGTCTGTCACTGAGGAAGTTACATGAGTCATGTCAGGTCTAATGCTCACAGGGCTCTTGCTAAGCCTGACTCTGCACCTGGATAAGCTGAGGAGACTTCAGCTTGCTCAGCTGCTGCCAGAGGATTTGAGCTGTGTTTTGCCTAGACCTTGGCTGAGGCCTCAGCCTTGCCAGGGAACCAGACTTTATAAGTTTAGCATGAAAACACAGCAGTGACTGCAGAGCTTCTGGGGTGGGTCAGGCTTGTGCTTGGCAGAGGCCAAATAGGAATCTTTACCTACTGGATTCCCAGAGGACAAGAGCTCCATAACCACCACTGGACCTTCAGAGGAAGACCAGACCCTTCTACAGGATCACTGCTTCAACAGAACCACATCTATCACCTCAAGAGGACTGCAGTCACCATTTAATGGGACTATCACCGCCATGACCAACAGGGTGTCAGGTTGTATCCTGACTCTGTCAAGTTAAGCTTGTGTTTCTTGCCTTTATTTACCTTCCCTATTAAATTGTAGCTCTGACCTGAGATCTCCTATTGGTTTGTTTTCAAACTAGCACAGCCTCTCTCCTCTGGTTCAAGACAGCAGTTATTTCATAATCTATGTGGCTCTAGAGGTGAAAATGTCAAGCTCCAAATACAAGTGTCTGGCAAACAAAATACAGGGGAACTGTGCTTCAGCCAGCAGGACACATGTAACACATCTTGATGCTTCATGTACTAAAATAAGGCAAGAGATATCAGCCAAGGCTTTTTCTTCTTCAACTAAAGGGCAGGCACTAGAGAGACTTTAACAGGAGAAAACTGTAGTTCCCTAAGGGTGGCCCAGGCTCACACAAACACATGAGGTTTTTTGTGGGATATGAGGTTGTGACTCTTAAACTGCTGAAGTTGCTCAGGTTATGCTCACCACAAGGCCCTGTGGGAAAGGCACAGCTGCAGGCCGGACCGGTGGGAGGGGTGAGAGGCAGCTATGAGCGAGGAGAGTCAGTTGAGTGACAGCTCAGAGTGAGGTTGTGATTGGCTGGAGGAACGCATGGGCAGTGTATGCCCAGGAAGCTGATTGGGTGAAAGAACACGTGGATAGTGTATGAGCAGGAAACTGACTGGCTGAAGGAATGTGTGGACAGTGTATGCACAGGAAGCTGATTGGGTGATAGGATGTGTGGACAGCAGCGCTGCAGCTGAGCCAGCCAATGGGTGCCCTCTTTCTGTTAAGTTCTGTTAGGCCTCGGTTTGGTTTCAGTTATGTCAGGTGGAGATTAAAGGTATGAAAAAGGGCGATTTCTACCATAAAGCAATCTGCTTCGGATGCATAAGGGGGTCCGTGTCACTTTGTTCCCCATTGCTACCGAATGGCTGGCCTGAATCAGGACCTTTAAAGTGGTGCAGGGTGTGTGTTATTGCTCTGGTAGCAGGTCCCACTGGGTCAAGGGATGGGCCGGCTGGGAAGAGTCTGGGAGGGATCCAGTGAAAAGGATCCAGGAAAGTTTGGGAAAGAATTCAAGAATCAAAGGTGCATGCACCTCACCTAGCATAGGTGAGTATACCTGTGTGGCAGTGGGGGTTTGAAGATATTTGGTCTCTCCCTGCCTATAGCAGTAGGGGTTTGAGGAGTATGTTTCATCTCTGTCTGGGGTTGTTTGCAGCCTGTCTTGCTGTGGCAGTTATAATAATTCCAGATTTTTTCTCTGTTTATCCTCAAAAATCCTGCCCTGTAGATTGTCTGTCGACTTGTTACAGCCCTTTACCTAGAGAATTTGCTGTCAGTTACAATTTTCCTTTCTGCCATTGGTCTGTGACTTTCCTGCTCTAGGCTATGTTTACATTTGTCCCCTCAGACCCCTCCTAGCTAGGCAGACAGTCCCCTCCCAGGATTCCACCCCACCCCCCCAATAAAAGACATTGTTTGTCTCTGTTTCCCCACTCTTTGCCACTGCACCCTCTTTGAGCCGTGTGGGTTCCACGCTCCACCTGTGCTCTGCCAGCACCCTCATGGGGCAGCTCTCTGCAGCCAGCACCGCTCTCTGCTGCGAGAACGAAGAACACCTGTGTGGCATCAGCTGCGCTGCTCCTGCCGTGGGAGAGATCACTGCCGTGGCCGCCGCCATGCACCGCTGCCATTGCCCACGAGTATTGTGTCACCTGCCACGCTTCGGCGCTGCTCCTGCCGCGGGAAAGAACAACTCCTGTGCTGCACTGCTGATTCCACGTGGCGCCACCCTGGCACCGCTTCTGCATGGGAAAAAAATAAAGCAGCTCGAAGGAGCAAGCAGAGTCCTTCCTTTTTTCCTTTGCCCCGATCCTTTGGCGTTGGGTCCACATTTATCGGCCGTTTCTGGTGGTCTGGATCCCAGCCAGTGGCTGAACTGTGATCCTGCTTGCCTGCGGCAGAGGTAGGGCACGGCCATTCTGGCACGCATGCCGACTGACCCCCACGATCGAGACTCAACGTCATACCCGAGGAAAGAATATGGGAGGTGGAATATCCCTGGAACAAAGCAGGAGCTTGGACCAGGTATGGCGGCTCCTACATCAGCAATCTATTAATATGGCTGATGCGAAACTGAGCATCCTGCTGGACTGGGTGTCTCGTCATGTTAAAGACTTTCCCTTTAACGGACCCCTTTCATCAGACCGGCACGTGGTGGGGCAGAGACCTTTTGATACTACCAAAGGCCGCTATGTTGAAACTTGTGGGCACCTGGCCACATGGGGGACAATCATGGTGGCCATTAAAGTAAATTGTGTGAATGGCAGCCATTATATTGGCTTCAGAAATTAATTTCCCTGAACCCTCAGCGCCACCAGATCCCGTACACAACCCTGAGGTTAACCCATACTCTGCAGAATTGCCTTACCCCCAGATTAACCCAAGCCTCATGGCATTGCCTTACCCTGATGGAAATCCTTGTGTAGTTGATCGCCTCAGTGTGGAGTTCCGGTGCCACACATGGGTGCAGGCTCTTTCCCTGCCCAAAATGGTGACGCAGTAGTCCAGCACTGGCAGAAATGCAGGGAAGCCGCCATGAAGGAGGGTGACTTGGCGGTTGTTATAGCCTGCCCAGTAATATGTGTTGAAAGAACACCGGCATACCAAGAGCTAGACTATAAAGTAATTAGAGAACTGAGGACACTAGTAAAAGAAAGTGGCATATCTTCCCATCATGACCTAAGCTACTAGAGTCTATGAGGACTGTGTTTGTCCTCATACCTAATGACTAAAAAAGCATAATGAAAATTATTCTAACAGAGGCGCAGTTTGCAGTCTGGCTAACCAATTACTGAGAGCTGTGTACAACAGCTTTATTTGACTTACTCAGAGGAAACCCCAGGCGGAAACGCTGTGAGACAGAAATCCACCAATTGTCATTGCAGCTGACCAGGGAGGGTGCTTTCGCAGTCCCTACAGCACAGGCAGGCTACCCGTGTGATGTGTATGATATCATCACCCACCTAGCTTTGCAAGCACTGCGGTGACTCCCAGGGACAGGTATCAATTCCAACATGTCATTTGTTAAGATTTTACAGGTCTGGAGGAGTCGTTTGTGTAGCTTCTGGACAGACTACAAGCCACGCTCTCCTGGCAAGTTGATAATAATGAAGCCAGAGTTATTCTGTTGCGGCAGTTTGCTTTCACAAATGTGAACGAAGATATTCTTCGTTCATGAAGATATGCCTAAGAAAGGCATTGCTCGCTGCTCGCAACTCGCATACTTGTGACATAGCAGATATGGTTAGAACATGCCAAAATGTGGGAACTACTGCTTATAATACTAACCCTCAAGCAGCAGCTTTAGCCACACACTTCCAGATTTTGGACACGCTGGCAGGGGGTTGTTTTAAATGCAGTTCAATGGGTCATTTTAAAAAGGATTGCCCTCAACAAAGGGACGGGATAAAAATACCGCCTAGAGAATGTCCTCAGTGTGGAAGAGGGAAGCATTAGGCTGCTGAATGCCACTCCCAGTACCCTGTAAAAGGGAAAGCTACACAGCCAGAAAGCTTCTGGCAGGGGACGGGTCTGCACACCCCAGAAAATTAAAAAAATCCAAGGCAAAACATTTGACAAGCAAGCTCCTGCCTGCAACCACAGGAAGTGTAGGGCTGGACCTTGCCTCCAGAGAATTAGTAACTCTTATGATATCTTCAGTGCACTTAGTTCCTACTGGAGTGTGGGGAGCCCTTGGTAATAACATCCATGCTTTGTAATAGCCTCTGCCACTAAACTGGAACTTTTTGTACTACGTGGAGTTATTGATTTGGATTATGAAGGAGAAATACAAATTATGCTATGGACTCCTGTGCCACCCTTCTTTATACCTGCAGGTGAATATATAGCACAACTTATTCCCCTTTCCAACAAAACCCCTAGTGGCAAGGGTAAACAAGGCACAAATAACTTTGGTAGCACAGGTCAGCCACAGGTTTTCTGGACAAGCTCTATTACAACAGCTCAGCCAACCTTGATTTGCAGTATAGATGGCAAAAATTTTAAAGGGCTTGTTGATATTGGAGTTGATGTCTCTATTATTAAAAGCCATGAATGGCCTAGTAATTGGCCCACAATCAGCCCCATATTGACCCTAACTGGGGTAGGAGGAATGCAGCGCCCCAGACCAAGTGCTCACCTTCAACTTGTCCTTGTCTCTGATAGGCAAACTGCCTGGATTGCCCCATTCATTGCCTCTATACCATCCACACTAGGGGAAAGAGATGTTCTGGGACAATTTGGAACAATCATACAAATAGACTCAACCTCACGGGAGAACCTCTTTTCATAGGGGCCATTGATCAACCATTCCAAAATCAAATACTGGACATATGTAAACTCACATGGCAGACTGAAGACCCTGTGTGGATCAACCAATGGCCCCTACAAAAGGAACGGCTACTAAATTAAAAACAGCTTGTGGAAGAGCAATTGTCCTTAAGCAATATCTGCCCATCTTTTTGGAATGCCCCTATATTCTGTATACCTAAGTAAAATGGCAAGTGGCGATTACTGGCGGATCTACAGGCAGTAAATGCAGCTTTTGAACCTATAGGGGCTCTGCAGCCTGGGCTTCCATCACCCACAATGATTCCCCTCAACTGGCCCACATTAATTTTAGACCTAAAAGACTGGTTTTTCACCATCCCTTTGCATCCTGGTGATGCACATTGGTTTGCCTCTTCTGTCCCTACCTTGAATCATGCAGAAAGAAGAGATTTCACTGGACCACTGTGGAGAGTCTGGTTCTAGCATGGCTTAAAGAAAGAGGCCATGAAGGTATACAGCAGAGGGAAAAGTAAAAGGTAGTTGTAAAGCACTTCCCAGGCTTGATTCTATAAACAATTAGGCTCTCTCAAGCACCACTTTATAAACAATAAGGTTCTCAGACAGTCTTCCCATAACAGGCAAAACACTCTGTCCTTGGGCTCTCTGGGAAAAGATAGCTACTCTGAGAACAGATATGGAAGTTTTGGGAACCTTTCATATCACAGTGAGAACGCTGGTCCTGTTTTCAATAAACAATCATGGGTGTGGTAAAACAAAAGGAGGGGTTAGAGTTTTCTCTGTTAACCTATCGTGAGCTTGGATTTTGCAATATGCATGAAGTTAATTAACACTGTTATATAAAGTGGCTGATTTAATCAATAAATTGAAGTCAATGCTCATCAACGACAAGGTGGGTTGGCTTCCTTCTCTTTCAACAGACCACGTTGCCACAAAGCACATGTAACAGTACAACTACATGCCAAAGGGTAGTCAATCTTGCCCTACAGCCTGTCCATTGTAAATTTCTAGCTGCATCCATATATATTATATGGATGAGATTTTACTTGCAGCTCACAATCAATCCATCTTATGTTCTATCCAGGTAGCTGTCATGCAGGCAATTAAAAATGCAGGACTCATTGTGGGACTTGAAAGGTGCAACATGAGTCCCCGTGGTATTATCTGGGGTGGAAAATTACTCAACAGACCATCAGTGTTAAAGACACCCTAACTTTAAATGAATTCCAGAAACTCCTAGGTTCCTTGAATTGGTTGCATCCTGTTTTGGGTCTATCTACAGAACTTTTACACCCTTTATTTGACTTACTCAGAGGAAACCCCTACCCACATTTGCTTCGACAACTGACCCCAGAAGCTGCCTTTGCACACTGTGCTCAAGCACTAGAAAACCGACAAAGCTGGAGATGGGATCCTGATTAATCTGTGTACCTTGTAATAATTGCTAGCAAATTTCAACCTTTTGCTGCTCTGTTTTGATGGTTTGTTAAAGACCCTTTACATGTGTTAGAACAGTTATGCTTACCTCACACAGCAACAAAGACTGTGTGGACTGTTAATGATATGTCTTCTAATCCAATTAAGAAAAGCAAAGAGCGACTACAAACTCTCAACAGCCAAGCTAGATCCACATACCATTTACATAACCTGCAAGTAAAGACATGGCAAGAAATTTTGCATGGTTACTATCAGAAGACACTAACTTTCATATTGTACTTGCATATTTTTCTGGACAATTATCTATCCATTATCCCATTGTTTATGGACAGAGATAGGTAACCTCCCCTTGTATGCAAAGCGCCGCTGCAGCATGACCCCCTGTCAATGGACCAACTTTTTTTACAGACACATCCAGCAAAACCAACAAAATTCCAGTGATTTGGTGTGGAGGTGACTCTGCCCAGTGGCATAAAAGGGTATTAATGTTAAAAGATGCTTCCATATAAATTTTAGAATTGGCTGCTATCCGATATGACTTTCAGTTATTTCCACAAGAACCACTTAACATCACAACTGATTCCTCATATGCTGCCAATGTTGCATTCCGTTTAGAATCTTCCTATTTAATGCATGTTAATAACCATCTTTTGTTTACTGTGGACTTTGATTATCAGCCAGCAACATGATTTTTATGTGTTACTTGTTTGCTCCCACACAGGTTTACCTGGGCCTATTGCAGAAGGTAGTAACTATGCAGATATTACTGTAATGACCGGTGTGGTATCAAATACTTTTGTTCAGGCCAAGTTATCTCATGGCCTTTTCCACCAGAATGCTCATTCTTTTTGCAAACAATTTCAATTGACCTCCTCACAGGCTCGTGATATCCTGTTGTCTTGTCCCTCCTGTTGTGGGATTGCTCTCGCTCCTTTAGCAGAAGGTACTAACACCCAAGGTTTAACAGCTAACTCCATTTGGCAAATTGGTATTACCCATATCCCAGAGTCTGGTTGTTTGAGATATGTTCATGCTTCTATTGACACCTATTCCCATTTCCTAATGGGAACTTCTCATAGCAGAGAGAAGGCCTGTGACACCATCGGGCACTGGCGCACCTGTTTCACCACTCTGGGCCTTCCCGACACCATCAGCGCGCCGGCCTAGACCTCAGAGTGAGCTGCTAACTTCTTGCAGCAATGGGGTGTGTTTCACCATAGGGGCATTCCCCACTCTCCCACAGGGCAAGCTATCCCCAAGCATGCCCATAGAACCCTAAAAACCATGCTTGAAAAACAAAAAGAGGGGGAGCTGAGGTGCCCTCATGGCAGACTACCTAAAGGCCTTATATGTCCTGAATTTTTTTAAATTGGGATGAGACGGGACAAACAGCATGTGAGAGACAGTATTCCTTCAACACTAAGACTCATCTAAGATCTCCAGAAATGGTGAAGGACTTTGGTAAAATAAAATTTAATGGTAAATGAACTGGACAATGGAAAGGACCCCTGGACTTAATGACATGGGGAAGAGGTTAAGCCTCTGTCTCCACAGGCAACCAGGTAGAGTGGATTCCATTACGGTGTGTGCCACCTTTTGTTGCACTATTCTGATTCCATGTGCATATAGTTGCTATGTTATAAGCATGTTAGAGTTTTTGAAAACTTTTTATAGTTATTATTGTTGTCACTGTTATTAATGTTTTAGGAGTTGTTTAGGTTTTTTCTTGTAGGTTTTTGTTGCCTAATAAAAAAACCAAAACAGGCAGGGAGATGTGGGATATGGGGGTATAATTGTTAAAGTTGCTCAGGTTATGCTCACCAGAAGGCCCAGTGGGAAAGGCACAGCTGCAGGCTGGATGGTGGAAGTTGGTTGAAAGCTGAGAGGCAGCTATGAGTGAGGAGAGAGTCAAGCTGGGAGTGAGGCTGTGATTGTCTGGAGGAACAGGTGGACAGTGTGTGAGTGGGAAGCTGATTGGCTGAAGGAACACATGGTCAGTGTATGAGCAGGAAGCTGATTGGCTGAAGGAATGTGCGGACAGTGTATGCGCAGGAAGCTGATTGGGTGATAGGATGTGCGGACAGCAGCGCTGCAGCTGAGCCAGCCAATGGGTGCCCTCTTTCTGTTAGGCCTCGGTTTGGTTTCAGCTATGTCAGGTGGAGATTAAAGGTATAAAAAAGGCAATTTCTACCATAAAGCAATCTCCTTTGGATGCATAAGGGGGTCCATGTCACTTTGTTCCCCACTGCTACAGTCTTTGCAAGCATGATTTACATTAATCAAACCAACACTGAAGAGCATGAAACTTATTCTAATATCTGCCGTACCACACCCTAAAAATAACAGAAGAAAACAAGCTGAGATAAAGGTATTTGCTGTCAAAGACAGGGAAATCCCTTCTGAAAGCCACAGTGTTGGCATCCTCTTAAGAAATGAAACAAGAGTGCAAAAATTAAACCTCCTGGAGATTTCAGATTAAAGAAAGTGTCTCATGTGTTTTGGTTTAGCACATCACCATGGCAGGGTAGTTTGTGACCTGGGAGGTGCAGCCAGTAGGAAAAGCAGGTAATTATTTATAAACCCTGGTCCTGTTAGCTGCTTCCGATCTGCTGCACTCTGAAGGTGCCCTAAAATCGGCATCAGCAGCAAACTTGAAAACCTGAACCCTGCCTGAGAGTAATTTATAGCATCTGAGCTATTATTTGCTGATTCCCTGGGAGGACATTCTTGTGGACAATGAGGGCAGAACAGCATCATTGCTTTCTCCACACCTTGAATCATCTAGGGAAAGCTGGTACAGAGAGACTCACATAGTCTCAATTTCTGCCCTTAGATCAATGTATTTTAACTCATGGATTGGCACACACCTGAATGACTAGGAAATAGCTGCACGAGATAAACTAGCCAAGGGATTCACATCAGTGAGCCGTTGCAGAGAAGAGCAGGTTTATCCTTTGTATGCTTGTTGCAAAGACAAGAGTACACAAGACAGAGATAAGGTCAGAGCTCTCCTATTTCATGTGGAAATACAGAGGATGAGCAAGTAGCTACTCAACTTGCTCAGCTGCTGTAAGACACCATGACCATCTCTTAGGTTAAAACCATAAATAATTTTTAAAATGCAGACCAGTAGCATGACATTTAAAGGGCATCCTTCTCAAGCATGTGCTCTTCAACATCCACATTAATGACCTGGATGCAGAACTTGAAGGAATACTTAGGAAGTTTGCTGTCTGCACTGAACTGGGAGGAGCTGTCGAGTCTCTCAGGGGCAGAGAGGGCCTCCAGAGAAACCTTGACAAATCGGAGAAATGGGTATCACCAATTGTGGGAAGTTCAACAGGGGAAGTGCTGGATTCTGCATGTGGGAAGGGGCAAGGCTGGATGTGTGGGTGGACTGGGGAATGAGGCTGAGAGCAGCTGTAGGAAGGGACTTGGGAGTCCTGGTCCATGGCAAGTTGAACATGAGTCAGCAGCATCCTGGCACCATGAAGGACATCTCTGTCCTGGGCATTAGGTAAAGCATTCCTGGTCAGGCAGGGGATTGTCCTGCTCTGCTTTGGGGCAGCCCCACCTCAAGTGCTGGGGGCAGTTTTGAGCACCACAGTATAAAAAAGACATTAGGCCATGAGAGACCATCCAAAGAAGGGCCATAAGGATGGTGAAGGGCCTTGAGGGGAAGCCATATGAGGACTGGCTGAGGACACTTGGTCTGTTCAGCTGGAGGAGACTGAGGTCAGACCTCACTGGGATCTTCAACATTCTCCTGAGGGACAGCAGAGGGGCAGGAACCAATCTCTTCACTCTCCTGACCAGGGATAGGACTTGAGAAAATGGCTACAGCTGTGTCCAGGGAGGATTAGGCTGGATATCAGGAAAAGGTTCTTCCCACAAAGGGTGGCTGGACACTGAACTGGTTCCTCATGGAATGGGTCACTGCCCAAGGCTTCCAGAACTCAAGGAGTGTTTGGACAATGTGTTCAGGCACAGGGTGGGATTGTTGGGGTGTCCTGTGCAGGGCCAGGAGTTGGACTTGATCTTCACAGGTCCTTCCCAACTCAGTATATTTCTGTGATTCTATGACATCAAAAATGCTTGCTCTACTCTCAGGGCATTAATCCTTAGCAAAACTCACTTGAAGTGATGCCAGGCATGGTACAAGGCACTGAGGTCATGGGTGTGCAGAATGGCATCACACACATGTCACCAAGGAGGAGATGAAGAGGCTCCAGCCCAGAGTCCACATGCCTCATGGCTGAAGGGTGCTGGGTTTGCAGTACTTGCACTGGATCCACACCCGATACATCGTCATCTGCTTCCCACGGTTCACTTGCAATCGCCGATCAACCAGATTCTGGACTTTTTCCAGCCCAGCTGTGGTAAACAGATGATCTAACTCATCTGGAAGCAAAGAGAAGGAAACTGAGGAGACCATAGCTTTTCTTTAACTGATACCTGCTCACAGGTATCAGTATCCTGCCAGAGGAAACCCAGGGTCTCACCCTAGCAGGCAAATGATCAAACAAGACAACTACTTTACTAGGGGAGTTTAACATCACAGTTTTTCAAGTTTTCCTTCTAGCAAAGAAGGAAAGAATTATTTGGAGTACATCTAGAACTAGAGACTTGACAAAGGAAACAGCAGCAGTTTTAAATAAGCATACTGCTTGTAGTAAGCAATTAAGGAGCATCTTCTGGCAAGCTGGGACAGAGCTATTACTTCCCCCTTGCCCAGAGGAATTTCAGAGTCCACAAGAGCAAAGAACAGGATCAGACCTATGCTTTTAAATAGTGGCAGTTAGATCTGTGCTGCTTAGGCTGGAGGGGAATTGGATTCATTAAGGTTAAATTTGGAAAACAAAAAAAATCCCTCAACCCCACACCCTGTTGGGGCCCAATTAAAGCTCCAAGAGCCCTTGAGGCTTCAACAATTCCACTGGCAGATAATCCTGACCAAATAAGTAAGTCTCACAGTGCCCCAGTCCTGCTGAGCAGCAGAGCTTACTCCCAGAGCACGTGGTTTGTCTGGAGTTTCTGTAGGAAAAGTCTGACAGGTTTCAGCTTGTGCTTCTTTATCAGATGCTTTCCATTGTGAAGTGTTCACCAAACATGCATTAAACATTCATTTTGTTGTGCCAAACATGACTTGTGCAGAGGGGAACAGTTCAGTTGTGCCAATGCTCTAGAACTGACTGTGCTCAGAGGCCAGTAGTGGAGGGACTGGAGGTGCAGCTGGTGATAAACAGGAGAGTAACAATTGCTGCTAACACCAAGCAGCAGCTGAACTGGAGGGGCTGCCTCAGCTCCATGCTGAACCACACCCTTCTGATTTCCTCACATGAGAGCAGGAAAATTAAGGGAAGGCCTGCTAAGTGGTGTCCATCTCTCTCCATCATCTGCAGCCAATATACAAGGAGAGCTCCTCCAATCCCACCCCTCCCAGGGTAGCAAACACACCAGTCTTCCTCTTAAAAGATTTTCCACTAAGGAAATTGACCATGTCATGCTTGCACCAGAAGCTGAGAAGCCCAGGTCACTGTTTAATTGGGAGATACTTAACATTTCACAGGGCTCCAAGAAAGAGGCTGAAAAGATCTAGTGGCCAATCAGGAGGGCACAGGGACAAGAAGTGGTGAAGAGAGTCAGAGGGATGTTTCTGGCCTCCTACCTTGTGTGAAGAAGTAGACTCTGGTGCCATCACCTCTTACATAGAAGTTATCAGACAGACATTGACCTAAGAGAAGACAGATAAAAACAGTTACCAGTGATCACTTAAAAATCAACAACTGCCATCCAACAATGGGCCCTTCTCCAGCACACACTGTGCTTTGCAGAATTAATGAGCTGCTTCCAAACAGGGCAGACACAGCTTCAGAGAAGCAGAATCTACTAGTGATGGAGCAAGAATTCCCACGGGAAAGGAAATACCTTTCTTAAACCGAAGCTGGGCAAGATCATAACGGCCGTAATCTCGCAACAAGATCATTCCCCCTGGTTTCAGAAGGCGACTCAGTCTGGTCACAATGGACTGCATTCTGAGAGAAGAACAAACCAGGACACTCAACAAGCTGCAAAATCATGTTTCTTTCCTTCCAAAAAGATGGAATAAAGTTTTTACATTTCAACTTCATGTAAAGAGCTACCCAAAGCCAGCAGCATTCTGAGCTCTCCCAGAGTCAGGTGGGTTCATTTTATTTGGCCTCTATTTTTTGACATTGCCCAATTATGCTTTTTTTCCTACAAGGATAACATCCTGCCACAGCAGGGATTAACTGCTCTCTCTTCCTGATTACAAAAGGATCTCCACTGGTTTCTGCAAAACAAATAGTAAGCGAACTTGAAGAGAAGTGTTGTGAAGTAAAACTAAAGGGAACAAAAAAAGAGACTAGTGTAGGTTGCAACAATTATCACACTAAGACTACAGTGCTTTCCTCACATTTTTCCTGAACCTGAACCCTTCTTTCTTGCTGCCTCCCATGTTAGAAATTAATCTACCCTCTGAGCCTGAAAATCCAGCAGAATACTTTCCAAAGTGAGTGCTCAGTGTGGCTGGGGCTCAGAACAGTGATCCAAGCAATGAATCACCCTGTCCTCTGTCAGAATTGGTTACAACAGCAAATACCTGCAAATTTTGTTTGCTGAGGCTTCGTGGAAAACTGGACCACTGTCGCAGACATTTTTTTCACAGAAATCCTTTCTTTCAGATTTCTGTGTCTTCTGGAAGGCAGAGGCCTCAGAAGAGAATGTAAACAATTATTATCAGCTGCTGTGAGATGCAACAGGGGCCTCTGTGATTGGTCTCATGTGCTTGTTTATAATTAAGGGCCAATCACAAAGTGCAAGCTAGGGACAGAGTCCCTGGACACAACTTTGTTATAGATTCTTTCTTTTCCATTCTTAGCCTAGCAGCCGCCTCTGCAAACTGCTCTCTTTATTCTATTTAGTATAGTTATAATGTATTATATATAATATATCAATAAATCCAGCCTTCTGATCAAGAAACAAGGTTCTCGTCCATCTCTCACCCTGGAGACCTTATCAGGTCCCTGTAATAGACCACAAACAGAACAAAGTTTCATTTTCCTTCATAGGAGATTATTAAAGAACTCCAGTCATAGAAGAATTATCTTCTGCAATCAGAAGGAATTATTAAAACTTACTTCTCTGGGAGAATTGCTGAGAGGACAAAGATAAGAATAACAATGTCAAGACTCTCCTCTGGCATTGGGAAAGGACTTTGGTCATTGCACAGGTCATGGACAAATGCAAAGCAGCGAGAAGAATCATATTCTGCATTATTCTGTATTTGAGGGAGAGAAATAAGTAACATTAGTAGCAGACCCTGATCTCAGTATAAGCTGGACTATATGGATTATTAGTATTATATGGAGTATTTTAAATTTCACATTATCAAGAGGTGTGTCCAGAGATCTGTTGCTGTCTCACTGGACTTTTGTGTCAGGTATATTCCTTGGTCAGGCAAGGAACAGGTGTGAAATGTGAAAAAATATTTACACACGGGAGATTTACAAAGAGCTTTGGTCTTGATACAGTCAATCAAAAAAACCCATAAAACTGGACCAGGGTTGATCACAATTTTAAGGTCAGAATTTCCACTAACACTGGTAAGAAATGAGAGATTTATACTGATAAATTGGAAACCTTTACATAAGTGAGAGTATCAGGGCACCTCTCTGCATCACTGAAATCAATATTCATTTAATCTACAAACAGATATTCCCTATACCCCAAAAATAAAACTTGATTGCCTAAAGTTACAGCCTTAAAAAATCAGATTTAGCTGCTGCTACAGATTGCAGAAGCCTCTACAAACAGTGCTTGTGTCACATAAAGAAGATGAAATGGATGCTGACTGTGGTGCTATGCTCCCCTGTCATCTCAGGATTGCATTTGATATTTCATATATTCTCAGTACTGCCTTGACCAGAAATTTATCAGTGGTATTTGTCCTTTGACCAAACTCCAACCTCTTGCACCACAAACATGATTCTTCCTCAGGTGCTTGTACAGAAGAAATCAGACCATGTTCCCAGAACTGTGGTGACAGTGACACGCACAAACAAAAACCAGCTTAAGTTCCTGTTAAAAAATAGCCTGAATGTTTTCAAGGTTTGAGTTTTTTTCAAGTTACTCAGCTAAAAGAACACTGCATTGAGAAAAGTACTGCCAACCACAGGGGAATAAAATCTGTCTGACTTATTTGCTGCCACCGTGACATTTTGAGAACTTTTACTTCCCTAATTTCTACTATCTTTGATGGCTCATTTTCCAGATTTCCCAGTGCAAGGGTCAGCACCAGGGCTGGCTAAAACCAGAAAGCTGCCAGCACAGCCAGAGAGTCACTGGCAGCTGGTATAGATTTGTGTTAATGGGCAATTGGCCCCAGATACTTCCCACATCTTCATAAGTCACCACTGAGATTACCTGGACAAGATCCACAGCTACTGTAGAAAAATCACAGCAATAAACGAACAAGCCCGGGTCACTGCAATAAATCAAAGAAACTCATTTATGCTGAGGAATTCAGGAGTGTTTCAAATGCACAAAGCCCAGAAATCCTAGGCTTTAGTTTTTGTGCAAAATCTGGTGGATTCCATTGCTCCTTTATGTCCATTCTTTTCATATGGAACTGACTGCTTCCTTTGTATTTTAAATCTAAAACCAAGGGCTTCCAAGCTCAAAACACAATAACCCGAAGCTGCAGATGGCAAAGATACCATTATCATTTGGCTTTTCTCTGAGCTTGTAATGGAACATTTTTCCAATTGTTTTTAAGAGGCTGGTATCTCATGCAGGTGAAAGCCTACTGAGAATTACTTCACAGAATCCCAGAATGGTGTGGGCTTGGAGGAACGTTAAAGATCATCCAGTCCCACCCCTGCTTTGGGCAGAGACACCTTCCACTAGACCAAGGTGTTCCAAGCCCTGTCCAACCTGGCCTTGGACACTTCTAGGAATGTGAAAGTCACAGCTTTTCTGGACAACCCATGCCAGGGCCTCCCCACCCTCAAAGGGAACAATTCCTTCCTAATATCCCATTTATCACTGCCCTCTGGCAGTGGGAAGCCATTTCCTCTTGTCTCTACTTACTTGTTGGTTTGTAAAATTGGGAAGACTGTATTCCCAGCCCCACAGCCAACCTGCATAAACAGAGCAGATGTATACAGTGAAAATAATTCCTTCAGCATGTACATGCAGATAATTTTCAATCATCTCTCTACAGCCATGTAAGGAAGAACTATGCATTAGTAAAGCTGAGAATGGCAGTGACTATTCTGAAGTGTCCATGCAAGATCTGAGTGTGTTAAGGTCTGAGGAACAGGATTACATGTGCGGGAAACCACTAAGCAAGCTCTTGTCAAAATCTTAATAATGAGCTATACATTGCTACTCTTTTGAAAGCTGTTTTTGCTGGAATCCCAAGCATAACAACCATTATGAGTCACTGAAGCACGGGCAAAGGCCATGGATGAGTTACATTCACTTCCATAGAAAATCAGAGCAATGGAGAAGTTAGGTTTGCTTTACTCCAATTACCCCTTCTGCTTGTTCCCATTTGAAGAGATGATGGCTCACACAACTGGGTTTAGGGAATTTGCCTCTGAATGTTTAAAGAATCAGTAAAATTGAAACAGACTGAGCAGAAAACACCGCAGGGGGTTTGCAGTGACAGCTGTAAGTTAAAGAGCTCACTCAGGTGAGATAGGAGATGCACGTTGAGAACACTGTAGTCTGAGGAAATTGTGACAGTGTCAAATTAAATTTAAAAATTCAGGACAGTTCACACTAACTCTCCCTGGAAGGGCAGGACTTTCATATAATACTAAGTATTCAACAAATCCAGTAATATCTACAGTGAACAACTAGAGGTGACAGAGCAAAAAGGTCACAACCAGCTGTGAGCCGTCCAATACTTAAAATTGCCACAAACTTCTCTGGGACAAAGCCTGTATCAGTTTGGGATTCCCTGTTATCACAAAGGCCCTAAGGAACAAACCCAAGAGCATCTTTACATTCTTGGCTTCATTGCTTTGTTTTGCATCTCCCAAGGCAAACAGGAGTCAGCACAAACATGCAGAAGACAATGACAAGGTGTCCTAGGGTGACTATATGATGCTTGCATCCCTGTTTGTCAGTTCTGTTTATGCTGGATGTTAAGTTCTGCATCTTTAAGACTGGTTCCAAGAGCAAAGGAGGAGAGAAGAAGTGTGCAGTTTGTTTGCAGAAACTGTACTTGCTCCCTCTGCTCTGTGTTCCTTCTCAAGGATTGTGTTGTCTGCAAGACAGGCAGTGGGAGAGAACTCTGCTTTACTTTTAGTTATTAGCTAGCTGAGGTAGCAAAGTTCCCTGGACTGTGGTTTTTCTTTTCCTGTGGTTTTTCTTTTCCTTGGAACTGATCGACCCTGCTCTGGGCTAAAACCCCAGAACACTGGGAGCACACATCTGTGGCCCACCAGGGCCCAGGATGCAGCATTCCAGCACTGAGGGACTGATAACAGACTGAGTGAGCCAAGCTACACACCACGACAGGGGTTTTCTGAAGGTGCCATCTCTTCAGAACAGTGAGAGGTTTTATGGTTCAGTATTATTCATTTTTTATGCCTGTGAATACTTTGCTTGTTAAATAAAGAGGTTTTTTCCACTTTTCTCCTGGGAAATATTTTCCTGAACCAGCTGGGGGAGGGGCCACTTGAATCTGCTTTCCAGAGAAACTGCTTTGTAAGTTTCCTCACAGATTTGCCCTGAATCAGGACAGAAGGGGAAGCTTTATACAGAGTAGAAGAATCAGCTTCTTCAAAAGATGACCTTAAAATGCTTGTTTGAACATCTGATAGCAAGAGTTTGGCTTCTATACTTGTAAACTTCTTACAGTTCTTGTGCTCTGCTAATTCAGAGTCTGAACCAAAAGAATCCCAACAGATTTAGTTCAGTTCTAAACTACCCTCTAAGTTTTGCATTTTACTGACTGAAGGCAATCATCCCCTCCCTTGCTGTTTGGCAGTGACACACATTTTTATGTCCCAGTCACACTGACACAAGAGAGGCTTTGATGTGTGACTTTGATTTCCAGCTCTTACCTCTAATATACGGTAAGATGCAGCTGATCCTGGGTAATGCCCATCACTGTTTTTCTGTGCAGCCAACCCCTCCGTGTGGCCTCCAGGTGGGCTTTTTATCAGGTTTAACTGTCTCTCTGTCCTGGTTTCCAACGAGCAATGGCAAATTTCACAGCTTCCCAGCCCTTCCTTTTTGGATTCTTCTTTGTTACTAAATCCATGTACAGAATCTCCATTTTGGCTTGAGTTCCTGTGAGGTGCCAGCTCAGGAAATTCAGTGAACAGCCAGTGCCTGTCCTTGAAGAAGCCGTTTTCGTGGATTTTATAGAAGTCATCCCAGTATTTCTTAGCATTCACCTCATATTCCTCTGTGAACACAAGCAAAAACATCACCAGGCATCAAATCAGAAGGTCTCAGGGTTTAATCAGTTCAGAGAGTGAGGGATCACTGCAGGCACTTATGCACCAACCTACAGTAATAAGTGACATTACTGACTGAAAATCCTTTATTTAAATTTGCAATCCTACACAAACACTCAGCCTATGTCCTCACAGACACTTTGTTAGGACTTAAAAAGGGAAAAGAGAGAAGAGGAAACTCTGTCTCCTGGTAGGATTTAAAGGAAGCCAGCAACAGAAAAAGTCTCTTTGAAGGAGATCGGATTAAAGAAATCCAGGTTTTACTTCCATCTCTAACACTGACTTGTTCAGCTGACTGGAACAATTAATTTGGAGCCTGGTGACATTAAGTGTAAAGCACAACTCCTAAGGAATTTTCTGAGAGCTGCCTGGAGCTGAAAGCTCCTGTCCAACACTGCTCTTATTTTCAGGTGGAGAAACCGAAAAATGAGTTAACTCTCCCTGCCTGGCAGGAAGCTCAGTTAGAATTTATGCAATCCTGCAGGTAACAGGACAGCATGTTTTCCACATTTTGCTGGAGTCCAGTCCAGATAACTTTACTTTCCATAGTTCTGCGCATGTCAGAGCATCACACATTTATGAACTAAAACAAAAGAGGGGAATCAACAGTGACCACTGCATTAAAGTACCAGTGGAGAACTAAGGTGGACAGGCTAAAGATGAACAGAATTAATTTGAGCAGCAGCACTTTCACATCAAATGGTTCACTTCAGGAGAAAGAGGAGTATTACAGGGAGTTGGAAAAGCTTACAAAGCCACAATAGAGTGAAATTTGAGTCACCTACAAACTTATTTCCACACACTTTCACAGATTTCAGATCAAGTACAGTCTGGGGGAACTATTTCTTCCACGGGAAGCTACAAATCCAAGTGACTTTCTATGACTTCATCAATGTGATGAGTTTTTTGTTCTGGGAATTGATGCCTAATTATAGCATCCTGTGCTTGAAATCACCTACAGACATTAACATCCATGGCCAGAAATCCCAACTGCATGCCAATAATAAGTAACTCCTCAACCATCTTTGGATGGCAACAAATGCATTACTGAATAAGAATGACTGTAGGGTATTATTAGCTGAACTGCTGTTTATTTATTAGTCTTCCTGAAGAACATAAAACTGTTTCAAAGTGAGATGGTAGAGTGAACCCAGAACACCTGGAAAAATATGTAGCCTCAGCCAAATATAGACAAAAATGGCTTTAACAAAGAAGCACTAATCAGTCATATGTCTATTTTTAGTAGGATATATCCCTGCAGCACAAAGAGCTATATAGAAAATAATCTCTTTACCTCAACTACAAGGATTTTCTCCTTTTAAGAAGCCTGGTTCTTACCCACGAAGATGAAGGAAACTTTAATGTCTGGTATTAGACACAAGCAGTAAGTTTGCACCATGATCTCACTGCAGGTCACAGTGAACAGAGCCAGGTCAGTTCACTGTTTGCATGGAAGGAGTCAGGGACTGCTGATGCTGAAAGAAGTGCTATTGACCCAAACCCTTGCACACTCTACCCTAAACTTTCTTTCTCCCATGTACCAGCAGGAATATGCAAGGCTTCTGAGGCTGAAACTTTTTCGCGTAACAAAACCACAGATCCTGATTCCTGCTCATCTCCAACAATTCCATGACAGCCTGACTGCTGTGGAATGCTTACTTGAGACACTGGGACAAAATTCCAGCCCAGCCATTTTGGATTGCCCATATTTTTGCCACATTACACTGGTGAAGAAGACATTGTACTCTTCCTTTGTTACATTAGTTTGAAATTCTGTTGGATGCTATTGAAGAGCTGTCATACTCCAAACTACATGTGGGGAAGCTTTATTTGAAGCTCATTTACCTTGGAGCCTGCTGTTTTCAAAGCCCTGAATAAATGATCAGTAACAATGTAAATACAAAAAATTAAGGGCCAGCTGACAAAGATCATACAAGAAACAGATTTAAGCAAACATATGACCATGGCTTCCTGCCAGAAAAGTTCACATCACACTTATTTCAGGCCCTTTTTGGAGTATTAGTTCACAGTGCCATTGGTGTGCAAGCCAGATTCCTTCAGGGACTTTCCTGATAAGGACTCCTGACTTCCTGCTCACCTTTATAAGAGCATACCCCCAAAGCCAAGCCCATTCTCACCCCTTCACTGTGCAAAAGAAGAGCAAACAAAAGTAACTGTTCAAAAAGACCAGAAGAGAACCAGGGACCTCCTGAATTGCAAGGGGGCTAATCATGGAACCTCAAAAGGAAACCAAGAAACTTGGATTTCTCTCTCTTTCTTTTCCCAGCCAGGAGACAAAAGTTCCACATAGCCACAGAGCTTCCCTCCTTCTTCAGAACAAATCCTGACATCTCCAAGTAGTCCACAGAATAATACAGTCATAATGACCAATATTCTGCCTTTGTTCTCCTCCTTGGACATCCTGTTTCTCAAACTACCAGACCCTTCAAGCACATTTGCCTGGGCTGCTTTCCCTACTTTCCAGCCATCCCATTGTCTCCACAGGCTTCCCAGTGAATAGCAACCATCAACATTTGACTGGCCTCCATTGTTCACTCTGGAAAATATATCATGGAGTTCTGACAAACGGTTCCAACAGCAAATTACTCCACAATTTCCTAGTTGTATGTAGGTTCTCAAAGCATGACAGACAGCACCCTTTAATGCTAACCATATTTTAAAATAAGCTCAACACAATGGGCATCACAATGGAAAACTGCTGGATATCTATAGGAGTCCAAGAAATTAGGAGGGTTACTCTTTGCTGAATTAAATTTGCTATTGTGAACACAACTGGAAGCTATATGGAAGTGTCTCAATAGTTCCAGTAGTGCTCAGCATCATCTGACTGGTGACACACTCGATTTAATTTTCACTAAAGGAGCAGATACACCCTAGAGCTCAGCAGGGTATAACAAGATCATCATCAGATAAGTTTCTTATCAAACCAAAGAACCATTTCACCAACATTTGAGGAACTAGATGATCTCTACCAGGTGTGGAGAAAATGCATTATTAACCATCTCAGAATGGCTTCAACCATGACTTAACCAAAGACCTGAGCACCTTGAGCTTGATTCAGAGACGAGTAAGCTCTGCATTTTGGAGTGATAAATATCCTTTAAATCATACAAAATTCAAACTTTGGAATCCCTTTGCTGTCTATCTGAGGATAAACAATCAAGATAAAATAATTTTTCTTTCTCTGATTAAATTGTTCTCATGTGGTTTGTTTGCTTTGTAGAGATATAAATATCTCTTTGTAGAGATATGGACACTACTTTCTCAGACCCTTTAGAGAGAAAATCAGCTTGGGTCAGGGCTCACTCCACAGCAAGTCAGCAAAAACTGTGTACTAGCAGTTAAGCTTTAAAGAGCAAAAATAAGCAGAGGCAACAACTCTACACTCAAGAGAGGTTTTTGTTGACAATGAACACTAACAAGTATTTAACACACACATCATGACAGAGAAGTGTAACCCAATCTGACTCCTCCCAACCAGCAGGAGTCTCTAGTGAAGGTGGAAGAGTCACAGGGAGATAAATTAAGACCAGAAAGGTTCCTCCCCCTCAATTTCCCATTATCACAGCTGTGTTAATGCCTCCTGAGTGACTGGGAGAGGGGGAAGAGAGGAACTGATGATGTTGTGATGTGGCTCTGGCCAGACTGTTCCATTCCTGGCACAAAGCTGACTCACATGAGGACACTCTCCAAAAGTACCTTGTTTGTCTTGTGGCAATAGTTGTGAGCTGTTTTCTTGAACTTTACTCCTGGCACTGGCTTCCTGCTCTTCTGACCATTCCACATTATCCCTGTTGTGAAAAATAAGATGAACTAGAGCTAAGCATGGTAGGAAAGAGAAAGGTCTGGAGAGCCCTCCAAATGGACTGGGCTGCAGATGTGATCCCCAATTCCAGCCCAGCACCAGCACAACAGCCTAGTCAGCATGTGCAAGTCCTAGTCCTGAAAGAACTCATGGAATTGCAAACAGGAGGGATCCTAAATCTGTCCCATTTTGGATGCTCAGTCAAGTCAAATTTAAAGAGAATAGATCCTTGCTAAAACCATGACAGCACTCAGCACAAAACTACATCGTCTCTCTCAAGTTAAAGCAGAAAAGGCAGCTGGGTTATTTGGAAGGTAACTGTTAAATGAAATCAAATGATGAGAAAATTAGGGGAAGCTTTAAAGCATTAAGAATTATTAATAACTTCAATGCACATACACAGTTATGCAGTCATTAAAGTGATTCACTTGGCCTTTTTTCATTAAAACAAGTCAATGAAAAGCAGAGTACAAGGCTCAAGAAGCAGTTCTTGTCTCACAAGGAATCAGTCATCTGATTTTAACTCACAAAACAAAGGCTTAAATATTACGTCTGTGAAAAAACAGATTACTAAGAATTTCCACAGGAAAACTAAGGATATGCTTTTGTAACATACCTTTTGTATAGAACAGTCCCAGAAGGAATGACAGGCTGACACATATAAATATCACTTAATTACAAATTAAACACACCCGATTCTTGACATGGTAGAGCAGCCAGAGACCAAAAGCGGATCTATTTACCCCCAAAATGCAAAATACCTTCAGTTCCCAGCAAATTAGAGAATTTGGATGTTTAACTGACTTAAAACAACTTCTGCATCTACATAAAGAGCTCCTGTTCCAAGCACACACTTGGCACAACCTTACTGAAAGAATGTCAGGTTATGGATATTCTGACAGAAGGTAATTTACCTCTATTAACCATAGCAATAAAACAATTGCTGCAACCACAGGAGCCTGAGGAATTCTACTGCTTCAGAAGGGATTGAGAATGGCTCAGAACTCTGCTGATCAGTCCTGAAGTTTCAGGACACTCTGAGGACCAATCCCAAAGGTTCAGGAGCCCCCAGAGAATCAGTCCCCAAGGCCCAGAACCCCGCAGGGAGCAGTTCCAAGTGCTCAGGACCCCCGGACACCAGCACCGGCCACATAGAGCAGTGCCCCGCTCGGGGATGCCGGTCCCCGCCCGGCCCGCAGTCGCTGTGCGGCCGCCAGCCCCACATCCACCGCTGCCCCGGCCTGCTCCACGCCCTGAGGGTGCCTCTCGAGGCGCGCCCGGAGAAGAGGGCGGTCACCGCGGTCAGGGCCCCGTGAGGCGGAGCGGGCACGTCGGGACTGGCTCATTACACAGCGCTTGGCCACAGACACCGCAAATCGGAGAGGCGACGGCGAGCCCGCCCCGGCCACCCCCACCCCACCGCCGAGCGCGGGGCGGCACCGCAGGGCAGCAGAACCCTGGGCGGCTCACGGGGGTCTAGAGCGGGCAGCGGCGGCAGCCCTCACGCACCAGGCGTTGTGCTGGAAAAGCCGGGAGGGGTCGGTGAGGAGCCGCCTCCCGAAAGGCCGCCGCTCCCCGGCCTCGCTGGGCGCCGCCATGACGGGCTGGGCAGAGCCGGAAGCGGAAGCGACCCCGTGCGCTCCGACCCGAAGGAGGACTGCGGGCGGCGGTCACGTGGGGGGGCGGTCGGGTGAGGCGGTGCCGTGAGGGGGAAGGGCTCGCGAATGGCTCTGGGGAGTTTATCTCCATTTATCGCGTTCCAGGGAGCGCCGGAACGGGACAGGGTACCACAGGGATTCTTCTGCCCCAGCCTTGCTGCTCCAGTAGGGTCATTCCAGAGTACATGGCACAGAATCCCAGAATGGTTTGGGTGGGAAGGGACCTTAGAGCCCACCCAGTGCCACCTCTGCCATGGCAGGGTCACCTTCCACTGTCCCAGGCTGCTCTAGGTTCTGTCCAGCCTGTCCTTGCACACTTTCAGGAATCCAGGGGCAGCCACAGCTACTTTGGGCACCCTGTGCCAGGGCGTGCCCACCCTCACAGGGAGGAATTTCCTCCCAACATCCCAGCAAATCCTGGTCTTTCAAATTGAACCCATTCCCCCTTGTCCTCTTACAACGAGGTATAATGGGTTCAAATTCAAAGGATTTGAATGGATTGCCTGTGAGATGCAAAGCTGTGTTCATATCGGGTACAAACAGGCGACGTGTGTATTTTGTGAATGCGAAATGTGTGGATACCGACAATGGGATAGTTGCGAATTCTAATAATAACTGAGGAAAATAAAGCATGGAAAAAGGCCTTTGAACCTATCTTTTGTTTGCAATTAACCCTGGTTGATTTAGGAGCATTAGAATTCAGGTGTTAAAGATGTTGCTTTTTGCTTGCATTTAATCCATAAAAAGCTCTGCAATAATAACCTTTTGAAGTATAATTTAGAACATTACTTGTATCCTTGAAACTATAGCTTTGGAATATATATAAAAGAAACATGCTTATCTCATGCCTTATTGAAGCAGAGAAAAACAGCTTGAGAAAGGAAGATGAACATCACCTCAAGGGTTTATGGTTTCGACCAAAGGGACACTGGACATCACTGTAATGAGATTTATAGTCTCTGCAATTAAAAGGTGGACACACATCTGGGAGCTGGACCGCACCAGATGGGATTAGGCTTTCTTCTTTCGGAAACTGGACCGTCACCATCTGGGGATACTTCTTTGAGATACATCCTGAGAAATTAAAATTACAGTAGCGTATAGAATTGTGATGTAATAATTTGAAATAAAAATTGCTGATGAGTAAAAGATTGGAAATAGAAACTGCTGAAAAAAACTGATGAATACCCCTATAAATACCTGTAACCATCAATTATTGGTGTGCAGTTGGAGGGAAAACTTCCCCCACTGTACCCAGCGCTGTATTACTCATACTTTACCATATTAAATAATAAATTGATTGCTGCTTGAATATTGGCCTAGTCAAGCTTCTTATTCCTAACATCCAGGTTCTGTCCAGCCTGCCCTTGCACACTTTCAGGAATCCAGGGGCAGCCACAGCTACTTTGGGCACCCTGGCCAGTGCCTGCCCATCCTCCCAGGGAGGAATTTCCTCCCAACATCCCAGCAAATCCTGGTCTTTCAAATCGAACCCATTCCCCCTTGTCCTCTTACAATGAGGTATAATGGGTTCAAATTCAAAGGATTTGAATGGATTTCCCAGGACTGCCTCCAGACAGTTCTGGAATATCTCCAACAATGAAAGCTTGACACCTCCGGACAATTTCATCCAGTGCTTGGTCACTGCACAATGATGAAGTTCTTTTGCATGTTCAGGTGGAACTTCCTGGGCATCAGTTTGTGCCTGTTGCCTCTCGTTCTATTGCTCAGCACCTCTGAGCAGAGTCCAGCTCCATCTCCTTGGCACCCTTTTAGATATTTATTTATTTGGCCTTCTGGGAAGAGGGAGGGAAGATGAAGGAGGAAGGACAGAAATTGAGGAGGGCGCCAGGATGATCAGAAAGATAGAACACCTCTTGTACAAGGAAAGACTAAGACAGTTGGGATTGTTCAGCCTGGAGATGAGAAGCTCTGTGGTGACTTGAATGTGGCCCTTTCCAGTACCTGAGGGAAGTCTCCAAAAAAGATGGAAAGCAACTATTTACAAGGGCCTGGAGTGACAGGACAAGGGGGAATGGCTTCACACTGACAGGGGGCAGGGTTAAAGGGGATATTGTAAGAAATCCTTCCCTGGGAGGGTGGGCAGGCCCTGGCACAGGGTGCCCAGAGCAGCTGGGGTGGCCCCTGGATCCCTGGCAGTGCCTAAGGCCAGGCTGGACATTGGAGCTTGGAGCAGCCTGGGATAGTGGAAGGTGTCTCTGCCATGGCAGGAGTGGAACTGGATGGGCTTTAAAGTCCCCTACAAACTATTCTGTGATTCTGTAATTTTGTTCATAGCATGGAAAGGGAGGCACAGGGTGACTTTCCAAATTTTGGGGGGCATCTTTCTGCAGCACTTGAAGGAGTCTCTATCCATCCATACTGGCTGGTGCTGTCTCTGAGCTCCTGTGGGTGGCAACCAGAAGACAAAAGTGAGAGACACTGGCTTGTGAAACAGCCCAGCCCCACTCAGCACCAGCTGCTGCACCTGTGCCTTTGGAGGGACCTGGTACCTGGGGAGTTTAAAATGCAGGGGTGTGACATGCCCCTGGTGGCACTTCTAGCAGTGCCTTTGCAGAGCAGATGGCAGCCATGCAGATGCTTCTGGATGTGCAACCAGAGAAAAAGCTTTCCTGGAAATCTCATCTTGGGGCCCCTGTGGCAGAAATATAAGGCAGAAATACCCCAGTAGAGAGGGGCACTTCCCTCTCTGTCCCACAGAGGCAACTCCCCTGATAATCTGAAACAATTCTCCTGAGGCAGAGTTGCCAACTCCACCCATTTCCCAAGGACTTTGAGGTGAAGGATTCCTCTGGTAATTGTAGCTGCCCGGGTCATTTTTCCTATGGGCTGAAGAGGAAGAGAGTGGTTAGAGCTGTGACTGAGCCTTGTCCTGCTTTCAGAGAGCTCAAAGGGAGCAGAGATCCCAGCAGCCTTGAGAAGATCTGGACAAGTTATGCCATGGGGATCCATCCCTATTTTTCACACTGCTGGTTAGGTATCTGGCAGGGAGGACAATTCCCTGCAGTTTATCATTAGCCGGAAGAGGTAAGGTTGACTCTTTCTATGTTCCATCTGCTAAGGGAAGAGCTTGGCCTCTGCTCTTGTAGCCAGGAACATCTGAAACAAACTGGAAAAAGGGAAAAAGTGAGAGTCTGGACTAAATCCAGGGACAGAAATCCCCATCATATCATGATGCCTCTGTGGCACCTGGAGGTACAAAAATAAGGCATTAGACCCTGCTGAGACAGGGAAGGATGACTTTACTGCTGGAGGAGCCACCAGTCCCTCACCACCAGAGACTTGCTTCCATGTTTATCCTATGTGGGTGGGAACCACTGCAATATTTTAAGGGACCAATGGCCTCATGTTAACATCACATCCTTGTCATCTGACAAGCACTAGTACAGGCATGCAGGAGGCTTTTAACTAATCTGTTGGTTTACAAACATTTCTAGGTTTCCTCCAAGGAAAAAGACCGTAGATACCTAGCCTTACCTTCCTCTGTCCTAAGGCTTCCAGCTTTCCTGGCTGGTCAGGTGAGCCCTGCTGGCTGTGGAGCCCAGGATGGAGTTCGGGTCTGGGTGTCACCCTTGTGCCCTAGGGAAGTGCCCAGGCAATGTTTGAGTGGAGCAGGGAGTGTTGCCAGCACTCCAGGGAGATTTCAGTCTTTGGGAGTGACACCAAAAGGGCAGCTGGAGAGACTCCATCCATAGAATCCAGACCTGACACCTCCCACGGCTCTGGGGTCAAGTGAGTTTCCTCTGTGACCAGATCAAAGCCCAGATTGTCCACAATGGTTGTGCTCTTTGTAACAAGAAAGTGTTGGAAAACTGCCCTGCCTGCTGGCAGTCAGCACAGAGAGACTTGCCAAAAAGAGGTTAATAATAACAATAATTTTAATAGTGTCTCCTTTGCCTTTCACCCACTCCTTCCATCTCAGGATCTGAAGAAATGTAGCCACAATAATGCAATGAAACTCCCTCCCTCCCAGCAGGGTTGGGTGCTGAGGCCAAAGAAGATTAAATTACCTTTCCATGGCCACTCATAACCCATCACTTCCTTCAATGCTCCACCAAGCATCCAGACACAGCCCTTTCTCTTATGCCCTGCTGAGGCGTGGCACTGCTGAGACACACGGAGTTCACACTGTGCCTCTCTGCCATATAATGCAAAGCAAAAATTCAACCCAAGATGAAGCGGAGTGCAGAAATAGAGAGAATTTAAGCTGTGCTGAGTGCATGGTGTGTCCCATGCCAGAGTGACCCAAAGAGAGTTGCAGAGACCCAGCAGCCTCCCTGTGTTTGTGTTGCTGGGTAGCTGAAGGAGAGGCCAGGTGGGAGCAGAGAGCAAGGAGGTGAATGCCAGTCCCCTCCTGTGGTGTGTCCTGGGCTCCCTGCAGCTCCTTGCTGGCCAAGGGGATAGCTGGAATCAACATTGTGGGTGTCAGCCACATCCCCAGGACTGTGGGGGAAGGTGGAGTAAGTCAGTGGGGAGATACCACAGTCATGGAATGGTTGGGGTTGGAAGGGATCTTAAAGACCATCTCATTCTACCCACTGCCATAGGCAGGGATATCTTCCACTCAACCAGGCTGCTCCAAGCCCTGCTCAACCTGGCCTTGAACTCTTCCAGGGATGGGGCAGCCACAGCTGTTCTGGGCACTCTGTGTCAGGGCCTCCCCACCCTCACAAGAAGGAATTTCTTCCCAATATCCCATCTAACCCTGCCCTCTGGCAGTGGGAAGCCATTCTCCCTTGTCCTGTGACTCTAGGCCCTTGTAAAAAAGTCTCTCTCCATCTTTCCTGTCAGCTTCTTCACGTAGTGCAAGGTCACAATGAGGTCACTCTGAAGCTTTGTTTCTCCAGGCTGAACAATCCCAATTCTCTCAGAAAATATGTTTGAGGAAGGGGAGCCCAAAATACAACCTAAATTATTCTGTGATTTTGTGCCAAGGAAAATGCAACATTTTGGCTTTTTGTTTTTAATTCCAGCTCTTTCTTCTCTTCTCCAAATCTTAAGTTTTCTGCCCAGCAGATGTTCCAGATCCTGAACTATCCTGAAGTGCTGATGTACTCACCATCTACAGTCATGTCCTTCAGTACCTCCTGGAGACTCTGTTCTGGAAAATAGATTTCCATTGAGAGTGTTGGGACTTCAGCACTCCAACAGTGACCTGCTTCCCTAGAATTAATGGGGAGATGTGTTTCATTTCAGAAAATTCCATAGACATGTAGAAAACCACTTTCTGGGCTGTGAATCAGACAAAACGCACCTTTTGTCATCTTCTGTCTGTATTGGAAGTGCTTTGCTTATTTTTGGGGTTTATTAACATAAAACAGTTTACAAAAGGAGTTGATGAGGTCCAAGGAAAGAGCACTTCAGCACTTCCAGGAATTAAAGTAGTAGTAAAAAGAATTCTGGCCTTAAGTGTTGCTGTAGGAGCTGTGTCGGTGGGATGGGTTTCAGGGTGTCCCCACTCCCTGGAAACCTCCGTGGGGCAAATGTCCCTGTTCAGCGTGGGAGATGATCACTCAGCAGCCCAGAAAGTGGAAGGCTGGTGTCGAACACGTACAGACACCACCATCTAGTGGTGCCGGGCTCCAACAGCCTCCATGCAGCCCGGAATCCGCACGTCCCGCGCAGTTGGACCTACTACCGCTCCCAAATGGCTTCTCCCAGGGAGCTGAGAGCAACCACAAAGTCCACAAAGCCCCGCCCAAGGAGGGACCTCCGGCTGCTCCCTCTCCTCTACTCCGGCCCGCACAGCGACACTGCCTTGACATTTTGGGGGGAAAAGTCACTCCCGACTCCCAACAGCTGCTCCTCGTGGTCATGGGCTTGATCCTGCAAAGAGCCGTGCCCCCTGGCATCGAGGGCAGTGAACTGGGATAAACTGGGGTCTTGCCTCATTCCACAGCTCCATGGAAAATGGAAGTCTCCTGCCTGAATAGCATATGTGGAACCGTGTGATCTTCTCCAGTGGAAGCAGCCCCAGGCAGCCTGAGGGGAGCTCATCCTGCTTCTTCAGGCTCTGCTTTTGCCTGAGCCCACTGGCAGACAAAATGATCAGCCTGGGGCCAAACCAAGCTGGGCCTAACTCCACTCAAGTCCAGATTCCACTTGGGTGCTGGAATCACCCACTGAGCCCCTACCTGGCACAGCTGGGGACACTGAACACTGCCCAAGGTGCCTGAATTCTGAATATAGTGTGGGTTGGGAGCACCCGGTAGCACGGGGCATGTATGGGGTGTCAGAGACCCAAGCAAAGAGGATGTTTCATGCTGGGGTTCACTCCTCTTGCATGGGAGTGAAGTGCTGCCAGTACCATAGTCTGCAGTGGACTTTGGCCCACCTTGTGCCCCCCAACTTGTTATTGACCCTAAGGAGGGAACCAGTAACAGAGCAGAGACCCCCATGGGGATCCCACAGCCCTGTTTGCCCTGATTCTACCATCTGTCAACCCATTTAATCTCAAACCAGCTCCCCTAGTTCTGCTGGGGTGTTAGGGACTGCCCTCAGGGCAGAAACCTGGGCACAGGCTGGGGACCACACTGATAATAGTCCGAGTGGTGTTTGTTTTTTTTTTTCCCCCTGGTTTTTGTTTGTTTGTTATCATTTTTATTTTTGTCATGTGAATCACTGGCACTCTGGTGCTGCCCATCCATCCCTGGCCCCCCTCCAGGGCTCAGCCCCAAATCCCACCCAGCACCAACTGCTGCCCCTGCTCCCACACTGCTGGGACAGGCCAGCCAGGGAACAGGGACACAGGGCCACCACCAGCTCAGCCAACACACTGCTGGGGCCGTTGGGGCCAACCCCACAATGGGAGCAAGGTCACTGTTGCTTTTTGGGGCAATTGAGGGGAATTGAGCCATGTGCTCTGGCAGGGCAGGGACCAGGCTGCAGCACTGTTACAGCCCAGCACTGCCCCTGGGACAGCTCTTTGTTTTCCTCCACCGGAACACACAGCCCCAGGCAGCAGGACATAGCCTAAACCCTGCCTGCTCTTCTGGAACCCTGAGCACACACAAGTCCAGGGGTGGTGCAGTTATACAGTCCAAAAAACACAGTAAGGGGAGAGAGGTGTCATGACCCTCCTGCAGCAGCTGCTTGCGCATCCATGTGCACTGTGGCATGGGGACAGCGGAGGCAGGCAGGAGGAGCTCAGCACCATCCCAGGGGCTGAGCCAGGCTGCAGCTGGGACCAGCACAGCTGATGCTACACAGAATTGGCAGGTGAATGCATTGGAGGGAGGGCACTGTTATGCGGAGCACAGCTTTTCACCACCCTGGGTCACAGCAGCACCAGTGACATATGGCTGCAAGAAGAAAGGAGCTGCTGGGCTGCTTGAGCAGTGTCCTGAACCCCCAAAGCCAGTGATGGCTCCTGCCTGCTGGCAGCTGCCCTGTCCCAAAGGAGAAGGTCCCTGTGCCCAGAGGGACCGAGGCCAGCTGAGAAGGGGATTCCAAGTGGGCAGAACTTCACCAGCACACACTGTGGAGGAGAGCACAGCTCAGCATGTGGTTCAAGCAGTTGCTCCTGAAATGCCCAAGGCCTGATGAGCACCAAAGAGTTCACAGACTGACAGAGATCATCCCATTTCTCTGTGTTCAGTGTATGGGGGGCCGGTGGCCTTGTGAGCAACATGCTGAGGTAAGGACCGAGGTTTGCCATGGAAAGCACGTCCCTGCAGTTACAGTGGGGTGACACACAATAGGGGTTGGAGGCAGTCAGAGACTTGTTAAATCACATGCAGTCATTCACACAGGCAGACACAAACAAGCTCTTCTGTAAACTGGGTTCCAGGAGATCCCATGGATCATCAGCTGATCCCATGGCCAGTGCTGGATGTGGCATCCTTACATGTTCCCACGGTATGTAACGTTGGTGAAGGTAGATGTGGCCTCTTTATATAAAGGATTGTGGGTCTGGAGGAGGAAAGAAGATGAAAAAGAGCATAATCACTTTGTGCTTGGCATCAGCATTTGTTCTGTTTAACATCTGGGGTAACTGAGGCACTGTCTCAGCATGGAGTTGTGGATCCCTGTCTTCACCCAAGGCTTTGGATGAGCAGTTTAATGGCTCCCCATAAGGTTTCATGGGGCAGAATAGGGAAAAGCTGCTGTGGAGGAAAGGAAAAGCAGCAGGAGCTCAGGAGGAGAGAGACCTTTTGAAAGGGCCTCCCATCCCATCCCATCCCATCCCATCCCATCCCATCCCATCCCATCCCATCCCACACCATTCCTTCACTTTGTGGGGGGTTAGGAGATGGAGGAGAGGTGGGGGACAGGTATCAGTGCTGTCCCAGCCCCCTCCCTTGTGCTCGGGGTTCCTCATGCTTTCCAGCATCTTGTGGCAGGAGGGACCTCCTGCCTCACTCATGGGATGAAAACACTGCTGTGAGCAGTGAGTAAGGGGGTCATGCTGCTGACAAGTGCTTTGGATATGCTGGAGGGGTGAAAATAACCTAGGACATCTCCTATCACCTGTGCACAGCCCCTGGGACCACAGCAGGCTCAGGGAAGGGGTGTCCTGGCTGGCAGTGTCACCTTGAGTCCTGCCTGGGACACTATCCCAGGCTTTGGAGAGGAATGGGACAAGCTGGCCCTTAAGGACCATGTCATGGGGCAACAGACAGCAGCTGGGCTCCCATGCCAGGAGCACTGGGATCTGGATCCCTCAAGGCAGAGTCTGTGGGGTTTTGGGACTCCTGCCCAGCACACCCAATCCTGCTCCTCACCGTGTCCCACTTGGCCCTGGCCTTCTCCTCCTCGAAATGGGCGAACTCACGGCGGTCATGGATGGTGATGAGGAGCTTCCAAATGAGCAGAGCAGCAAGGCCGATGAGCAGGATGGCACCTGTCACCGAGAGCAGGACCACCAGGACGTCTGGCCCCTTTGGACAGTCTGGAGCAGAGAGGAGGGCAGGGTTGCGGGGAGCTCAGCACCCCCAGGGCAACTTAAAGCAGCTCTGGGGCTACCTGGCCATGTGTACATGGAGCTCCTTTGGTCTCAGGAGGGCATCATCCTCCTCTGCCAGCAAGCAGGAGCCTCTACCCTGAGCACAGCATGCTCTGTGAAGGAGGATCCCATCCATGGGGCATCTGTGCCCAAGCACTCGAGTACCTGTCTGTGGGGTGGGGGTCTGCACCCAAGCCTGGAGCTAGATCAGGTGCATCACAGGTCCCACCTGCAGTGGAGGATGACACCAGAGACCAAGTCCTTGTGCTTGTGAAGTTTGCCCCAAACCACCAGCCCACTGACACCCCCCCCGCCTCTGGCTGTGCGCCAACACTGAATTGGCAAATGAGAGCAGGGAGATCCAGTGTGAGACTCTGCAGCTCCTGCTCCCCCTGCACAGTGCCCTAGGCCATGTGGCCACCCCAGCCTTCGCCCTGCCTCTCCTCTCCCATCTGGCTGTGGGGCTAGGAAGTGTGGACTGTACCCTGCCCATGGCAGACAGCTGCAGTGAGAGCTGGTGGCTGCCTTTCTGGTCCTGCTTCTGAAGGATCTGCAGCCACACAGCCCCAGGCTCAGCTGAGGTCAGTGGAGACCCCAGGGCTGCTGATGGGAGCCTCCTATCTGCTTCCCAAGAAAAATCACCCCCACAAAGTCAAACACAGGATGAGGGTGGTGGGAAGGTTGAACCCCCATCCTTGGTTTCAATGAGGGGATGAAATAACTTAGGAAATGTGATACCTGAGAGGCAGGAAATCATGGCCTGCTGGCACGGAGCAGGGGACAAAGAAGTTCTTTAATCCCTCTCAGCCCCCAACCGTGGTGCCCCATGAGCCTGGCTGGAGTGGGAGGTACAAAGGGAATGCAACATCCACCCCTCCCCGCCCCCAGTCAGCACAGAAACCCAGCACAGTACATTCTGCCTAAGTCCCCAGCCTAAGCATGGCAGCGGGGTCTTACCAGGCTCCTCGATGACATAGAGGATGGACTTGCCACTGGAGTCCTCATAGTACTGGAACCTCATCACACAGTCATTCTCATCCTTATAGGTGCAGTTCACAGCATCCTTGCCCCTGTCACCTGCCAGAGGGAGATGCTCAGAGTCCCCATGCTGAGAGGTGCATACAACAGGGAAAGCATGAGGCATATGCAGCCCCTGGGTTTCCACATATTAGGACAGGGGTTGGGTCTCCTCTTACTGAGTTCCTGCACCGTCTCAATCTCGTCACGGCACATGCGGCTGCAGGACTGCTGCTCCGCCAGCTTTCCCCGCTCAAACTTCTTGCATTCCACACAATCCCTGTGGAAGAGGAGGGAGGTGCCATGAGCTTTTCCAGGCTCTCCTGAGGCAACTGTCACACCTTTCAGTTTCAGGTTGTGGAAATCACAGCAGTCCCAACCCTACTGGGCTGCAGATAGTGAGAGCTCCTGCCACCAGTGCTGCCAGCTCCATGATGGGATATGACCCTTCTCAGCTCTCTGCCAGCTCCCCTGCATTCCACTGAATATGACCTATCCCAGCTGTCTGCCAGTCCACACTGAGGTATGACCTGTCTCAGTCCTCTGCCCTTTCTCACTTTTTGATGGTGCAGGCGTCTGGGCAGGTGGGGCACTTCTCGCAGGTGTCTCCGTAGGAGCCGGGCTGGGTGCACTCGCAGCGGCCGCACACGCAGGAGCCGTGGCCGCTGCACACCAGCCCATTGCTGGACATGCAGGTGTCGGTGCGCGTGGTGCAGTTGCAGTAGTCTCCTGTCCAGTCTGAGTTGCACACACAGTCCCCACAGCTGCACTGCCCATGGCCTGGGGACAACCAAAAGGCATCAGAACTTTAAGTATCTCCACAAAGCCTGTCAGCAATTCCCCATATGGATGCCTATGACCCAGAGGTGCAACTCATCCTCTGTGGGCACTGCAAGGCAGACCAGCCACCTGGGACAACTCCTTTGCACTGTCCTTGGGATGGGACAGTGCAAGGTGTGAGAAGCTCACACCAAACCCAGACCTTCACCATGTGCCCAACACTCCTCTTATCCCACCCAAGCAAGAACAAACTCCCACATTTCAGGCTGAGCTGTCCCAGCTCCAGCAGCAGCAACTGGAGATGCTCTGTCAGATCTGTCTCTGAGCAAGTCAAGTTCTTTCTGTGGCTTTGCATTTCAGATTGAATCAGGACATCTGGTCAAAGCCCCCAAGTCTGACTCCTTTCTCAGGCCTGGACCAGACAGGGAAAGCTGACTGCTGGGAAAAGCCCAACACACGTTCACTGAGACTGGTTTAGTCAGACAGACAGACAGGCATGCTCAAATCCTGCCAAACCCTGGAGCTATTTGGATTGTGGTTTATTTCAGCTCAAAGACCAGACACAGCAAGTGGTGGAAACCCTGTGGACCTGCAGGCGCTGACCTGTCCTGAGCCCTGAGCACAGTGGGAGGGACACGTTGGGAATGCTGCTCCCGGCAGGGGATCGGCTGGGCACTGTCCCAGCCATGCCCTTGGAGGCACCGGCATGTGAAATAAATGTATAACCCCATTAATGAGGAACTAGGGGTGAGTCACAGGAAAATAGTGCCACGCTGGGTGACAAGGCATGGAAACAGATGGGTAGGCTGGGGAGAAGTGGCTCAACAGGATCAGAGAGTTCAGGTTAATTAACAGCCCACCCTGGCCAGGAGCAGCTCTTCATCATTGCCCTTCATCCACCCTAGGGACCTGCAGCCCCTGTTCAAACAGGAACAGGCTCCTTGAGGACACTGACTACTCAGGGTGGGGGAAACCCAGCGTTTCCACCTCATTTATCAGCAGGCTGTTAAGATAAAGGATCAGTCTGAGCAGCACAGAGGCAGTGTGAGCCATGAAGTTGGCCTGAGGGGCAGGTGGGATCTCAAAAACTCAATTTGGGGACATCAAGGAACAAGAATCGAGTGTCATCTGGCCCCAGGTTTCACCTCATCCAGGCTGGACTCCAGGAGTGGAATCAGCTTTGGCCACTGATGTTCTCCTGGGTATTTTTGGGATTTCAGCAGGGAAGTGGCATCTTTTTCTGGCACTCTGTTAGTAGCCACCTATCCTGGGCTTACAGAGGGAGGCTAGGGTTAGGAATGGGAGTGGCTACCCCTCTCCCATTCCCCCCTTAAGTCAGTTTTGGGGTGCTCTGCTCCTGAAGACAATGTGCCACAGTTTCATGCCTCATTCCTATGCACTGTCATCTCTCTCACATCCCTTAAATATATGAGATGAGCAGAGCACTGCAATTCACTCAGACATTCAGTGTTTACTGGAGATGTGGGTGGAAGGAACCTTAAATGAAGGTTCCTGGTGGGTAAGAGGCCCTGGCATATCAGGACATTTGGAACTGCTGTTGGGATGGGGTTTCTGCGAGAGGGCTTCTTCCCTGGGAGAAGAACCAGAGAACCCAAGGACCTGGTCCTCTCTTTCCAACTGAGAGCAGCTGGACTGGAGAGGGGAAGTCTGGGAGCATGTGGCAGAGATGAATATTAAGGAGGGGAGATGTTGTAAGGCCAGCAAGGAAGGAGGATTTACTTCCCCCACTTTTGCCAATATGAAGTCTCCCAGAACTGGGTGGATGATAAAACCCACCTCTCCCCACCCATCCCCCTCCACCCTAGGGTTTCCTCCTGCAGAGCAGCACTTCTGATGTGTTTGAGCTGTATGGTTCAAGCAAGGTGCCTGCTCTGTACACCCCAGAGCTGCTTCGCTTGGTCCCCACCAGGCCTCCTTTTTAACCTTCTAGCCCATCCCCACTCCCAGCTCTCAGGCACAGGAGGTGATATCAGTGGCCAGAAAGGTAATAATTCCCCTTGCAGGGCTGGTGCAGGGAGATTCATGGATGAACAAGTCAGAGGTGGGGACAACTCACAGGACAAGCCCCAAAATGACTGGCGTCCCCCTTGCCCAGGATCTCAGGCAGCCTAAACAGCCCCAAGCCCAGCACTCACCCGAGCACATCTGGCCCTTGAAGCGAACACAGGAGAAGTCGTCGCACTCGCAGTACTTGCCCGTCACCTTCCCGAAGTCGCTGCTGTGGCACACGCACTGCCCGCAGATGCACTCGCCGCGCTGGCTGCACAGGGGCTGGCCCGGCCGGGGGCTGCAGTTGTCCTGCTGGGAGGGGTTGTACTCCTCCTCCGAGCACTCGCAGTGCGAGCCTAGGCGCCCGGCGTTGCAGCGGCACACGCCGCACTCCAGAGTGCCATTGCCGTGGCTGCACGATGGGCTGCTGCTCTCGGCGTGGCTCTCACAGGAGCACTCGCAGTCGAAGTTCACCACCACCATCAGGCTGTCCTTGAAGCCCACAGGTTTGATGGTGAAGGATTTCTGCTGCTCCTGGGGGCAGCCCCGCACTTTGGCCTCGATGCTGAAGCTCACCTGGAGGGCAAAGGCGTGTCTGGATGTCAGTACCTGCTCCAGTCCATGCCCCAGCTTAAGGAGCTCAGAAATGGGAGCCACCAGGTCTCTTTGGGCTCATCAAAGTTTATCAAAGCTGTCCCAGCACAATGTGGGCTAGATAATGTGCTTGCCACAGCAACCAGGAAAATTTTAGGTTCAATATTAAGAAAAATTTCTTCACTGAGAGGTTTGTCAGGCTCTGGCACCGGCTGCCCAGGGAAGAAGTAGAATCACTGTCCCTGGAAGTGTTCAAAAACCTGTAGATATGGTGCTCAGGGACATGGTTTAGTGGTGGACCTGTCAGAGATCAGTTAGTGGTTGGACTTGATGGTCTTAGAGGGCTTTTCCAACCCAAATGATTCCATGTTTCCATGCCCTGTGGGCAGCAGCCCAGGCTGAGCTAGAGAGATCACAGAATTTGCACCCAGCAGATTCAAAAAAGCATTCTCCTCCTTGCACCCACCCTGCTGGACCGCTCTCTCTCTCTAGTGCTGAGATTCCAGGGTCCGTGTCACCTGGGAGGTCGTGGGATGGTGCTGGTGCAGAGCAACAGATGACCTGGCAGTGCTGCTACATAGAGGGGAGAAAAGCCAAGCCCATGAGGGGGATCCTCACCGTGTCCCCGATCTTGAGCCCCATGCAGGACTTGAGCCCAGGGATGACCTCGTTGTTGAGGCAGGTGGCATTGAAGGTCAGGGACAGCTCTTCAGGGAGGTCACGCACCTCCAGCTCCACTTTGGAGCGGATTTTCTAGGGAAGGAGAGAGGACTGATAAAGACACAGTACAGGCGGGGCAGGGCTTAGCCCTGGTGGCGTCCTCCCCTGCCCCCAGCACCACTGTGATGCTCCCATGCACATGGGAAAGGAGCCAAGTGCCCCAAGTCTTTCTCAAGTCTCAGCTGTGTCATTCTCTATGGGGAAAAGTTTTCAAGACAGGAAAGGACAGGCAGTGAACATAGTGATCTCCCACCCTCGAGGTGCCTGCACACATGGGTGGAGGCAGATGCTCACAGCTGTTCCAAGGAGGATGCTTGGGACTGGGGGAGCTGACAAATCTGTGGGTTGTTGGCAGTGGGAAGCAGTGGCTGTTGTGGGGCCATCACACTGCACACTCACCCCATAGGAGTCCACTATGAGCTGCAGGACATTGCTGGAGTCTCTGGACAAGGTGCCCACGGTTGTGCCTGGGATCAGTTCGCTGTAGTTCTGTAGGAGTATCAAAAACAAGGTCTGTTTGTTATGGGTAAATGTGCCATGGCTGGGTGAAATCCTGTCCAGAAACATGCGAGCTTTGATAGGACAGACCACCAAGCCATGTCCAGCCACCCATGGCCCACCAGACCCCCAGGAGGGTGGCTTTGCAGCTGGTACCTGGTAGAGGCCAACAACTGTATCTGTCACAGCAAAGATCAAGTTGATGTTCTTCTGTGAGAGTTTCTCAGTCATCAGGCCCAGAGAGGGATAGTCCTGGGGAAGAGGAGAGCTATAGCCTAGGAACATGTACACCCTCCCACCTTGGTCCCCATCATGCTCTCCAACCATGGCTGAAACACCTTTCCCATCCCATGGGGACCCAACAGGTGCTCTGGGCTCCACAACCCCATGCCTGGGTCAGGCTTTACCAGTGTAGTGGTGGCAGAGTAGAAATTATCCTTGTCGATGTGGCACTGGGCATCATTGGGCTGCACGATGCCAGCCAGCCGCCCGTCCAGTGCGATGTGGGTCTTCGCGTCCGTGGTGAAGACGAGCAGATGGGAAGCATCATTCCTCCAGCCAATTTTTTCCTGCAGTAAAAGGCAGCTCCCAGTTGTGTGTCAGCACATGCTGAGGGCAGCCCCATGTGCCAACACACCACAGCTGCCTTTGTGCCAGGGGGTGACGGCTTGGCTGTAGAAGCCAACCTCTGCACAGGAAACCAGGGCAATTGCTCTCGCAGGGAAGTGCTGGGGGAATGTGGAGTCTGGAAGGGGGGCGTGGGCTGCTTGTAGGTGAAAGATGAGTTTAATTGGTTAGAGTGTTAATCACCATGGTTAATGACTCAGGGATGCAAGATCTCCAGCAAAACCAAGGTGAAGGCACAGGAAGTGTTGTCCTTTCTGGACTGGTCACTGCAGGGCTGACAGGGGATTGTTCTCGAGCACCTGCTCTGCTCCTCTCCCCTACCATGATCTCATGAGAGTCCTCCTCTTCCCTTGACTATTGGGCTGGAAATGTCTCACTTCAATGTTCACCTTCTCCAGAAATCAGTTATACAACTGTTGCAGTGTGTTGCAATTTCCTGTTTTAGACTTCCCAGTCCCTTCCCAGGTGTGGCAATATCTCTCTTCCCCTTCCCCCTTGCCCCCTGCTGGGCTGTCAATCAGTCTTAACATTCCAGCAAGGCCATCCTGTGGTTGGTCAGGTTCAAAGGATGCAATTCAGGCCTGGGGTCATTGGCCTGTCTATGTGTCCCTCGTTCCCTGAGACCCTCCTCCTCCCACCTGGTTGGTGCTCACCTGTCCCTTCCCCTCCCCCTGTCCCTGGGCTTAAATTCAGCCAGGACCATGTGCTCAGGATTCTGTTGGAGCTGTTACTAAGATTCAGATATCTGTGACCATGGAATAAAACTCTGGATTAAACCCTCCAACAGAATCCATCTCCTTTTCCTCCCCACCTTAGCCTGAAGCCCTTCCACCTGAGGTAAACTGAGTTTCTACAAGCCTGGGTTTGTTTCAGCACCCAGCTGCAACATCCAGCCAGCCAAAGGTGTCTTACAACAACTCAACAAGGCTTATGATCATGTCTGGGAAGGATTGATTGGTCCCTGCCAACCCGCCTGGCCCAGCCTGGTGACCCTGTCCTGACGCCATCCAGGCCTTCCTGCCCCTTACATCGCACACGGTGGCCTGGATGATGGCATCGAAGCCGCCCTCAGGGGCATCGCGGTTCCGGGAGACACTCTGCTTCCGCACCTCCTCGTTGAAGCGAGTCACCTCATCCGTGAGCGACAGGACGTGTTTGTACCCAAACATGGGCAGGCAGGTTTCCCCGATCCTGTAGGAGGAGAGCGCTCAGGGCACAGGGCTCATAGGGCTCTTCCAGCTCCCATCCCTGCCCTACAGCCATCCCACATCCCATGGTCTTGCCCAGGATGTGCTGGAGGGACCCAATGCTCCCCAGCCTCACCTGAGGCTGGTGAAGGACCTTTTAAATAAAATTAATGTTGTAGGGATGCTGGGCTCAGGTCAGCTCCCAGCCTCAGTCCTGCTGGGAGTTTTAGGAGTCATTTTCTTCCAGCCTCAACATTTCTTTTGAAAACATGATGCAAATTTTTTCTCTCAAGAGCTTTCTCTTGATAATGATATTTCTAATTTAGACCTGTTCCTCCTCCCTGTGCCAGCAGAACACAGATTACACTGAGGTTTAAACACTGTCCAGAATCAGGCACCCACTTTCTCCACTCCCCTCTTTTCCTCCCAGGCTCAACGTCACTTCTCTGCCTACCCCCCTCCTAGTAACACAGAGGAACAGGGAATGGGGATGAATTCAGTTCCTAATACGTCTACCATTCCTTCTTCCTCACACTCTTTCCCTTTTCCAGCCTGTTGTCCTTCCCTTGGGAGACAACCTTTCAAGAACCTCTCAAACACAGGTCCTTTCTATGAGTTCTTCACCAACTCATGTGGATTTCCAGCCACATTGTAGTGGTGTCCCATCAACTTCTGGCCCTTACAGGACTCCCTCAACCTGGACTTACTCATAGCAAGGGTTCTTGATGGCTTCTGGAGGAGATATGTACATGTAGGGGGAAATGGGTTTGTCCACAAAGGCCCCGAAGCCGATGCGTAGGTTGCTGGTGAGCTTACGCATCTCACTGGCCAGTTTTGTGCCCAGGTTCTGGATGTTCCTCAGATCGTCCTTCATTGAGTTAGACAGGTCCATGAGGTAGTAGATGTCCACAGGGTAATCTTCCACTTGACGCACTTGGACATGAAAGACCTGGGAGTCATCTGCAAAGTGACAGGGCAGTGGAGTGAGACCTCGTCTCCTGGCAGGGGCAGGGGGGCTGACCACAGGATTAGGGGGGAGGGATCAGCAGGAACCCAAGGGGATGGTTAAAGCTTTTAGGAGGAGAACATTACCCTTAGACAGAAGGGCAAAGCCCTTAATCAGGTGCTTGCATAGAAGATGCGCTGTGTACCCCCTGGAAGTGTCCAAGGCCAGGTTGGATTGAACTTGGAGCAACCTGGGATAGTGGAAAGTGTCCCTGCCCATGGCAGGAAGTGGAACAGCATCGTCTTCAAGGTTCCTTCCAATCCCAAAACCGTTCTGGAATTCTATGGCAGATGGGGGTTATGTCTCCTGTTCTCCTAAACTCTCAGTACTGGGACATGAGCAGATCTTCCTGTCCAGGGTTGACCTCTCAAGATATCCTACAGGAACAGCTGGATGGAGCGAGGGAAACCCCCAGAGTGTGGGCAGCAGGTCTTAAAGGGATCACAAGGCAGGCTGCAAGACTTCTTCGGACTTCTCTGAGCTTCCAAGGACTCTGATCATTTTCTGCTCCCTCCCCCATCCCCATTCCTTTCCTCTCCTCTTGGCTCTCCCAGCCCCTTCTGAGAAAATTTTGGTGAAATGTTTTCCATTGAAACAAAAACCTTGTTAGAAAGAACCTTCTGGGAAACATCCCAGTTTTGATGACTTTTGCACATATTAAAAAAAAAAAGCTGAAAACACTTAGGGTTGACTTTTTCTTTCTCCCTTTTTAAGAGACACAGGTCCTTCCTTCTGATTTTTGAAAGGGTTTCTTTGAAACATAACCCAGGGCACAGCTGCAGCCTTGTCAGAACACCTCACATGTTGAGAAGAAAAGGCCTTAACCGAGCTTAAATTATTATTGTTTTCCCATTTCTGTCTAAATCTGCATGCCATGTTCTTTCAGGATGAAGAAAGTTTCAAAATTTATGACAGCCCGAAAAGCTCCATCCCCTCTCCAGCTGTGCTGGGAGCCAGGGGTCCCATTTTTGTGCTTAGAAAGCAGCTGTTTGTCCTCATTGAGCTGAAACCATGAGGATTCTGAGCTTGTGGAACATGAGCTGTGACCTGTCCTGCTTGTATCCTTTGTGATTTGGTATTGGTTCATGAGTCAAGGCAGATGACTTATGCCAAACCTTCTTGGTTCGGCAGAGATGGTATCAAGCTGGGGGTCTCTCCTCTTTATTCCAAGGAACAGGGATTTACAGCACTCAGAGCAGCATACTCACCTTCCTCCTGACAACAACCTCTAGAACCAGAGAACAAGGGCCACTTAGAAGCTCCATGTCCTGATTGTGTGGGGATTCCTCTGCCTGCTGTCCTTCCAATGGGGCAGGACTCCAGGGATGTGCACAGAGGCCATGTGCCCTATAGTTTTGTCTCCTGCCTGGCATCCTTGAAACTCCTGGATGCTGGCAAAGGACCAGAGCAGTTAACTGGCTCCAGCCTGCCTGGCTGAGCAGAGCAGAGCCTGGGATATTACAGGGATCTGGTGGCAGCTCCGTGGCTTGTTAGATGTGAGCTGACTTCCACTCAGGCATTCTGACCACAGCAGCAGTGCCTCAGGTCTGAACAGCTTTATGAAATACCCCATTGTTTAAGTCACATCCTATCCTGCCCCTCAAATACCTCAGGACTGAGGCAAGAGAACAAACACAGCTATCAGAGAGCTCAGCTGCCCACCAGAGATGTTCTGGAGGATTCTGTGCTGCTGGCATCCTGGCCTTGGCCCTGAAGGACATGAGACCACCCTGGCCAGTGAGGCAGAGCGATGGCTCGCTCAGTGCCTGAGCCCTTTGGGTTATTCCCTTCCTACAGCAGTCTGGGGGCTCTTACCTGGCCGCAGGTTCAGCTGTATCCTCTGGGGGCTCATCTGGGTGGTGGCAGAGCCCCCCGAGCCCTTGTTGCTGAGGGGCCGGGCCTCCAGGATGGTGACGCTGCTGCTGGGGAACTCGATGTGCTCCTGCCTGCAGCCGTGGTGCAGGAGGTTGGCGTGCAGGTCACAGCGAGGGCTCGACTGTGCCCAGACCTGTGGGGCAGGGACACATCAGGAGCCTCCCAGGACAATGCTGGGAGAAGGAGAAAGGCCCCCACCTTTTCCCTGGAGAACTCCTGCTTTGTCACACCTAACTCCAGAAAGCATCAAAGGCTTCTTGGGGCACATGGTCTCTTGCCTGAGAAAGGCAGCAGACAGATGGGATTTGGGATCAGCAACTCCTGCAGGAGCAGCTCCTGCAGGAGCCCATCAGCCCTTGCCAAGGAATGATGGATAACACAGCCCTGCCAACCTCCTCCTGACTCCTAGCAGCTGGAGCCTTAGGTCTGGGTTTTGGCAAAGCTTAAAGGAAATCCTGTCTCTCTGGGATGGCTAGAGGAGGGTGTGGCAGGATGTGAACACGGCAAGCTGGGTAGAGGTAGTGTGGGACTTTTAAAATTATTTATTACTTTGAAAAAAGACAAATCACCTTTCCCCCCATTTCTCCAACAGGGGCCCTTAGAAATCCTGCCATGAGCAAGAAGTGTATCCACTGTGGGTGAGCTCATTGCACAGAGCAGTGCTCAGTTCCTGTCTGGAAGTAGATCAGACTTATCTCCAGCTCTCCAGCTTCCTAATGGATGGAGCTGACTGGGGAAGGGAGCACCAAAAAAGGGGAGAAAGAGTCCAAAGGCACTGGGGCTGTGGGAGAAGCCTTGAAGAGCCTGTCAGGAGTAGGAAGCACAAAGTGTGGAGTCATGGTGAGCTCCAGCCTTGTCCCTCCTTTCCTAGAAAGCTTCTGGTTTCTTGTCCTTATCACAGAACATTCAGGAGGGTTCCTACTCCTTTGGTTGCTTATGAAGACAAATATAGGAAGGATTTCTCTCCCAGCCCAACACTGCTGTGATCTGCTGCCCCATGCTCCTGCTCAGGGAGCACCCACCCTCCCCT